>NW_024412622.1:0-16181 GCF_014898765.1 Herpailurus yagouaroundi
CAGTCTGCTGTATCTCTGGTGTCGGCCTCTGAAAAAGTTCCCCATTTCTTTCACCTCCACTAGTTACTTTGAATTGTGATTTTGTCACTAATGATTAGCCAAACCTCACCTTTTTTGGGTCCCCTAGAGCGAGGTACTCTTGTGCCTGAACTCCCTGACTACATTTTCTGGTGAACCAGCCAGAAGTTGTACTTCCAATTTGTCCAGCCCCCTTGGGATTGCACCTATTGATATAACAATTCCTCCTGAGGAGCTGAGGACTGACTGCACAGATGGTGCCTAACAAAACATAGAAAATCAAAACACAACAGCAAGACAGTGAGACAGTAACAAAGGAAACACTCACCCCAAACGTTGCCAAGGGCAGTTGGGGAAGGGCCAGAAACAGACTCCTCTGCCCTTGGGCAGAAAACAGGATGAAAAAAAAAAAAAACACTGCAGTTTTAAAAGAACAACTGTCATATAAAAGAGAGCATTAGAACTCTGTCAATGTCAGAGGAGCCACAGGAGTACTCTCTGGGTCATAGAGAAGGGAGAGTGGCAGGGGTACACTTTACATCCACATTTTTTCCTGTTTACTTCTTTTTGAGAAGCAGAGAATACAAGCAGAGCAGAGGCAGAAAGAGGGGGACAGAAGGTTCAGGGAAGGCTCTACACTGACAGCATGCAGCCCAATGTGGTTCTCAAATTCATGAACTGTGAAATCACGACCTGAGCTGATGTCAGATACTCGATCCACTGAGCGACCCAGCTGCCCCACATTCTCCATCCACCTGAAATGTATATACCTGAGCAGGGTCCAGTTGCTGTAGCTGGCCTGCTGCCTCTTTAAGTTCCAGGCCCACACATTCCTGGACTGTAACCCACCTCAACACCCACGGCGCCTTCAGGACACTCTCTTCGTGGAAAGTCCTGGTACACCCTAGTTTATATCCACTTCAGCTCCAACTGTATTGGCAAGGTATCTTCTGCATGTATAGCCCCAGGTGCCTTCAGCTTGTACGCACTTTAGCTTCACCTATCTTGCCCAGGAATCGTCTGCATGAGAGATCAAGGACATCCTGACCCCCAGACTGCTTATGTTCTAGCCACCCTGTACAGGGTACCTGTACACAGCACCCCAGCATGCCTCAACTTGCATTCATTTCAGCTTCAGCTGTCCTGCCAGGATACCCTCAACACACAGAATCCTGGGACACCCCAGTCTGCGTTCACTTCAGCTTTAACTATCCTGACAGGGCGCCTGCTATGTAGAAAGCTCCAGGATCCCAAGTCCATGCAAGCCACCGCTTCAGCCAGCCATCAAATGTCACCAACTTGCACACAGGGTCTACCCAGGGGGACAATCATGTACAAGACAATTCCTTCAAGTGTAGGAGAAGTAGCTGCTCTGCCAGTCTATAGAAACAAATGCAGAAAGAGAAGCAAAGTGGAGAGACAGGGAAATATGCTCCAAAAGAAAGAACATTAAAAAACCCAGAAAAGAGCTGAAACGGAGGTAAGCATTTTGCGTCAATTAAATAAAGAATATAAATTAATGATCGTCAAGATGCTCTCTGGGCTGCAGAGCAAAGAGAAGAACTAAGTGAGACCCTTAATTAAGAGATAGCAAACACACCGAATATAAATTAATGATGGTCAAGATGCTCTCCGGGCTGCAGAGCAAAGACAAGAGCTAAGCGAGACCCTTAATTAAGAGATAGCAAACACACATAAAATCAGTGTTCAAGAAGATAATAGCTGGAAAAAAAAACACTAGAGGAATCAACAGTAGAAGACGGCATGAGGGAGGACATATCAGTGGATATGGAAGATAGATTTAGGGAAAGCACCCAAAACAAACAGCAGAAAGATTTTTTTTTTCTAATGAGGATAAGTTAAGGGATACTTTACAAATATCAAGTGAGCAAAAATCCACATAGTAGGGATTCCACAAGAAGGAAAAGGGGTACAAAAAGTATTGGAAGAAAAGTTAACTGAAGACTTTCCAAAACTAGGGAAGAAAACAGACATCTAGGACAAGAAGCACAGAGTTCCAAACATGATGAAACCAAGGAGCCCCACACTATGACACATAATAATTAAAATGTCAATGTTTAAAGATTAATAAAGAATTTCAAAAGGTGTAAGAGAGAAGCAAAATTTACCTATGATTTGAAAAACAGATCTCAACAAACACCTAAAGTTGTCAGCTGATTTTACAGCAGAAAATTGGCATGCTGGGAAAGAGTGACCAGGTACCTTCAAAGGCCTGAAAAGATAATCCCAAGACCGAGAAAACTTTACCTGCAAAGATTATCATTATATTTGAAAAAAAAAAGAGATAAAGAGTTTCC
The DNA here is from genome assembly GCF_014898765.1 of Herpailurus yagouaroundi. Taxonomy (NCBI): domain Eukaryota; kingdom Metazoa; phylum Chordata; class Mammalia; order Carnivora; family Felidae; genus Herpailurus; species Herpailurus yagouaroundi. Next base: position 2,337 of record NW_024412622.1, read on the forward strand.
CAAACAGAAGATAAAGAAGTTTATCACCACTAATCAGCAATGCAAGAAATGTTAACCGGGAAAATCATAATTAGATATTACAGAATTATGAATAAAAAGATGTAAAATATGACAATGTACACATAAAATATGGAGGAGGGACTTAAAAATTTGTATTTTATTTTACTAAAAAATATGTTTTATTTCATGTTTGAGAGAGAGAGAGAGTGAGACAGAGTGTTAACAGGGGGGACAGAGAGTGGGGGAGGCAGAGAATCTTATCGTATCTGAAACTCAGTTGCCTAGTTTATAAAATGGAAATAATAACAAAGGGTCAAAAAGATTAAATGACACTATTGGCAAGGTGCTTAATCCAACACCTGACAACACGGAACAAGTGCTCCACAGATGATAGCCATCATTAGCCTCGTTTGAACAGCTAAGACAGGCTAATATTCTGTCTAGGGTCAGATACCTACGGGGGAATCTCAGGTCTTCTGACACTGATTCTTTAATTTGGAGGGAGCCCAGGGCCAGGATGGCTGAAAGAGTACAAGGAGGTAGACCAGTAAGCCAGTCCTCTATCTACCTCTTATTTGATAGTCCAGTTGTATATTCATCTCTTTCCTTCCACTGAAAAAAAAATGCAAACCCCTCCCTCTAGATAAACAATACACAGACCCTTGCATGTAATATTAAGTGTTAGGCTCTGTAAAACTGGCACATGCATCATCTCATTTAATCTCAAAATGGCCCTTCATATGGCAGTCCTTATTCCAATTTCTAGATGAGGAAATTGAGAGCTAGGAAAGTCAAGTGCCTTCCCCATAACTGGTTTGTGACCCTGTTAGACAACAACCCTAGACTCCTCCTCCATGTCCAGAGTGTTTTCTTCTGTGCCACAGTTTGTTCTCTTCCAAGGCGAACACTGCTAAAGAATCATTGGAACAAAGCAGTAAAAAAAAAATCATTGAAAACGCCTAGTTTTCACCCAAGCACTGCTTTCTGGGTGACATTGGTGTGTTTCCTCTCTGAGAAACAAAGGTGAGAAATTCCACACCTCAGCCTTTGTTACGGAGTTATGAAGACCAGTAAAACTTAGTAAAGCTCACTGGCAGATTAAGCTTTCCAAGTCGAAGACATTAGTTTCAATTCTCATATTATGTGTGTTAAAGTGGGAGCTGGGATTTCACATGGCTTTGACAATAGCCATCAATTCCTTTCTTCAAGATTTGACTGCATATTCTCATTCTTAACTTTTTTCCTCTTTTCTAACAATACTTCCAATCTGCCAGCTCATCCCTAGTTTCTCCCTATGTCTAGCAATGGCCATTCTCCATATGTCCACATTAAATCTGTCATCAAAGGAGAATAAAAAGATAAAAGAACAAAGCAGAGAAGGAAGACTCACTACTAAAATGTAAATTGGTGTTAACACTTCTTCTTCCACCCAAATGTAATAACAAACACTAGATTTATACCTCTTATGGAAGCAGCTAAAAGCGTAGACAAAATATATAAGAATCTGTTCTCAAAACATCACACATGAGGCAGTGAAGGGCAGTGATCCCTGATATTGGGAAATAAGTGAAATGGTTCCTATAGTGCCCTAGCTTATTGACTAGGCTGGGTTTTGAGTCTGTGCTATAGGGAGGCGGAAGATGGCAGAGCTCAACATTTTCCCTGAATTGTGGACGGGGTAGTCACTGATTCAGGAAGACTGATATATTTCACAGAGCAGAGTACCAAAGAAGAGAAAGTTGTTTTCAGAGAGAACACCAGAGATCAACAGATGGTCTGCCTTGAGTATTCAATGGAATATTGATAAACTCTTGTGTATGAGAATACTGAGACCAGGGGAAGGAACAATACCCACTGCCCTACAGGGTCAGGAATAATGCCTGACAGCCAGTGTGGAAGACCTCACAATGTACATGCCATTTGGAAAATACTTGAATTTTGTGTCAGTACTGGACAAAAATTATCCCTAAACTAAGTGCTGCCTGTGCCTTGCCCAAAATATCTTTAAGGAAAGACCTGAAAGGATCAACCTATTTGTAAGTAACTAAACTTTGTCCCAAAACAAAGGCAAGGATATTTTTTAGGAATCTAAAAGTTTCCAGCATCTGACAGGCTAAAACTGACCATGTTTGGCAACCCATAAAAAATTATCGGGCATGCAAAGAAGCAGGAAAATAAGACACGTACGGAAGGGGAACTCAACTGACACTGACGCAGAAATTAAACAAATGATATAATTTATACATCCGAACATTCAAATAGTTGTTATAACTATTATCAGTATATGCAAGCAATTATAGGGCCGAATGAGCATGTTAAATAGAGACATGCAAGTGGTACGTAAGACCTAACCCAAACTTCGCATGACAAAAGCAATGACTAAAATAAGAAATCTGGTCTATGATTACTGAATGGAATTAAAGGCATATAGACAGTGCAGAAAAAAAAGGTTGATGAACCTAAAGACATAGCAATGGAAATCGTCTGAAATGAAACACACAGACAAAATATGCCTGCAAACCATCCAATATACATGCAATTGTATCTCCAAGGAACACAGACAAGAAAACTAATTTGAGTAAATAATGAAACTAATTTGAATTTATAGTTGGTAAGGTTGATGCAAACTAAAAATATATAGTTCCAGTAAGGTCAATGAACTTCAAGGACAGGAAATATGAGGAAAACTACACCAAGGCACCCCACAATCAAATTGCTTTAATCCAGGGAAAGGGAGGGAAAGGATTTCTCATCAGAACGAATGCAATCTAGAATACAGTAGGATAACATTTTTAAAGTACCTAAAGTAGGAAACCATTATGATCTGGGCTTAGGCAAACATTTCGTAGCTACACCACCAACAATATGATTCATGACAAGAAAGAAATATGATTGGATTTTATCACACTAAAACTTTTGATTTTCAACGAACAAAGACTTTGAAATCACAAGCCTGAGACTGGGAGAATATATTTACCAATCATCTATGTGAAATGGGACTTATATCTAGAACATATGGGCAATCCGCAAGGTTCAATATTCTGAAGCTAAATAATCCAAAAAAAGACAAACGATTTGAGAAGACACATTACCAAAAAGATATATGTACAGCAGATACACACATGAAAATGTGTTCAGCATCATGAGGGGAAATGCAAACATAAACTACAAAGAGATAAATGAGATACAATGAGATCAACTACTACTTCATGCCTACAAGATGTCTAAAATCAAAAGACAGGGCTCCGAAGTGTTAGCTAGGATATGAAAGAACTGGAATTCTCACACACTGCTGATGAGAATGTAAAAGTGATAAAACTACCCGGGCAAACAGTTTGACAGTATCCTAAAAAGCTGAACATGCAACCTCTTCTATGAGAGCCAAATCTACTCTCAAATATTTTTCCCTAGAAGGATCAAAGTATACGATCATACAAAAAATAAATAAATAAATAAATAAATAAATAAATAAATAAATAAATAAATAAATAAATAAATAAATAAATAAATAAATAAATAAATAAATAAAAGAACAGAGAAGAAAAGAAATGAAAAGAAAAGAACAAAGAGAAGACAACAAAAAGGAAAGAAAAGAAAAATGAATGATTATAGAAGCTTTGTTTTCAATAGGCTAAGGAGAACCTGGTGCCTCAGTTGGTAGATTTCTTGATTTCTGCTTGGGTCATTATCCCAGGGTTGTGATACTGAGACTCAGCTGGAGCTGCACACTAAGCATGGAGGCTGCTTAAGATTCTTTTTCTCTTTCCCTCTGCTCTCTGTTTCTCTTTCTCTCTCCCTCCCCCTCTGCCTCTCCCTCTCTATCTCCCTCTCCCTCTCCATCTCCCTTTCCCTATCTCTCCCCCACGTCTCCTTCCACCCTCCCCTCTCCTTCTCACTCCCTCTCTCTCACTCTCTCTCTCTCATAAAAAGAAATAAATACGCCAATGTGGAAATAATACAAATGTCCACTGACATGTGAACGGATAAACAAAGTAGTAACAGACTATTGATACACACAACACTATGGATAATCTTCAAAATACTAAGTGAAAGAAGTCAACTCCCCTCTCCTAAATAATAAGGAGTATGTCTTATATAATGTTATTTCTATAGTATTCTAGAAAATGCAAGATACTATGTAGGGACAGAAAAGAGACGAGAGTTTGCCTAGGTTTGGGAATCCGGAAGACGTGGGGGATGGAGGGATATCTAAGGGATACAAGGACATTTTTAGTGGTGACACACATATTCTTTTCCTTGTTATGTCTACATTGGTGGATATGTGACCAAAATTTACCAAATTATGTAATTGTATTTATTAGTATTAGTATTAATTATTAATTATGAATTAAGTAATTTATTTATTAGGGCTTTTTTTTTAAGAGAGAGAGATGAAGCGTTCGTAAGTCGGGGAGAGAGGCAAGGGAGAAAGAGAGAATCTTAAGCAGACTCCATGCTTAGCATGGAGCCCAATAAAGGACTTAATCGAACCTGGGATCATGACCTGAGCCAAAATCAAGAGTCTGATGCTCTAGTGTCAGCCATCCCAGTGCTCCCCCAATTACGTACTTTAAATATGTAAAGTTTGTGTATATCAGTTAAACATTAATGAAGTTGTTAAAAACAAACAAACAAACAAACAAACAAACAAACAAACAAAACATGATTGGAGATTGTGTCTTTTGACCTCTGGGGCTGCTATTTCAAACCTGGTCCACCAGCATCTACTGATTCTCGGAAGCCCCAATATCTTTCATACACTCACATAAGTTCTTCAAAATAAATGTAACTTGGGAAAAGGGGAAATACCCTGTCAGTTATCACGTGTATCAATTATAAATGTCACAACACTTAGAACTATGATCCATACATGAGATGGGTGATATAGCATATGTTTGCTTTCGACAACTTAGAGCTGGTTGAGTCCCAGCACCCCATTACACTTGTACACTTGTTAATTACTAGTTTACCAGTTAATGGTCCTCTGCCTCCTTATACTGTATAAGAAGGGACTTGGTCTGTCTTGCTCACGTCTTTGTTCATAATGGTACAGAACCAGGCTGGAACACTGGCGGTAAAACCAAGTGGCGCTCGGAGATCTTCTTTGGATTGTAGATCTTGGTGGAACGGCGGGCTCAGAGGACCCTGTTTCTCCAAATGTCTGAGCGCTGAATGCAAGTGGGGCAGGAAATTTACAGTCATCAGCTGCCATATCTGTGGGGGTTTTCTTGCACACAGGAAACAGAGGAAGAAGAACCAGGAGGAGGGGTCTCTAAGATAGAGACCAGAGTTCGTTTTAGTCCCACCGGCCATCTTTGGTGCAGTATTTTATTCACTTCTCCAACATTATCCCATTTTATGCCTTTTAAGAAACCTTTTTAGTATGTATCCCCTTACAGTTTTTTAGGTTTGTACCCTCAGAAGGCTAAGATGCCTGCAGTGGTTTGGCGAGCAACAGTGTTTTCAATAAAATGTATTATGGTTCAATATACAGAGGCCAAAGTGTACAAGTAAAATTATGAAGAAGAGGGGCACTGTCAGGGCAGGAAGCCAGGATCCCAATCCGTGAGATCTCATTTGTTCCATTGATTGGTACTTTCCTGTTATCTAAGTGGAATTATTATTATTATTATTATTATTATTATTATTATTATTATTATTATTATATTTATTTTACTTTTTTAGCTCCTTAACCTTAGTTGTAAGTATTTAAGACTGGTTTAAAAAATGGCAACATTCCTCCCCCGAAAAGATGGAAGTCCCTCCATTTTAAAAAAAAAATTTTTTTTTTCAACGTTTATTTATTTTTGGGACAGAGAGAGACAGAGCATGAACGGGGGAGGGGCAGAGAGAGAGGGAGACACAGAATCGGAGACAGGCTCCAGGCTCTGAGCCATCAGCCCAGAGGCCTACGCGGGGCTCGAACTCACGGACCGTGAGATCTTGACTTCGCTGAAGTAGGACGCTTAACCGACTGCGCCACCCAGGCGCCCAAATCCCTCCATTTTCTGAAGTGAGGAGGTCGGGGGCTTGTCTATTTTGGGGTGTAACTGCCACCAGAGAGTTTATTTGGTTCTGTAAAGTCACCAGAGACTCGGCCACCCATTCCATGTCTTCATTTAGCTCCTGAGATAGTCTATGGTACAGTCCTATGCATAAAACTATGCCCCCTTATCCAGTTCCTATACCTGTCACAATTTCTGAGCCTATCAGAATGGGTAGCAGGACTGCCCGTTTAGCCTGAGACTTGGGGCGAAAGGTTGTTAGGAACTGATCTTCAGTGTATACAAATATCTCTGGGGTTCGGAAGATGGAATAACATTTCGGAGTCCAGTTGGCCTCTAAGCATTGATAGGCCGAATTAGAACACAGATAGAACACCCCAAGGGTGCAACATAGGGTTGTAGTCCTCATTAATGTTCTTTCTCTTCCTCCTAGAGAGGGAATTCAGGGACTGTAGGGATTAGGTTGTTGGCATTGGGAGATGGACCCTAGTGGCCAGGGGTCCAATTAAGACAGAGGTGTTGGTTTTGAGGTTTTCAGGAGCTTCCTAGGTCAAACGGATCTGAGTAGCTAAGTAAGTCCTCTGGCTGAGGGGCAAGCACATCCAGCAAGTTTGCATGTGATTATCTATCCTATGGAAGACTAGTAGAGCTGTGTCGGCCTAATGCTGGAGTGGGGAATTGGTATGCATCTGATTGACGGCTGAAGTTTCAAAAGTTGGTAGGCTGCTGGCAGAGTGGTCGCCTTTATGGCTTGTATTACCCTATCCTGGGTATGGTTTATAACTTTTTGAAGGGCCCTGTAGTGCAGCCCTCCCCTGTTTCAGATTTCCCATTGAAGAAGGTAAGTGTAGCAAGCTCGCTTCCCTCTCTGGAGGCCCTTGTTGTGACTTGGGTTACTGATAGTTTTGGTTATATCCTCGGTCCAATACTTAGCACTTGGGGCACCAGGTGACTGACAGAGAGTGGGTGTTTTTCCATGTAGCAATCTTTGTGGAGGGAGGGAAAGGTGCTGAACCCCCTGGACCCCCTTATTGTCCTATAACAACTGTGGGGGCAAAGTGGATAAGCGGCCGTTGTGAGAGTGAGAGCGGTTATCATAATATACAGGCAATACTTGGTAACCCTCCCATCCAGAGGAGGTATGTGAGGCCAAGGATGCATCTTTTGCACCATATCCAGATTGTTGGCACAGTCTCTATCAGCCAAACAGTAAGAAGTAAGACCAGGCTTATGACACCAGTAAGGGGCAAGGGTTGGCAGAGTTGCATTCAAACCCCTGGGCTTGGTTCACGCATTGATTCCTCAAGCTCCTGCTGTGTGCAGGCCAGCCATTTCCCATGGTGTGGCTGCAGCAGGGCTGGAGATCCTCAGGGGTCAGTTCCCTTTTGATGGTCAGTTTAAGCGGGATGACTGGATCTGGATCACTTCGCCAGGTTGTGGGTACATCTGAGTTGGACTTCTTAACTGTGGAGTGATGGACCCATCAGGTGATAACCGAAGTTTTAGGTGCTGTAGGAGTTGTTACAATAACAGTGTGAGGCCCAGTCCAGTATGGTATAAGAGGTTCCTTCTTCCAATCTTTGACCCACACCGAGTCCTCTGGCTGAAAGAAGTGAACGGGGTCCCTAAGGAAATGGTGACCCTCTCTATGGTGTATCTCTAACTTGTTTAGGACTACCCCAAGTTCTGGAGCTGTTATCTTATTTCTTTGTCTGCAATCTGGTGTAGGTCCCTGGGAGCTTTCCTAAATATGTGTGTGTGTGTGGGGGGGGGGTCGGGGGGAGGATCGCCCATATAACTCAAAAGGGGAGAACCCAGGGCCCCAGGCGGGCATTGGGCACACAGAAGGACCAGCCAAAGCAAATCTGGCCATGGGGGTTAGTCTCTTGGTGGAACTTGGCCAGGGTTTCCTTGAGGGTGCAGTTCATCTGCTCTTCCTTTCCCTGATCCCTGGGGTCGTTAAGCAGTGTGCAGTTTCCAGGCAATGTTAAGGGACTTTGTTAGGGTTCGTATAATGTCCGCTCCAAAGGCAGGTCCATTATTACCGTGTGTGGTTAAGCCCAATCTCCCATAGAAGAGCTTTGGCCACTTCGTGACTTCATTCAATTCTGGGCGGGAAAGCTTGGACTCATCCCAAATTGGTGCAGATTATTACAATGAGATACCTCAACCCTTTATTTGGTTGTATGTTGGTAAATTCCACCCCTAAGTCCATCCTTTGTGAGCTAGGCAGGGGCCGTGAGGCCGAGCAAGCATTGTTTTTGGCACACGTTACACATTATTCACTGACAGCCTGGCATAATGCCGGCAGCTGGCTGATATCGTAGTTCTTTTTGAGGAGGACCTCGAGAGCAGTTTTCCCTAAGAGGGTGACTTAGTTATCTTCCTTCACTAGGTGCTTTCACATAGATGATGGGACAAGACACACCATCCGTCTTTGCTTAGTGTACCCACTTCTGTCGAGGCCCAACTTCTTTCTTCACTTGTGTCCATGGGTGGGGAGGCTTCCTTCTGGGGCGCAAGAGTCAGAGTGTAGGGAGGAGCTTCACCTAGGTCACCTCAGGCAGCCACTCTGGCTGTTTTGTTGGCCAGGTGATTTCCTTGATTTCATTTCTGAGGCCCCTCACAGTGTAGGATAGCTACTTTGTCTGGTAGCCATATGGTCTCAAGAAGCTTTAGTGTTTCTTCCATGTTTTTGATAGTTTTCTCTGAAGCGGTAAGGAGGCCTTTTTCTTTATAGATGGCCCCATGTACATGCACAGCAGCGAAGCCATACGGGGAATCGATGTAGATGTTAACTCATTTACCTTTGCTAAGGATGATGGCTGAGATTAAGGAGTACTGAGTCCAGCCCATTGTGCCGACCATCCTTCCGACAAGGCCTTGGCTTCCCGACTTCCATGGTTGTGATGACCGCATACCCTGCTCTTTGGCTGCACTCCTCTAAATAGCTGCTCCCAACGCTGAACAGGGATATCCCTGGGCTTGTTATACCCTGGTCTTTGAGGTCTGGGAAGCTGGCGTAGACTTCATCCACTACTCCATAACAGTCATGGTCAGTTTCTCCCTCCTCTGTGGGAAGGAAGGTGGCCAGGTTTAGTGTTCTTACACTGTTTCGAGAGTGAGCCTTGGGTTCTCATAGAGAAGGCCTTGGGATTGTGTCAGCTGAGAAATGGAGAGGAAATGATATCCTTGGGTGCTTGTGAGCCACACGACCGTGTGTGGGACCTTAACATTAAATGTTTGGCCCAGTGTGAGCTTGTCTGCATCCTTGATGAGCAGGACTGTGGCTCTGAAGTCTGAGGCACAGGGGCCATCCTGCAGCCACAGGATCAACTTTTTTTTTTTTTTTGAGTGTTAGAACACTGGCCATTGCCGAGGCACCATGCTCTGAGTGAGCACTCCTTATCGTGTGTGAAGAAGTTAAAGGGTCTGTCTATGTCAGGCAAACCAAGGGCTAGGGTCAGTGCCAACTTTATTTCTGTGAACGCGGCCCTCACCTCCTCAGTCCATGTGAAGAGCTCCCAGTTTGATCCTCCCAACAGGTCATAGAGGGACCTCACTATGGCTGAGCATCTGAGGATTCCCAATGCGACAGAACCCTCTGGCCCCTAAACATTCACATAAGCCTCGTTTTGTTTGGGGCTGTGGCAGTGTGGTGCCACATTTTCTTCCTTTCCGGTCCTCGTTTCTATTTCCTTTTGTGAGGAGGGAGCCTAAGTATTGGACCTGCTGCTGACGAATCTGACTTTTTCCAAGAGGCCTGGTACCCCAAATAGGATCAGAGCTGTAGAAGGGGCTGTGTACCTTTCATACAGTCTTCCTGGGTGTCACTGGAAAGGAGGTGTTCTACATATTGCAGAAGGACATACCCTGCGGTTTCTTATGGAAAGTCAGCGAGATCTCCACCTCGTGTTTCCCCTCAGAAGAATGGGCGAGTGTTGGAACCTTGGGAAAGTAGTGTCCAGGTCAGCTGCATCTGGCGCTCTGTAAGGGGCTCAGTCCATTCAAAGGCAAACAATGATTGCCTTTGAGGAGCCAGGCAGAGGCAGAAGAAAGCAACCTTTAGATCGAAGCACGCAACCCTTCTGGCTGACCACGGAATTCGGCGGAGGAGAGTATACTGAGGGTTTGGAATGACTGGGTGTAAGGAAACAGCACTTTGCTAATGGCCCTCAAATCCTGTACTGGTCGGTGTCCTCCCCCTGGCTTCTTGCCTGGCAAGGGTGAGGTATTCCAAACTGATTGGCACTCAGTTAGAATACCTCTTTCTCTGAGCTTGGTCAGGTGCTCTTGTATGCCCATTCTAGCCTCTAGTGGAAGCTGATACTGCCTTGGTGTCTGAGGTTGAGCTGCAAGGATCAGGTCGACAATGATTGGGACCCGATTCCAAGCTATTTCAGGCGGGTTATCATCAGCCCATATGGAGCGGAATGTATGCCTGAATTCTTAGGGGCAACAAGGTAAGACCTGGGCACAGAACAGTCTCCATTCTTCTTCCGTTGGCAGGGGTATCGCCAAGACCAGGGTTTCCTTCTGCCTTGGGTTTAATTGGAGGCTAGTGTTTCCAGTGGGTTCAAAATGTATCTGTGCCCCAAGTTTAGAGAGTAGATCGCGGCCCAGGAGAGGAATCGGGCAGTAAAGTAAGTAGAGGAACTCATGCCGAACTTTGTGACCCCCAAGTGCACCTTGTTGAGCTTGACAGAAGGGCTGTTGCATTACCTGTGTCCCAGTAGCCCCAAATATGCTTGTTGTCTTTTGGCCTATGGGCGATACCAGGGAAGAAACCAAGGAGTATTCAGCCCCAGTTGAAAAGTATTTCAACCATGAAAGTTATCGTTCAGCCCTCCACCTCATTTCACCCGTGGGTTCATCGGGGCCAAGAAAGAAACTGTCCGGTGCCCCTCAGTCTAATGCTACCCCAGCCAGATCAAGAAGGTTCTCACCTCAAGGTTCCTCCAGATATTGGCTGGGTTTTGAGTTCCCCATCCAATTTGGACATTCTTACAGTTTCCCTTGCCTTTGCAGTATGCACACTGGTGCCTTGCGAAGGGGGCTATGGGTTTCCCCCCTTTTTATGGTTGGGGTTTTTCGATGATGCTAAAAAACAGCAGCATCTTTTGTTTAGTTCTGCTGTTAGAAAGGTTGCCTTCTTTAGTCTTCACTTCTCTTTCAGCTGCAAATTTCTTTTCGTGAAAACTGTATTGAGGACCTCTAACAGCTGAGTGATATTGATCTGGCAAAGCCCTCCAACCTCTGGAGTTTTCGTCGAATATCTGGGGCAGCCTGTGCCACAAAAGTGTTATTTACCATCTGTTGACTTTCTGGTGCCACGGTGTCAAACGGGATGTATACACGGTACGCCTCAAAGAATCTTTCATAGTAGTCTCCGGGAGACTCCCCAGGGTGCTGTGTGACTGATGATATTTTAGTCATGTTCATGGGATTGTTGACTCCAGCTCAGTCTCCCTGAAGGAGGGCTTCCTGGTATCCTCAGACGTGGCCCTGTCCTCCTTCTGTGCTGAAATCCCATGTTGGGTGTTCTTCAGGCATGCAGCTTGAGCCCAGACAGTAGGGTCATTGATTCCTGGAGATGTGTGATCTTCTAGGTACTGTCATATTTCTTTCATCGTTATTTTTAATTGAACAAAGTATGGAGTAACTGTTGACAATGTTCCCAAATCTGTCAGTAGGTCTGGAAGAGGGACTCCATCAAGTCAACCATTGCTTGTGGCTTTTCAGAGTATAGTGGAGTGTTGTGTTTCCAATTGAGGAGGTCGGTTGTAGAGAAAGGTAAATAACACATCATGGAATGGCTGGTCTGGACTTGTCCATCCTCATTCTGTCTTACAAGCTCTCTTGTCTCCGTTACATATATTCGGAGAGTTTTAGGTCTGGGTCTGGGACGCAGTCTGGCTGATGGCCCATGTTGGGGTGGGTTATCTGGGTCTGAGAGCGGCGGGGAAATGGGCCGCACTGACTGCAGTGGCAATTGCACTGACTCTGGCTGCGGCTGGAGAGACAGATGCAGGAGGAGTCTCAAGCTCCGGGGGAAGGGGAGAGAGCTTGAAGAGTCATGAGGAGGTGGAAAGACAATATCTTCCTCCATATCTCCTTCAAATATTAGAGGAGCAGTGGGTCGCTTCTTTGGCTCCCTTGCTGAGCCTCCAGATAATGAGACTAAAACCTTTGTCGGGCTCTGTTTGCTAATGATGAATCACCTCTAAGGCAGTAGATTTGGGGCAATGTCAAGCCAGGAGTCGATGTATGGAAATGGATCAGGGTGGCCTCGGTTCCCAGTGACTATTAGCCAAACCTGCTGCACTATTTGAGCATCTAATGTCCCTTCTGGAGGCCATCCTACATTGAATGTGGGCCATTCTAGTTCACAAAATTTCCTTAACTTCTTGGGTGTCGTTGTCACCCCATGGTAACATGAAAACCCCTTTTAACAATTTTTGGTCACGACCTCTAAAATCGTAGGCTTACAGTGTTTTCATCCCATTATTAATTTCTTTCTCATATTTGGTGTCACAAAGATGGACAAAGTTAGGATATACCGCCAGATGAGAGGCCTATTCAGATACTACTCTGGTCGCATTTCTGAGGGAAATTTAGGTGAGGTTTGACTATAGTGGACTCGGCTTTGTGACTTGTGATGGAAATCTGATCCGATACTGCCCTAGACTTTATACTCTCACAATGACACAGGGGATCCCATTCAGACTCCATAGACTTTTGGAGACCTTAACGGTGCCCGTCCATGAAGCCACAAACTCTAACTCGACTGGCAACCCTGGCTTAGCTGCACATCCTCTCTCTCTCTCTCTCTCTCTCTCTCTCTCTCTCTCTCTCTCTCTCTCTCACAGACACAGACACACACACACACACACACACACACACACACACACACACACATGCGCGCACGCACACACACCAGAGTCTGTTACTTTTCCCTCCACAAAATTTTCTACCTGGGACACCTTAAGTCCTCTGGGGATTGATCGTGTCCCCCTTCCACTCTTTTGGGTATGCCTGACACTTCGGGATCCCGGCCTTATCAGTTCCATGGAGCAGGACCTGCCTAAGACAACGGAGAAGTTGGCTGCTGAAGTTCAGGTACAGCATGCACTTTGTCCTTTTCGAGCCTTTGCTTTACACCACCTCGCCGTTCTCCCAAAACGGGGGCAACAATGGGCCAGTGCGGTTGGGTTTCCTGGTCAGCAATCTAGTATGTTTTCGAACCAGGCTGGAACACTGGAGGAAAGCCAAGTGGCACTCAGAGAGTTTGGTCAGAGAGTTTGGGTCACCAAAGGTCTGAGCATGGAGTCAAGTGGGGATGGTAATTTATAGTCGTCAGCTTCCTTATCTGTGGGGGTTTTCGCACATGCACCAAACAAAGGAAGAAGAACCCAGAAGCGAGGTCTCTAAGCTAGAGACCAGAGTCTGTTTGACCCCGTTGAGCATCTTTGGAGTACTTTATTCACTTCTCCAACAAGAGTAGAGCTCTAAATACCACATAGTATATGCTCATTAAATCTATATTAAGTGAATGAATTGTATTGCTTCTGTATCAGACATATAACAAGATTTTTGACAATCTATATGGCAAGAGTCCCCAGAACATCACATTATAGGGATTTCAAGGTTGTCTAGTCTCCACACAATATTAAGGTTTGGTTACAACCACCATAAGCTAACCCTACAACCTCCCATCCTGGATCATATAATGTCCCTGTCTCCTCCTCATTCACAATCTTTTGCAACTGAGTGCAGACAATTCTATAATGTGATCTTGGTTCAGAAAGCCAAATTCCTCGGTTTCTCTCAGTCAGACAGA
>NW_024412623.1:0-1847 GCF_014898765.1 Herpailurus yagouaroundi
AAGACTAATCAAGAGAGGTGGATGCAATTGAGAATGAAAATGAGGATAAGAGTAAAAAGGATTGTACTGTTGAGCACCAAGGTGATTAATTTGATGATGCACATAAAATGTTTTCATTGGGAGTTTTCTGAAATTATTGTCCATAGCAAGAAAACTCTTGAGCTGACTTGACAAAGAAGCCAGAATTGAAGTAACCACATGTTGTTAAGTATCTTTTTAGGTACAGAATTTTTATCCTTGGGTTCAAATCACGCATGTTTGGGCTTTCTCCTTCAGAGACATGGGATCAACACAGGTGTCACTTACAACAGTTAAGAGCATCCTCATGATGACCCTTGAATTGGAAACACTGTAAGTTGGTTTTTCTTATGTGTATTTTCACTTAGTTGTTGATTTAGATTTGGTTTATTGTTTTCTTAAGTCAGATTTATTGAGGTATAAAATTTACTCTTTTTAAGCGTACAGTTTGATGAGTTTCGACAAACGTGTAGTTATGTAACCACCACCACATTTGAGACGTAGACCATTTCTGTCACCCCAAAAGGCCCCTATGTGCCTTTGCAGCCAATCCCCTTTTGTCACCACCAGCCCTGGCAACCACCAACCTAATTTTTGTCCCTATGGTTTTGCCTTTTCCACAGTGTCTTATAAATGAAATCATACAAGGGGCACCTGGGTTGCTCAGGCAGTTAAGTGTCCGACTTCAGCTCAGGTCATGATCTCGCGGTTCGTGAGTTCAAGCCCTGCATCGGACTGTCCTGACGGCTCAGAGCCTGGAGTCTGCTTCGGATTCTGTGTCTCCCTGTCTCTCTACCCCTTCCCCATTTGCACTCCATCTCTCTCTCTCTCTCTCTCTCAAAAATATATGCACATTAAAAAAATAAATAAATGAAATCATACAGTATGCAGTCTACTGTGATTGGTTCCTTTCAGCATAATCCCTTTGAGATTCATCTATGTTTTTTTTTTTTTAACTTTTTTAACGTTTCTTTATTTTTGAGAAACAGAGAGCATAAGCAGGAGAGGGGCACAGAGAGAGAGAGAGAGAGAGAGAGAGAGAGAGAGAGAACCCGAAGCAGGCTCCAGGCTCTGTCAGCGCAGAGCCCAATACAGGGCATGAACCTGCGGAACATGAGATCATGGCCTGAGCCAAAGTCGGTCACTTGTCTGACTGAGCCACCCAGGCACCCCAGAGACTCATCCATGTTTTTGCACATGTCAGTAGTTCATTTCCTTTTTATTGCCGAGTAGTATTGCAGTTGTGAGGATATACCAGTTTGTTTATGCGTTCATCAGTTAATGGGCATTTGAGTTGTTTCTAGCTTTTTGGCCTTTATGAATAAAGTTGCTTAAAACACTTACATGCAGGTCTTCGTATGAGCATATGTTTTCATTGGGGGAGGGGGGGAGGTGGTAAAATACCTAATGGCAGGATTGCTACATCATATGCTAAGTGTATATTTAACTGTTTAAGAAACTGCTTACCTGTTTTCTAAAGTGGATGTACCATTTTGCATTCCAGCCAGCAGTATATGAGATCTTCTATCTATCCTTTCTTCTAATGTCTTGATCTATTTTTCATAAGGTGAATGTTGGCCTTAAAATTGAGTTGGGAAGTATTCCCCTCTCTTCAATTCTCTAGTACAGTTTGTGCAGAATTGGCATTATTTTCTCCTTAAATGTTTGCTAGAATTCACCAGTGAAGCCATGTGGGCTTGAAGCTTTCTTTGTGAGAAAGTGTTAAACTACAGATTTGATTTTTGTAATAGTGCTACTTAAATTACATACTTATTTTTTGGAGTAGTTCATGTCTTTCAGGGAATCTATTTCATCTTGAAGTTATTGAC
>NW_024412623.1:1857-2006 GCF_014898765.1 Herpailurus yagouaroundi
TTTAGTAGCTGTTTAATGGTTTGTAGTGTTCATGTTTAACTTATCACAGTCTATCTTCAAATGATATTATATGATTTCATGAATAGTATAAGAACCTTACAATAAATAGTGTACTTCCATTGTTCCCCTCCTGACCTTTGTGCTATTGT
>NW_024412624.1:0-14389 GCF_014898765.1 Herpailurus yagouaroundi
TTTCTTTATCCATTCATCTGTTGGTGGACATTTAGGCTCTTTCCATAATTTAGCTATTGTTGAAAGTGCTGCTATAAACATTGGGGTACAAGTGCCCCTATGCATCAGTACTCCAACAATAAATTTCATATTAAAAAAATAAAATGTTTTTTGACAAGATTATTTTCAAAACCAATTTCATATTTTCTTACTTTCTTTACAAGGCAAAATTTATTTTATTTTATTTTAATTTTTAATTTTTATTTTTTTAATTTTTTTATGAAATTTATTGTCAAATTGGTTTCCATACAACACCCAGTGCTCATTCCAAAAGATGCCCTCTTCAATACCCATCACCTACCCTCCCCTCCCTCCCACCCCCATCACCCTCAGTTTGTTCTCAGTTTTTAAGAGTCTCTTATGCTTTGGCTCTCTCCCACTCTAACCTCTTTTTTTTTTCCTTCCCCTCCCCCATGGGTTTCTGTTAAGTTTCTCAGGATCCACATAAGAGTGAAAATATATGGTATCTGTCTTTCTCTGTATGGCTTATTTCACTTAGCATCACACTCTCCAGTTCCATCCATGTTGCTACAAGGGACCATATTTCATTCTCTCTCATTGTTACGTAGTACTCCATTGTATATGTGCTGCCGAAGCGAGCACACGTAGTACTCCATTGTGTTATAAACCACAATTTCTTTATCCATTCATCAGTTGATGGACATTTAGGCTCTTTCCATAATTTGGCTACTGTTGAGAGTGCTGCTATAAACATTGGGGTACAAGTGCCCCTATGCATCAGTACTCCTGTATCCCTACAAGGCACAATTAAAACTGGCATCAGATTTTTAAACTCAGCTAAAATTATGAATTTACAATACTGTAATTACTAAAAGAATCTGATTTACTTGGAATCTATTTAAATATGTAATGCTGATTATCTTCTGTCTGGGTAGCTGTATAATATTAAACCTTTTGGTTCTAGTATAATAATTGTTTTTTTAACTTTTTGTTCATCTCCACCTATGAGGCATTAAATTATTAATATTTTTAATTTCAACATATCTACTTTGACAGCCTTTTTTTTCCAAACACCTTATGATATATGGGATCTAACTGCTTTAGACTTGGAGTTAAATAACTGACTTTTGAAGCTGTTTGAAATTAAAAGTAAATAACCACGGATAAAGGTAGAATTGTATCTTTTCCTTTGTATCACTGACTCTCTATCCATGATCTGTTGCTGATCCAGGAGGAATCTGTTATTATGGAATGGTGCATATACCTTTAGATGGTTTTACATTTGATCCTTATCTGGGATTTATATTTCATTCCTCTGTTATGGGAATGTTAAGCTTTAAAAACATTTAATTTTATCATTTTATTTCTTCTTATCTAAATTTCACACTTTAAATATTAATATTAGATTTTAATGTTTAATATTACATCTCTTTTTTTCTTACCTGATATATTATTCCCAGAATTTTTTATTTAAATTTAAGTAATTTAGCTTATGTTTTCTTTAGAATTAAAAATTTTAGAAAAATTCTTTAGAATTAAAAAAAAATTTAAGACATTAAGTTACTTGGTTTTATTGTTTTGTTTGATTGCTTTAGCTTTTTAAATCCTACATTACTTGTTAATTTTTATTTAGATTTTAAAATGTTATTGTTTTTCTATTTTAATCTTTTAATTTTTTTAATCTTGTGTTTACTTTTAATTGTAAAATAGAGATTCATTTTCCCCTTACAGTTCAGAAAGAGGCAGCAGTGAGCATTTTATAGCACACCACATCACAAAAAGAAATGGCTCCTTTATTTCATTGTCATTCTACTTCTCTCTGTCTCCTTGAATCTTTTAGCTTTCTTAGTAATGATAGTAGGAAGTAATTATTTTCTGTGAATATCCCTCAAGAAATTTGAGAGAACCACAAGTTCTAGATCCTTCCAAGATCCTATATGTAACTAACTAAGTAACTAAGTAACTAATGACAACAACAACAAAAAGATCTAAGACCTAAGTGATTTCTTGGAATGGTGTATTTTCTGAAACTACATCGGGAATAAAATGTTTTAAATTTCTCCAGTATGCAAAGCTGTTAGGAAATACTGATCCAACATTTGTCTAAGACCACAAGCTGTCAGCATACTCAAGGAGGTCATGAAAGATTTGATTGACAAACCGCAATAGAGGTTTTGTATAACAGGTTCACATCCTGATTTACATCAAATATATTTATTCCCAAGATGGAGTTCTTGGGAATTTCTTTCCAGAACAGTCATATATATATGTTATATATATATATATATATATATATATATATATATATATATATATCCTGTGTGTCACTCCTTTGCATTACTTTCTTTCATCATGATGATCAGTGAGAAGCTGGCTAGAACCCAGTTTATACAAAGTAAGATTTTAAAACATGGGATCAGAGTCATTTCACTGATTCATGGTTTCCTGACTTTGTTGGATTTAGACTTGGTCATTGTGCAGCTGCCCAGAAAGTGGAATGACCATATTGCAGATTGGCCCTTTGGAAAATGCTTAGGGGGCAGATAGACTAGCAATTTGTAAACTTTAGTTGGCTTTCTTAGGAGAGAATGATGTGCTATTCAGAGGGGGACAGAATAACTGAAGGGTGCCTAAATGAGAGTGTTTAGAGACTACTGGTTGTGGCTGATCTCTTGTTTCATACCACTATTTAGGCTTCAGGACCAGTCGTTTCTACCTGTTCTTCAATGTCATCAATGCTGGTGTCATTTTGATCCAGTTTGTGTCATCCCATGCATGGATTTACATTCCCTTCATTCCCTGAACTATAGCTAGCTCTGGGCTTCTATTTACTAACTGAAGATTTGAGGAAGATACAAAGGAATGACAATGCAGAAAAGGAAAAAAGAATAACCCTAATTAGACTTCAGATCTCACTCTATTTAACCTCCACCATGAGCTTTCATAAAGATGCCTTATCACCATCTCTCCCCTAGGCTCTGGTCACCTGTTTTTGTTAATAGGGTTCACTGTTTCTTATTTAAGAATTATATTTTAAGGGGTGCCGCCTGTGTGGCTCAGTCGGTTGAGTGTCCAACTTCGGCTCAGGTCATTTGAGCCCAGTATGGGGCTCTGTGCTGACAGCTTGGAGCCTGAAGCCTGTTTTGGATTCTGTGTCTCCCTCTCTCTCTGCCCCTAACCCACTCGCATTCTGTCTCTGTCTCTCTCAAAAATAAATAAACATAAAAAAAATTAAAAAAAGCATTATATCTTAAATTTGTTACCACCCTGAGTCCCAGAGTAGCATGGTATCTTCCCAGAGATTATTTCCCCAGCCTGACCCCATGAACTTATATCTGGACCTTGGGAGACTTCAGGTTCAGACCAAAGCTTAAGTACTTGCTGTCAGCCAGGAAACAAAGAAAACAATGCCTGTTTTTGTTTGTTTGGTTGGTTGGTTGGTTGGGTTTTTTTTAGTGAAACATCTTATGTCTTTGGAACATGTTGGCCCTAATAGAACCAACCTTGGATTGGTGACCATATGTGTCCTTTGCTCAGAACTAGTCTACTTAACATCAGTTTCCCTGGTGTAATTAGTAACAGTTTACTCTTTCAATGTCAAGTGTCCTAGCTTGGATGACCTACTGTATAGGCACCTTAAATAGCAGCACCTATTAGAAGCAGGAAGAGCATCAGATTTCAGGGAAGTGATGGGAATAGCAGATCATAGCATTGTGATGGCAGTGTCCTGAGGTGGACACCATGGACACATCCTATCAGTGCAAGTGAAATGTTTTCAAGTAGTCATCAAATTAAATGGGTGGTTCTTCCATAGAGTTTGGAGACACTCCATTAGATTTCAGTTGTCACTGAAAAAATGCTTAATATACACCCATAATGATAACTTTATATGGATCTGTAGACTTCCTATCAGGCAAAAATTCACTAGAGTTTTTCTTATTTCTGATAGTTCCTTGTTAGGATAATAAAACTGTATAATCTGTTTATAAAAATTGTCCTTTTCTTTTTTATTATGGAGGGACTAGCAAGCAATTTATGTAAAATGATATGTGATCATTGAATAACAAAGGAATGAGGGTCCAAAACAAAGCAACTCTGGTTTTCCCATTGGAATATAAGCTTTTTCATCAGAAGATCACTTTTATTGGCTTTGCCTCATATGAGGTGAGGACGATGTAAAGGGAATTCTTCCAAACCTTGTAAACTTTAGTCTTGTACTTGCCTTTAACATTAAATATTAAAATATAATGAAGTAATATCTACAGGCAAATAGGAACAATTTCAAATTCTTTCCTATTCACTATCATTGCTTACAGATTCAACAGTTCTCTTAAGATAAATTTGCACATATTTTTTCATTTGTTTTATTTGTACCTTTCATTGCTTAGAGACATTCTTTTATAAAACATCCTTGCTAATGACCTTTTAAGGCCATGATAGACTTTCCTATTATTTTAAAGGATAAATAATTAGAAATCTTCAAAAACGAGATATCATTTGTGATTCCATGAATTCTGAGGTAGCTTGAAAATGTCAGGATGTGTTTACCATGACTGAAAAGACTGACATTAAAGCCATACTTTCTACTCTCCACTAGATTGGGGAAATTTAATTTCTGGGATTTAATAAGCCAGGGAAAAATGTACTTATTTAATATAATCTTGCGTTATCACATCCATGAAATATCTTGACTTCAGAAGTTTCTAAAGGCCTATGAATGGGCTATTAACTGCCTTTTTTAGGGTACCTTGCGACTCTGGGGAAACTCTGTGGAAACTATGTCCTCCACATGAAATGAACCCTGAGGAAAGATCAGCTAAGGCTACAAGTAAATAATTTTTTTTGGCCAAATTTCCCTATGTGTCAAAAAAAGGATTACTCTAGACAGATTTGTATCTATATCTTGCCTGATACTCATAGAAAATATTGGTCTGAAATATAAAATATGTCAAGCATTTAGCTGCTATTGCAGTTGCCAATTGCAATTGAAAATTGCCATTGAAATTTTGGTAGAATGTTTAATAAATTAATACCCATACTTATTGAGAAGTATAGGTATGCTTAGTTTTAAATGTTTAGATCTAGTTAGAAGGCATGCCATCCTATCATAAACAACACTGATTCAGTATAGTTCAGAGCAGTTCCTCATCTTTTCTGGAAATAGTTTTATCCTCAAGTGCCTTTTTTTCCACTTTTAAGATTTAAATAAGCAATATGACATGTGAAGGCCCATTAATTGGACCTCAGGCAGAAAGTAACTTGGGATATAAAATCATCAGGACAATTGACCTTGGTATGAGCTAAAATATTTGAAGCTTTCTACTGAGGTCTTGGGCCTCCATCACCTAGTCATAAGTAATTCTGTCTGAGAATTTGCCCATATTGCAGATCTAGTGGCCAGATAAGATCTATCCAGATACTCTATTATAATGATGTTTTCTACAATCTACTCTGAAGTTTCTTAATTTGATTTACATTTATTAGACATCAGAGAGTGACAGATGTTTTTTATTTTTATTAATTAATTAATTAATTTATTTACTTATTTTTAAATATTTTTTAACGTTTATTCAATTTTTGAGAGACAGAGACAAAGCATAAGCGAAGGAGGGGCAGAGAGACGGACACACAGAAACCAAAGTAGGCTTCAAGCTCTGAGCTGTCAGCATAGAGCCTGACGCAGGGCTCAACTCATGAACCTGTGAGATCATGACCTGAGCTGAAGTTGGACACTTAACCAAGTGAGCCACCCAGGTGCCCCTTTTTAATTTATTTTTATTCTCTTCAGTTCTGTTTACTAAAATCATTAGAAATACATTTTACAGGATTCCTGCAAGCTCATTTGTACCTGTACTAAGAAAATGGACTTTATATTTGCTATAGTATTTTGGAAATAGAAATGTTTTTTCTTCTACAATCTGCTTGTTTGTGATACAAGAGGAATCTTAATTTTTAAGATATCTAAAATCTAGTTTTAAATAGTTCATAGCCATTTTAAAGCACCAGTACATTTTCAATCAGAATTGTTTCATTTTACCTTATTTGTTTCAGCTCCCGAATATACTACTATAATAGTACCAGAATTAATAATCAGTACTAAAAGTAATGATAAATGATATAAATAATGAACACAAATCTGTCACTATTTATGAATGGTACTATATGTATGTAGAACACTAAAATGGTTTAAAAATATTGGAATTAATAAGTGAATTTAATGTCAACTATATTTTTATTAAAAATTTAAGAAATTATTGCAAAAAAAGTGAATTTACCAAGATTGCTAAATATAACTTTAGCATAGAAAAATCATTACATAACAATAACAAGGAAGTAGAAAATAGAATTAAAGCACAATTTATAATAGCATCAAAAAACAATAAATATATGAATAAATGTATAATATGTACAAGACATTTGTGCAAGAAAAATAAATAAAACATTGAGAGGAATTAAAAAAAATTTAATGTTTATTTACTTTTGACAGAGAGAGAGAGAGAGACAGAGCATGAGCGGAGGAGGGGCAGAGAGAAAGGGAGACACAGAATCCCAAGCAGGCTCCAGGCTCTGAGCTGTCAGCACAGAGCCAGACGCGGGGCTCGAACTCACAGACCGAGATAATGACCTAAGCCAAAGTTGGACGCTTAACTGACTGAGCCACCCAGGTGCCCCAACACTGAGAGAAATTTAAAAAGACCTAGTTAATGAATTAGAAGATACAATAGTATAAAGATGTCAGTTGTCTCTAATTGAAATTTAGAAGGTTCAAGGCCATCTCAATCAAAATTCCAGCAGGTATATTGTGAAAATTGATAAGCCAAATATATATACAAATACCAACACCAACCAACCACCCATAAAGAAGAAATAATTTAGAGGACCCAGATCAAGATTTATAGAGCTATAGCTAAAAAGACAATGTAGTATTGGTTCAAGGATAAGAAGAATAGACTAGTGGAACAGAACAAGATTTCAATTAGTTTATGTCAAAAGTAACAATGCAATGCAGTGGGGAAGGGAGCTTTGCAGTAGTCATGTTAAGTCAAATAGTATGCACATAGTAAAAAATAAATCTTGACCTTGCCACATACTTGGATTTATCAGGATACTTTCCAATAGACAAATAGTCTCCTACAATTCTACGTGCACAAAGGCTGCTCAGCAATCAAGTCTCTTATTGGCCCAGATAACTTGAATTAATTAAAATTTTTTTCACCTCATTTTTTTGATTTCCAATTAGGACATGGAACTTGGAGAATCAAACCCTGGAGAACTAGAAAGTTTCTTAACTTCTTTATGTTCCAGAATCACAGCATTAAATTGTTAAGGGAGTTGGAAGGTCCCTGATAGCAACAGGAGACTTTAGTAGTCTTAGATCCAGGGATAACCCTTTGGAAGTTTTAGAGAGCAGAGCATAGGTGGTGATTTTGGCAGAAAAAAATCTTTGTCATTATTTTTCTTAGGCAGTTATTTTTATATTTTTACCAAAAGCTCTGTATGTTGAGAATTTGTGAATGAGGAAAGATCTGGCTTGATTTTTTGCAAACCAAGAGCATCCATATCCTTTTTCATTGCAATTTCTGAATAAAAATACCTCTGCATAACCCACTCTAATACAGTTTTCATGGAGAATTACCATAATTACAAAATTCAGATTCTTTTACTTTTCTGAGCACTGCACAAAGATTCACAAGCAAGACCATGCTGGAGATCAACTTTAACTAGTGAAGCATACATTAGTCAAAGAGGAAGATACTGATCACATGTGCTGAGGTAAATGAGAGCAGACCTTATCCATCTCTTTCTCTATCCTCCGATTTATAAAACCGATTCATGGGTCTCAGCTAGGCCAGGAGACCAGAATAGGAGACCAGATATTTACTTTTAAAAGAAGTACTTGTTGATAAGGAAAATATTGAGTTGAAATGAGCCCAAGATGTGGGACGGAAGTTTTCGATTTGCTTTTGATTTTCTCATTTATCTCAGACAAGTCATTAAACTCCTTCAAGCATCCATCAGCTTTAAAATTAGAATGTTGGGGTAGAACTCTGATTTGTTCTGGCTCTGACATTTGGGAAGGAAAAGGGAAGAGATTGTTGGAAAACATTTGGTTATCTTAGCCCTGGCATCTGAAGTCATTTTAGGGAAAGTATCTCAATAAAATGACTTAGGATAGGTGAGACTCTTACAAGCATTGTAAAGGAAGGATAAGGGAAAGAATAGGGACCCAATCTGCATGAGAAAAAGACATCATTATTTTATTTATAGGAAAAGACCAGACAGTAGTGAAGAAAGAAGAGGAAGCAAGAAGAGCAAGAGCTAGAGTAGGAAAACTGGGTGCTGAGTGGGGAAAGACCACTAGAGAAGCCCTCAGTAGAAGCATGGTGTGTGCTGACCCAAATGAACTTTAAAAAGCAGAAACCTTTAACAATCACCTTTCTGGAAATAATCAGTCAGGTGTTTCCTATTCACCTATGGATTGGAGGTTGACATTTTAATAGATTATGAAGAAGTACTAAGTTTTTTATCTGAGCCAGTGTGAACCAGCACTGGGTTAGCATAGGCAGGTATAGCTCTGAAAGAAAAGCAGGGAGATGATGAAATCATAAACGTTTTGTGATGTTCTGAAATATTAGAGAGGCCATGGAATTGGGTGGTGGAAAAAGAATTTTAAATTAATCTAGGAATTGTCATCTTCCTGTATAGATTACAAAAAAACCCCAAACAAACTGATTTCAAAGAGGCCAAGTGATTTGCCTGATTATGCACACCAGTAAGTAGCATGGTTGGATTTAGAGTCCCATTCTTACATTCAGAGGACAGTGGCCTAAAACCCTACAGAAGATGATTGGGGAACACCTCAACCTCTCCTAAGAGTACAAATGGTCATTGCCTTCCCCACCTCACTCTATGTCAAATATTTAAAGCTAAGAGTTCATCGTCTTTGTTTCTTAAATGAACTGGTTTCTTTAATGTTACAGATAAGGGTGCAGATCTAAATGAGCAGTTGAGGAATCTTAGGCTTTTAAGTTGGCACAGGGACCAATAGTGAAAATGTTCTTATTTGAATATGTACCAAACATTGTCCATGTTCAAGGGAGTGGTGTGTTATTAAAAATCTTGAATGTAAGTTATTCTTTGCCTGCATTATGGGGAACAAGATCTGGAGAAGCTCAGTTGTACCAGGGGTGGGAGCCAATGGGATGTGCACATATGGCTATTGTTCAGTGTAATATACTTGAGTAATGTAGGTATATATAAAGAACGAAGCTGTACTTGAGACAGTGGCATACAGTTTTGATGACTGGATAAATCTTCATGAAAAACAAGATTGGAGTTGGTGAGAAAGGTAACAGCATGTAGATGAACTGTTGGTTAGAGACGTAAAAATATAAAATGGCATGATAAGTATGAGAAATGACAAGCTGGTTGTTGTTTCAGACCAGAGTCTGGAGCTGGAGTGTTGGAAGATGAGGCTGGAAAAGTAGGCAGTGATGAGGATGTGAGGCTTGAGTGTGTGTGATTGATTGCATTTGAACTCTACTTATAGGACAGTGGTTTTTAAACATGTTCCCATATGTGACTAATTGTGAGATACATCACAAGTAATTAGAATTGCATTATAAAATCCTGAACTTTGAAAATCAGTTTGTTTCTAAGAAAGCGTGGGCTCGGGATGATTCCATATTCAAAAATGCCTTCTTGGAAATGGAAATCAGGTAGTGCGATAGTGATTGGACACAGGTTTATCTTCTATTTATAGTGTACCGCATATCCATGTGTTACAACACATAATTAGCAGGTTTATGAAATGCAACTAAATCCTTTCTCCATGTAACGTTTTACAAAATTTCTTTTCTTTCCCCAGCAAGCCTCCTGTGGTCCTTAACTGGATTAGGTATAATGCATTTTGTTAAAAGTTTGTTTATTCATTTTGAGAGAGAGAGAATGTGAGCAGATGAGAGATGAGAGAGTGAGAGAATGAGAGAGAATCCCAAGCAGTCTCCGCACTGCAAGTGTGGGGCCTGACATGGGGCTTGAACTGAACCTGTGCGGGGCTTGACCATGGGATCATGACCTGAGCCAAATCCAGGTTTGATACTCAACCACTGAGCCACCCATGCGCCCCAGGTCTAATGCCTTTTTTGATCAAACTAAGTGTCACAATGTCTCACTGACCAGTGTTCCTAACACAGAGCTAAGATTCTTACCCTCTGTGTTCTCATGGTACCCGAGGGTGTATGCATATGATGTTAATTGTATTTATTTCTTTACTTGACTGTGTGATATTTTATTCTGAGCTGCCCAAGAGTAGCTTTTTAGGTAATTCAAAGAGATCTTCAGTGACTTGTAGTATATTCAACAAATGAATGAATGAGTGAATAATTAGCATGGTATCGCCAGGATAATGATCCTTTTAAAGTACCCCTAACTAATCCCCTTGAAAGATGGTAGAATTTGATTTTCATATATATACAATGTATATTTTTATTCACTACTACAGATAAACAAAGAGGCATAAAATGGTCAAGGCAAACTTGACAGTCATTTCCAATTTTATTTTCCTGGGGTTTACTCGTTACCCCAAAGTTGAGGTCATCATATTTGTGCTGTGCTTGCTGATGTACCTGATCACCCTGCTGGGTAATATCATTCTGATGTCCATCACCATCCTGGATTCCCACCTACACAAACCCATGTACTTCTTCCTCAGCAACCTCTCCTTTTTAGACATCTGGTACACCTCTTCTGCTCTCACTCCAATGCTGACAAACTTTGTTTCAGGGAAAAACACCATCTCATTCTCAGGATGTGCCACTCAGATGTACTTTTCTCTTGCCATGGGCTCCACTGAGTGTGTGCTCCTGTCCACGATGGCGTATGACCGGTATGTGGCCATCTGCAACCCTCTGAGATACCCCATCATCATGAACAAGAGGGCTTGTGTGCAGATTGCCGCTGGCTCCTGGATGACAGGCTGCCTCACCGCCCTGGTGGAAACAGTATCTGTGCTGCAGCTGTCTGTCTGTGGAAGTAGCATCATCAATCACTTCACTTGTGAAATTCTGGCTGTCTTGAAACTAGTTTGTGTGGATACTTCCAGGGTGCAGTTGATCATGCTGGTGATCAGCGTACTTCTTCTTCCCATGCCGATGCTCCTCATTTGTGTCTCTTACGCATTCATTCTCTCCAACATCCTGAGAATCAGCTCAGTGGATGGTGGAAGCAAAGCCTTTTCAACATGTGCAGCCCACCTGACTGTGGTGGTTTTGTTCTATGGGACAGCTCTCTCCATGTACCTGAAGCCCTCCGCTGTAGATTCACAGGAAATAGACAAATTTATGGCTTTGGTATATGCTGGATTAACCCCCATGTTGAATCCTATCATTTATAGTTTACGGAACAAAGAGGTAAAAGTAGCTGTGAAAAAATTGCTGATTAGGAACCCTCTGTGTGCTTTTTTAATCCCCCGTAGCAAATCATAACATTAGTCTAAGGGATGTATTGACGTGTTCAATACGCACCAGAACATTGGACTAAGAGGGGAAGACACTCATTTTATTTTTTTTTAAATTTTTTTTTCAATGTTTATTTATTTTTGGGACAGAGAGAGACAGAGCATGAACGGGCGAGGGGCAGAGAGAGAGGGAGACACAGAATCGGAAACAGGCTCCAGGCTCCGAGCCATCAGCCCAGAGCCTGACGCGGGGCTCGAACTCACGACCGCGAGATCGTGACCTGGCTGAAGTCGGACGCTTAACCGAGTGCGCCACCCAGGCGCCCCAAGACACTCATTTTAAATAAGATGTGTGATTTCCTAAGTTTCCTCCTTGACTGACTGCTGAAGCTTTAAGATAATATAGACATATGTTACATAAGCATATCTGAAATCTTACATAAAAAGGGCTCATGGTGACAAATTTCAATATTTTGTTTTGGGTGATAGAATGTAAGTATAGCTTTAAACATTAAGTTAGTGTATTGTTAGTATTCAAAATTATGTGCATGTAATATACAAATGTAAAAACTATAGTAGACTTTTTAGATAGTTTATTATTAACCTCTGTTTTAGCCTGAGTTGTGTCCCTGCAAAACTTATGTTGAAGCTCTAATCCCCAGTACCTCAGAATGTATCTACTTTTGGACATAAGGCCTTTACAGTGGTGATTAAGTTAAAGCGAGGCTATCAGTGTGGGCCCTCATACAATTCGAGTTGTGTCATTATGAGAAAATATTTAAGAAATTTAGACACACATGAGTACACGAGTGTTGCTCACACACAGAAGCAAGGACATAGCAAGAAAGCGGCTATCTGAAAGCCAGGGAGAGGCCTCAGAAGAAATCAAATCTGCCAACACTTTAATCTTGGTCTTCTATCCTCCAGAACTATGAGCAAGTCAATTTCTGTTGTTCAGCCAGTCAAGTCTCTGCTATTTTGTTGTGGTAGCGTTAGGAAACTAGTACAACCTCTTTTTCAGCATTGCTAAATTTTTGGGGGAGTAATTGCATATTCTACAAAGTGTGACTCTGTTTTACATGTGTGGAAATATTTGTGCATGCAGATGGATGTGTGTGATGTGAATGTCTATGTACAAATGGAGAAGGTCTGCACAAATGTATACTGAATAGAAATGGGGTAGAGGAATGCTAGTCTGGAAAAAATAACAGACAGTTTAGCAGTTTGTTGTTGGTCTTTGAGTGTTGACATTATTTAGTAAATTCAAAGAAGCTGCAGGTTGTTTCAGTGAAACTACAAGGACCTTCCCTTTTTTATTGTGATATCCGCTAAGACCTATATCCTTTAATTCAAGGGTGAAATGAAGCCATAAGCATTTAGAAACAAAATACATAATATATTTGTATTATAAAATATACAGTACCCCAAACCCACTAAAATGGTGTGAAGTAGTGAAATACATGAACATATCTTATAATATAAACCACAATATACAAGGAATTAAAAAATGTACACTCATCCGTGTTTGTAACATTTGTATGTCCTTTCTGGACCAGATGACTAAATGTGAGGTCAGTGTGCAAAACTGCTTTTTATCATGAAGCTGTCACCAGAGTCTATAAAATTGATGTGATGCCTTGGATCCTGAAAGCAGTCAGATGAAGAAGATAGGATGAATATGGGATTACAGGGCTGTAGGGCTGGATTTGATTTCTCAGATATGAATGAACAGTCATCAAAGATGATTGGTCCATTGGTGTAAGTAAAGAACTCTGATGCAGCCCTTGACTGGATGAGAGGAGATGCCTAAGGATGATGACTTCACAAAGTTAGGGATGTAAGTCGGTTGACTGGTTGGCTGTGCATTGATGGTTAGACTTACAGGTGAAGACAGATTTGTGAAATCTGGGCAAGAAATCAGGTCTAAAGCTATACATGTTGGGAAATCTTTTGCACAGAGATGGAAATTGAGCCCTTGGTGTGGATGATGTTGTCTAGTGAGAAATTTAGGACAATTGCCTATAAAATAGTTGGCTATATTTTCCTGTTATTGATCACAGCTGTGGTAAAAATGAAAGTATAGTACACTTGGGATCTAGAGTAAGTTTTCCAAAGGATACAAAATGCTGATTTGATGAACACATGCATCCCAACGTTTTTACCAACACTATCAACACTAGCCAAATTATGGATAATCCCAAATGTCCACTGACTGATGAATGGATAAAGAAGAGAATGGTGTACACACACACACACACACACACACACACACACACACACACAATGGAATACTACTCGGTGATCAGAAAGTATGAAATCTTGCCTTTTGCAACAATGTGTTTGGAACTAAAGTATGTTATGCTAAGCGAAATAAGTCAGACTGAGAAACATAAATATCATATGATTTCACCTATATGTGGAATTTAAGAAACAAAACAGATGAACATAGGGGAAGAGAAGAAAAAAAAATGAGATGAAACAGAGAGAGAGAGAAACCATAAGAGACTCTGAAATACATAGAAGAAACTGAGGGTTGCTGGAAGGGAGGTGGATGGGGGATGGACTCAATGGGTGATGGGTATTAAGGAGGGCTCTTGTTGGAATGAGCACTAGGTGTTATATATAATTAGTAGAATCACTAAATTGTACTCCTGAAACCAATACTATACTATATGTTAGTTAACTAGAATTTAAATTTTAAAAATTTACATTTTTTTGTTTCTGTATAATCTTAGTGATTTTAGGAGATTTCTTTTTTTTTTAATGTTTATTCATTTATTTTGAGAGAGGGAGAATGTGTGCACATGCCCTCAAGCAGGGGAGGGCAGAGAGACAGGGAAAGAGACAATCCCAAACAGGCTTTGCCCTGATCACCTCCCCCTCCCCCAGCACACACACACACACACACACACACACACACACACACACACA
>NW_024412624.1:14399-16946 GCF_014898765.1 Herpailurus yagouaroundi
AGGCAATTTCTTGAATATCCGAATCTAATTTCCTTGTTTATGAAATGGGAATAATTTATTTAAAAAATTTTAATATTTATTTTTGAGAGAAAGAGAGAAACAGTGTGAGTGGGAGAAGGGCAGATAGAGAGGGAGACACGGAATCTGAAGCAGGCTCCAGGCTCTGAGCTGTCAGCACAGAGCCTGACAGGGGACTGGTATCCATGAACCGTGAGATCATGACCTGAACTGAAGCTGGGCGCTCAAGCCACCCAGGTGCTCTGGGAATAATTTAATATATTTATAATAATTATTTAAAAATTCGTATTTGCTAATTCCCAAAGACCATCTGACAATTAGCTATGATGATAGCCTTATCACTTTGAGAGTCAATTTTTTGATATTTTTTTTGGACTAGACCCTAGCTCCAGTTAGTTTCAATTTACCTATTATTTCAAATGTATTGAGCAATATCTATGAATGTGTTATACACCTAGAACTGACATTCTGGTAGTTTTTAGGGATATAAGCATAAAATACCTCAAGCTATCTCTTTCTCTCTCCTTCACCCTTTCTCTGATTGTCTGAGCTGAATCATTCCCTGTGTGGTGTCCTCTTGATTCTACTGGGTTCTGACAATTTGCACTGGGCCTCCCTTTCATGTTGACATTTTACTTATTCCATCAGGTCCAAACATCCTGCTGAACAAAACAAGCAGGGATTCCCTCCTGAACTCTGTTGGGTTGTTGAAACCTTTGCTGGGTGGCTCTTGAGCAGAGCCGCTCTCCCCTATCCAGCTCAGGTTGTGGCACTGTACCAGGCAGCTCACCTGTATTATGTATAAATACATGTTATGATATCACATAAAAAATAAAACAATTACTACTTACTAGCAATGTCAAGGGGATTTTTTGAAAGGAAATATTTAAAATGAGACTATTGCTTCTGAAAGAGTAAAATTGTCAGTATTCCTAAGGATTTATCCAATTGATATATTTTTCCCAGCAATTGCTTATTACAGAATAATTATACACTGATATGATTTTTGCCTTACCCAGCCCAAATGACCTCTTCAGTATATTTATCAATCAAATGTATCAGTCTGCATTTAAAATTAGCTGATATTTTACCCAAAGCTTTTGGATATGTTCTTTAGTCAGTGAAAT
Organism: Herpailurus yagouaroundi; assembly: GCF_014898765.1. Taxonomy (NCBI): domain Eukaryota; kingdom Metazoa; phylum Chordata; class Mammalia; order Carnivora; family Felidae; genus Herpailurus; species Herpailurus yagouaroundi. Next base: position 15,545 of record NW_024412624.1, read on the forward strand.
AATACATAAATTCAAGTTCTCATATTTCCCTGTATTATATTGCACTTGGATTATATTTTACTATTCTTTAAAAATGTTTATCCAATAGTTAATTACTGCCTACTGCCTAAAATAAATTTATTTTACATTAGACTTCATACAGAGAACATTGAGTTCTGCCATTGGGTAGATTTCAGAAATGAACAAATGATTATAGTATAAAAGGAAAATAGCCATAACAGAGATAAAGTTCAGGGCAGCATAGAGGAGGGAATAACTAACCCAGTAGAGTTTCAAAGGATTTGTAGAAGATCTCACACTTGAATTGTGTTTAATGCGATTGCTAGGCTGTTACCATCGAAAGAGAAATGTGATGATGGGGATGAAGTGGCATATGCAATTGTCTTTAGGTGTAAAGAACATGATGTAATTGGAGAAGTAATAGTGTATGTAGCACAGCATGTGCAAACATGGGAGAAACATGAGGAAGGGAAGAAGAAGGGGAAATATGTACCTGAAAAATTAGGTTGGAGTCAGTCAAATCCTTGGGTAAAACAAAAACCAGTAATAAACAAACAGACAAACAAGCAGAAAAACTCAAGTAGTTCTCTCGAAAGGGAACTGAAAAATATGTGTTTTACTTGTTCAGTAGACCTACATACAGATGGTCATACGTTAAAATGGTTTGACTTAGGATATTTTGTCTTCATGATGATATGAAAATGATATGCATTCAGTAGAAACCACACTTTAAAATTTGAAATATGGTCTTTTCCTGGGATAGTAACATGTGGTATGATAATTTCTTGTTGCGCTAAGCAGTGGCAGTGGCCCCAACTTCCAGTCTGAGCCACATGATCATGAGAGTAAACAGCTGATTCACTCACAACCATCCCATACCCATACAACCATTCTGTTTTTAAGTTTCAGTACAGTACTCAAATAAGTTATATGAAATATTCAACACTTTATTGCAACATTCTTTGTATGAGATGGTTTTGACCAATTATAGGCTAATGTAAGTGTTCTGAGCATGTTCAATGTAGGCTAGGCTAAACTCTGATGTTCAGTGAATTAGGTGTATTGAAGACATTTTTGACTTAATGATATTTTCAACTTTCAATGGGTTTATCAGGATATAACCCTATCAGTTGAAGAAGATCTGTACTGGATTTTCTTGGAAAAGCTTAATTTAATTTTTCTTATTTCTTAAGGTTTGCTCACTTCTTATACCAGTAGTGTCTACATTTTTATAACAGTCATTTTCATAAAAGGTGAAGTTATTGTCTTCAAATTTCTTCCAACTCCTAAATTCTGTAATTTGACATACAATCTTTATTGTTCTCTTTATATGAAACGCTTTTGTCTCAAATCTATGAGCTTATTTTGTGCATGAACTCAAAGGTATAAGGTTTTCATCCTT
>NW_024412625.1:0-17589 GCF_014898765.1 Herpailurus yagouaroundi
TCAGCTTTACACTTAGTGGCTGGAGGATCTGGATTAATGGCAATTCCAAGAAGACAAACTTTTTTCATCCCGACATGCGAGTATTACCCTCCAACCTTAAAGGAATATTATTCAACACACAGGAAGCACCCAATTACAGGTGGATAGCACACGTAAGCTCTAGAACAGACTCCTCTAGCAGGGATTAATTCTCTTATCTGACCACAGAGTGCAAACTTCTATTGGCCGGCCCACTGGGAGAGCTCTCATGCCCTGAGATCACTCTTCTCCCCACCACCACCACTGCATTCAAAGGGATGAACACCAGCCTTTGAGGGCTCCTTACGTGTCGGGCAGCCACCCTGGCTCTCAACAGACAGCACCACAGCATCACCACAGTCTATGGAGCCCATGCAGAGTACATTTCCCCCATTTGTGTCACATTCACTTCTCATTCTTCCCTGGCATGGACGGCTCCTTGCACCTCAGACTCAAAACCTTGGTTTAAACCTCTCTTGTGACACACACCCTGCCTGGCAATATCTGGCTTCTTCTCTAAGCTTAGGCTTCTTGATAGACTCAAAAAGGGTTTTCTTATCTCCACATTTCAGCAAGAGCCGGGTCATGGCAAAGTGCTCACTCCACACCTCAGGCTCATATCATCACGTGTTTCCTAACCATTTCTATGTAAAATTACACTCATTTCATTCCCTCTACTTTGGTGACGTGTTCCTCCTCGTGATCTCTTATCTTAAGGGATGGCAACTCCCCTCCACATTGTCACTTAGGCCCCAAACAGGGAAGAGAAAGATTTTCAAGAGTTAACATGCCAATTAGACATCAGAAATCACCATGTGTATCCCTAGTTGAATGAAAATGCACATCAAGGGGTGCCTGGGTGGCTCAGTTGGTTGAGTGTCCAGCTCTGGGTCAGGCCATGATCCCATGTTTTGTGGGTTCTACCCTCACATCGGGCTCTGTGGTAACAGCTGGGAGCCTGGAGCCCACCTTGGAGTCTGTGTCTCCCTCTTTCTGTCCCTCCCCCACTCGCACTTTGTCTCTCTGCCTCAAAAAGAAACAAACATGAGAAAAACCCACATCAAACACCAGTACTGAGAAAATATTACAAAGAAAACTAAAGCTTGAATTCTTACCTTGATATTCTCGAGGTTCTAAGAGAGGAAGAAACAAAATTAAGTTTGCTGTCAAAACATATTGTTAGTAAAAAACCCAGTGTTCATGATACATACTAAAATAATACTCCAATGAAATCACAATAATCATTTAATTTTGCCTAATGAATTCACAAGATTAAAAAATAGGAAAAAATTAGAATTTCCTATTTAAGTCATGATACTTCACAAACATTTCCGTTAAAACGCACAATGTATATAGCTTATTTTTGACCCCCGAATCGATTTACATTTTCCTAAATGAACATTGAACCTATGCAATTTTGAAAACTGATAATGCAGACATTTTTTAAAAATGCACTAAATCGTCATTTCCCTGACTTTTTCTTTTTAAACCCAGGTTCCACACTGAAGTTTAGAACTGGGATTATTTTTAAATCCTGAAATAAAGAAAAAAGGAAGGAGGAAGGAAGGAAGGAAGGTAGGAAGGTAGGCAGGCAAATTCTAATATTTTTCAAGTAGTTAACATAAATTAAGTATTTATAAACCAGGTTAAAATAGAAAACTCAATAATATTAAACATAAGAAGTCAATGACTTCTGTTGTACATTCGTAAAGTATCTAAAGAAACTCCTTTGGAATATCTCCAAAAATATGCCCAAAATTTATGGAAGAATGGGAGAAAGTAACAATAAAAAATGTACTAGAGATACAACTGATAATGTTATATGGATAGATGTTTACAGATAGGGACTTAGAGGAGTAGTGACTATTATAAACATGGGATTGTTATTCCCCCCAAAATATACTTCTAGTTCACTTTCTAAAAACATTGAGGTTTTCTTTCAATGTTTACTTTGATTCTGAACCACAGCTCGAAGTGTCAGATTTCTGAAGTAAATAAAGATTTGCCTAATCAGGTGATCTTCTCTATGCTGATGACATCTAGGAGATTTTAAGTTCCTTGAATACACAGCTCCAAGTGGCCAATGAAAGGAATTCACATTCCTATTTCACAGTATTGCACCTAAATCAATCAATAAGAACTATGAAAATTACTTCTAAAAGAATGCTAAAGTCCTGGATATGGTCCCCAAAAGAACACATATCATTTTACAAAAACTAGACTAACCAGCACTGTAGGAGCAAATACACCCACAATGCAATTCACACGAATTCACATACGAAGCTTTAATTTTGTGCGAATGAACCACTCTAGAAAGTAGCCTCCAAAATGTGTAACATTTGTTTCTTCAGCTCTCAGAAGTGAGGTCACTAAAATGCGTGCTGGTGGGAAATGTACATGTCTTTGAGTGGCCACTGTCTGAAAGAGAGCAGGGGCTGTCAGCACAATGATCATGGGTATCGAACACACAAAAGACAAGCCATACTGGCATGAATGTAAACATCCTCCCTCGTGGGTATTCTTGAAACATCTGGCAACTGTCTGGCTGCTGATATTCATAGTTGACTTTTTTTTTTTTTTAAATTATTGTCAAGTTAGCGAACATAGAGTGTATATAGCGTGCTCTTTGTTTTGGGGGCAGATTCCGTGATTCATCGTTTACATACAACACCCAGTGCTCATCCCAACAAGTGCCCTCCTCGATGCCCATCACTCATTTCCCCCCACCCCCGCATCAACCCTCAGTTCTCTGCATTCAAGAGTCTCTTATACTTTGCCTTCCCTTCTATTCAAAACTACATTTTCCCCTTCCCTCCCCCCATGGTCCTCCATTAAGTTTCTCAAGTTCCACATATGAGTGAAAACGTTCGATATCTTTTTCTGACTGACTTATTTCACTTGACATAATACACTCCAGTTCCACCCACATTGTTACAAATGGCAGGATTTTATTCTTTGTCAATGCCAACTAGTATTCCATTGTATATATATATATACCACATCTTCTTTATTCATCAGTTGATGGACATTTAGGCTCTTTCCATAATTTGTTGAAATTATTATTGAAAGTGCTGCTATACATGTGCCCCTATGAATCAGCACAGGGAGGAGAGCATTTTAAGAGAAATAGTTCATTAGCTTCTCTCCTGGGAGCCCTGGGACAACACCCAGATGGTTGACGGCCCCAGGTGTTCTGGGCAGGGAGGGCCTAGCAGGTGGCCAGGGTCACCCCAGTTATTAGTGGAGCAGAGAGCAGGGGAAGATGCAGCAGTGAACAGAGTTGGGGGCCTTGAAAAGGTGAGATGATTCATGGAGGCGAGGTAGTGTCCCCAAAGCCAGTGTCAGCTTCCCATCTGGGGAGCCCTTTGTGGCTCCTAGGGGCAGGACCAGGAGCCAAGAGTTTGAGATCCAGCTGTGCTGCTTCCCAGCTGTGTGACCTAGACTGGTTTGCTTCAGTAAAATGGTGTCCTTCCATGTACATCCCTGTGTCCATAACTGTGGTGAGGACAAGAGAAAGCCATGTACTGAGCACCTGTGCACATTAACCTCACCATCTACGGGGATGCAGGATCATCAAGCCCAATGGTCAAGAATGAATTCTTGTTACGTTTTATGGTGCGAAGAGGTGTTTTCCTTTCAGCATGGGGACAGGACCGGTTGGAAGGAAGAGCTGCACTGGGAAAGTGAGGAGCAATTAACTGTATACTTTTAAGTTTGGGGGTGGAGAGGCTAGAGGTAACCTATCTCTAAAGGGATTTGTGCATGTTAAAGAAGACTCATGGGATCCTGGAGGTCTGGCTGTTGTGAAGACAGGGTTGCTTTCAGTCTCTAGCCAATCATCAATATTTACTGCCATCAGTGCCTTGAGCAGGGTCTCACTCTGCATGTCTCAGAGATTTTTCAGTGTGCTGCAGATTGTGAGAGAATTTAATCTTGACTATGATTCTCTTGCCTTTGTGCTCCTCCTCATTTCCCCCATGAATAATTTTTTAAGTTTCTTTACTTTGAGAGAAATATAGAGTGAGCAGGGGAGGGGCAGAGAGGGAGGGAGAGAGAGAATCCCAAGCAGCATCCACTCTCATATTGCTGAGCCCGATGTGGGGTTGAACTCACAAGCCATGAGATCATGACCTCAGCTGAACTCAAGTGTCAGAGTCTTAACTGACTGAGAGACCCAGGCACCTCGCCCCCCGCCGCCCCCTGAACAATTCTGAACCTTAAATCTTTAAGGTTGTTGAAGGCAGGGGGAAGGCCTCATCTTCTGTAACTTCTTCTTGCCAAATAGAGATGTAGAGATGTCCCTACGTCATGGGTCAACATTGATTAGTCAGGAATGTATAGGGGATTTAGGAAAAGTGGAGGCAGCTGAGTCCAATGTGGATCCCAAAGAAGTATGTGTGTGGTGGTAAGGACCATTTGTCAACCTGAAGTTATTGTAGTGCTGGAGTCTTGGCACCAAGCAGAGAAACTTTGGAAAAGGCAACGTATGAGTATTAATATGGCTATAAGAATGAGAAGTCCAACAAAGAGACCCTTTATCGTTGACCCCAGTCGTCCTGAGAAGCAGGGCTTAACCAGTCTTTTAAAGAGAGGGAAGTATTTTTGCATAGCCTTAATTTGAGTACACATGTCAGTTGGTAACCCTGCCATAATTCTGGAGTAATATTTCTGGATAACCTGGAGTGCATACATAGCACTCTGCTTTCATGAAGCATAGGTGCCTCCTTGGGCTGCAGTTAAGATACCAAGGGCCATTCGGTTTTGGAGGACCACTTTTTATTTTTATTTTTTTTAAATTTTTTTTCAACGTTTTTTATTTATTTTTGGGACAGAGAGAGACAGAGCATGAACGGGGGAGGGGCAGAGAGAGAGGGAGACACAGAATCGGAAACAGGCTCCAGGCTCTGAGCCATCAGCTCAGAGCCTGGCGCGGCGCTCGAACTCACAGACCGCGAGATCGTGACCTGGCTGAAGTCGGACGCTTAACCGACTGCACCACCCAGGCGCCCCTGAGCTGCGTCTGTTTAAAGATGAATAGTTTATGCTTGGCTAAAGCCTCTATTTGTAATTTTATATCAATAGAGGTGGCCCCTGGGGCATATATGGCTAAGGGATCAAACCATCAAGAAGCCCTCTTTGTTTGATGTCTAACTTCAACAATATCGTAATTATGAGGAATCATGGGCAAGTGGGAGAAAACTTGTCCGAGCCAGGCCAGAAGCCAAGCCAAATACTTGCCATCACACATGCCTGCAATACCTGTAGGTGTGGGTGAATTCCTCTTCTCAAGGTCCCCCAAATATCCTGAGGTCCCTGTACCTCCTGGGAAGTGATATTCCTGACTCTCCTGGTGAGGCTGCTGGGAAACCTGTAAGCAAGGTATCAGGCCAACAGTTCCAAAGGGCTTTCCTGGCTTACTTTTCATTTCTTTAAATGTGTGTTTATTTTGGAGAGAGAAAGAGAGAGGGGGATGAGTGGGGGAGGGTCAGAGAGAGGGTGACAAAGGATCTTAGCAGGCTTTGTGCTATCAGTGCAGAGTCTGATACGGGGCTCGAACTCACGAACTATGAGGTCACGACCTGAGCTGAAGTCAGACGCTTAACTGACTGTGCCATCCAGGCGTCCCCTGGCTTTATGTTTCATAAAGGCAACCTCAGTTCCTTAAAGCTGTATGGTCATATCTGAGTCTATGTATGTCCCTCTGAAATATGACATTCCAGTCAAAGCTTTGGTAAAATAACCAATACTTTCAATAGTGTCCTGTTACAAGGAGAACAGATTCTTAGTGAACTTAGGAAAACAACTGTAATTACCTTGTAAGAAAGAACTTTTGAATTTCAGAAGGTTGAGGTAGAGAGGAAAGTTAGATGCATCGTTGTTCACAAATGAATGTTTTACCATGTTTCTGTAAGTCATAGAGACTCCTGTTAAGAGAGTTTCCTTAATCTGGCAGAGCAAACATCAGAGAACAAGTAACATTTCCAACAAGAGTCACGAAAATTATAATCATTTTCTTCAGTTCATTTAGTTCCATGTTACTAATTCTTGCTCAGTTTGAATGTAGCTTTCGTTAGTTCTGGAAATTCTTACCCATTGCAGCTTTATGATTTTTTTAAGTTTATTTATTTGTTTGAGAGAGACAGAGGCAGCATGAGAGGGGAAGGGAGAGGGAGAAGGAGAATCCCAAGCAGGCTCCACACTGTCAGTGTAGAGCCCGACAAGGGGCTCAGTCTCATAAACCATGAGATGGTGACCTGAGCCAAAATCGAGTCTGATGCTTAACTGACTGAGTCACTCAGGTACCCCAGTTTTATGATTTTAAAGCTATCAAAAACCTGCATTTGTTTAAAAAGAAGTCCTTTGCATGAATTCGCTTGAAGATGAAACACATTTTGCAAATGACAAAAGACCATAATACAGCTGACAAGAAAATTCAGTTATTTCTGTGACATAGAACACTTCGATAATCAGAATATCAAGGGATATTAAAACTTCAGGAATTTCATATCTATATCTGTCTCTATCTATCTTTGTCCCTATATGAACCGTTATAGCATTGGCCCAAGCAATACGAGCTTAAGTTTATCGTTATTTGTTTGTGCATTCCAAGTATCTTAACATACCAAATAAACAAGCCTACTTGGTCAAAAAAGACTTCATTTACTATTGAAATCTTGGGAAAGTTTTAATGTTCATGCCTAAATAGGATTATGGATCATTATACAACTTAAACTTATTTATTTAACCAAGGTGACAAGAGATTCCAAAGGCCAATAGATAGGGTACTATACTTGTTAGTAAAACTTAGCTCCTTTAACATTGTGATGTTTTAACTTTCTTAACAAACCAAAGACCTGCTAAAGGCAAAACAGGGAACCTTTGGTTTTCTGGGCAAGCAAAACAAAAGAGAAAACAAGATTTATGTTTTCTTACCAAGTGCAAACTAACAATCCAAGAAAACGTTGTCTTTTTTTGGCAGAGAGAAAGCAGAATTGTAATCTTCTAACTGTGTACCTCTAGAATCCGTTCATTTTGGGGTGCCTGCGGAGCACAGTTGCTTGAGCATCCCACTCTTGATTTTGGCTCAGGTCATGGGATCAAACCCCGAGTCAGGCTATGCACTAAGCGTGGAGCCTGCTTGAGATTCTCTCTCTCTGCCCCTCCCCCATGTGTGCACATACTGTCTCTCAAATACGAAATGAAGAAAGTCCATTCATTTCAATGTTAGTCTGTGCTGATGACATATAAAATTATTGTCCAGAGACTACCCTTCACAAACTTCCTACAACTTTCTTTCACACTCAGATTTTGTCCCAAGCCATTTCTTTCCAAACAACCAATCTCATTTTAGGAGAAAATTACTTTCTTTTACCTCAACAAAAAGTATTCCCATTCATCACGTCTTCCTTACACATCTCTTCGCTTTTTTACATGCAGAGTTACTTTCCTTATTTCCATCAGTCTTATTTACATTTAGCAGAAGAATTTTCACTCTTAGAAACCTTAGTCTCCAGTGAAAACTAAGTAGCAACCACTTGTTAACTCTTATACCAGAATTCTTCTAGATCTAAAATTTATAAAACTACATTTTATAATTAAAAAACATGTTTTTCCGTGGTACAATCTTTTAATAAACACAAATCATTTGGGTCCAACAGCCCCATTATATCCTCAGCTTCTCTGTAATAAGAAGCCAAAAGTACAAATCTACATTCTGTAATCAATGCTACAGCACTCAGTCCTATTTGGAAAAGGCCTAGATGGCCAAAGGATTCAGTTGTATTTATCATTTAACCAAAACTTTCAAGTTAAATACTTTGAAAGCTATCTTAACCATTATCCAAGAAAACTTTGAGACAGACAAAAGTCAGAACCATTTTAAGTCCTCTTTTTGCTAACAAATTGCCACAGAAATAACACAAGCTTATTTGACTTTCTGCACACCTTCGTAGAATAAATGTTTTATATTTGATGCTGACAACTCCAAAGACCCGTCCATTTTCATTAAGCCAACAAATGTCGTTTAAATACCATGTATATTTCACCCGGCGCCACTAAAATGTCAATCAGTTTGCTCCCCATTGTCAATTTTTACCTGGGGCTGTGGCTGGAACTCTGAAGTGGGAGGGGTTAAGTCCAAGAGGGTACTCTTTGCTCCTTGACAGCAAGGGTAGGAGAAGGCGTCAGAGGTACTGAGGATGTATAGGAGTCTTTAGGGGTCTATGCGGGTACCACCGCACCCCAGGTGGTACAGAAACAGGTGGAAGGGTCCTGGGGAGGCTCACCTGTCTCCCTCACTTGACCTGGCCCCATGCAACACCCCCACGCTAAGTGTACCCTGTCCCTACTCTGTGCCCCTGTCCCCATGGCCACACTACCCTGGCCACTCCCTGGAATCCAAGCCTGGACACAGCTTTCCATAAGCCACTGACACGGGGTGCCCAGCACCGGGTTGGAACCAGGAAAACACCCCCTTCCATGACAACTTAGATGGGATAGGTCATGCCAGGGTCTGTGTATTCTGTCTGCCTGTGCTGGCCTCCAGTGGAGTGCCAGAGTTATGTGGAGTGTGCGTGTGTGTGCGTGTGTGTGTCTAAATTTACGTTATGCACCTGTTCGTGTGAATTCTGTTTCTGTGAGTCTATTGACTGTGGACATGAGTTTCTTGTTATTTGGTGGTTTTCATGTTTGTCACTTGGGTTTATTTGTACGTATGTGTATCTGTGTCTGTCTCTGAATGAGTATATATCCTCTATGCAGACCTCTGTGTCTGTGACTATATCATCTTTATCTTCCAGGGACACGGGTCCCTGTGGTAGGAGTGTCTGTGTATATCTGTGTTTCATGTCTGTGCGTGTATTGGTTGTGCATGTGATTCTGAGGCCCCTTTGGGTGTTCTTGATCATACCTGTGTGTGTGTGTTTTGTGTGTGTGTGTGTGTGTGTGTTTAGCGTATGCAGAGTTTGCTTTATGGGGCTGTTACACGTGGCCCTGCGTGTGTGTGTCTGTGTGGGTGAGTGTGCTCCCCTCAGGGTGTCACTGACTATGTCTGCAGCGTGGTTCTGTGTGTGAGTCTGTCCATGAGTCCCATACCCGAGTACCCAGATGAGGCTGCGGGTGATTCCATGCCCGTGTGTCTCTGTGCTTATGGTGTCTGTTTCTTTCTGTGAGTGTGTATGTCTGTACCCCTAGGAATGAGCGGCTGCAGAGGAGACCCTTCAAGGATGAGTCCTGGGGTGGGTGAGCAGGAGACAATCTGGGCTGCCCTCAACCTGAGGCTCAGCTCCCTCTGTCCATTTTTCTCCTGTCCTCCAGTGTCCCCGCCTTGTGTTGCCACCTCAGTCCCCAAGGATGGATGGAGTGAAAGGTCAACTCACAGGACCACAGGCCAGTGGCTGGGAGGGCTCCAGGTGGAAGGAGGGCTTATTTAGTATGGGGAGGGCTCCTAGACCCTGGTGAGGATAAGGGATTCCTGGGCCCTGGAAGAGGTGAGTGAGCGGGGGGCCCCTAGGGAGGCCCGGGGAAACAGAGCTCCTGGGCCCCATGGAAGGAATGCAGGATTGGGCACCCCGGGAAAGAGCTGGAGGAGTCCTACAGGACTCGTGAGTCCCCAAAGGGCAGATCCCTCATTCACCTGTGCTGGTGCAGGCTGGGGCCGGGAAGCAGCAGCAACAGCATCCAGAGGCAGCAGGGGCAGCAGATCCCTGGGATGGTGGATGGAGCAGTGAGCCATGGTCTTGCAAGCAAGGAGAATCACCATGCTGGGCTGCCCTCGGCCCTTGCCCCCTGCCCCAGCCACCTCACTGTCTCTTGCCCCGGCATCACCCTCCAGCAGGGCATGGGCAAGCCAGGCAGGGATGGGCACCTGGGGCCACAGGAGTGTCCCCCATGACCTCTGTGTCCTAGTTATTGAACGGGCATAAGGAGTCACCCAGGGCCCCTGGAACAAGGAGGGGGAATTCAGCCCTGGAATCTTCTCTGATGGGACTTGGGGAGAATTATGGAGGGACAGCATTTAGGGCCAGTTCATTGTTAGGATAAAAGCACAACACGAGGTCACCTTGGAGGCCGAGGTCAGTGTTTTCTTACGCAGGCCGCATTTGGAGCATTCACCCAGGGATTTGGAGGAAGGAGAATAACTGATATTAATGTAAAAGAACAGAAATGCTGGACCGTGGGCACTCCTGATGCTCTTACAAAACAATGCCCATCCCTCCGTCCTCATCCTCTCCATAGTGGGGAAACTGAGGCAGTCAGGGATTTGGTCAAGATCACAGAGTGGTTTCTGGGTGTTTTGCTGATTACATGTGACCAACCTCCTTTTTCCAAAGTTCACTACTTTAATCTTACCAGTGATGTTTTTGGGCAACTCTGGGACAAATTTCACCTGGTTGAGGATGAAGCAAACCCATCCTGAATGAGTCCTGTTGTCATTTCCTACCAATGACCCGTGCGTCGCCTTTGTCCCTGCCCAGTCCCCCAGACAGGTTGGTACCATGTGGTGGCCTCACTAGGCTCCACAAAGAATGTCACATTGTCCCGTGACCCGGTAAGCTGGATGCAGCCCTGTGACGTGCTGTGACCAGTGAAACGTGAGTGGGAGCGAAGAGTGCCACCTTGAACACAACAGTTGGGAACAGCTGTGTCTGGCCACCTCTCTGTCCATCTCTTATGGCACCTGGTAGTTACCTATGGTGGGTGCTCTTTTATCCTGGTCCCAGGAGGACCATGGTGGACATGTGGCTTGAGCAAGGAAAAGATTTCCGTTATTACAAGCCGTTAAGACTTCGGGGCCATTTGTTACACACAATAGCATCTAGCCCATCCTAACTGGGATGCATCCTCCGTTCTCCTCTCTATGAGGCAGGCAGCACAGCCTAACATTGGAAGCATGATGTCTGTTGTCAGATACACGTGAATTTGAGTTCCAGCTCCATCCTTTTATTAACCCCTACCGCAGGCAATTACTTGGAGTCTCAGAGCCTCCATTTCTGCTCCGTAAGATGGATGGTTACATGATCTGAGGTTTGAAGGGGATTAAATGAAATAATAAAACATGTAAATCTTTGAGTCCAGGGCCTGGCACGCACAGTGAATGCTCAGTCAATAGTAGCTGTATAGCTTTATGTCCTGATTGTAACATTCAGAAAAGCTGCAACTGGTTACAAAAGAAAAGAAGAAAGTGTTAATCCCTGTGGCCTATGTTTCCTTTCAAACTGTTTTTCAGCAAATAGGATAATATGTATATTCATTCATACCCTCTGCTTTTCCCTTGGTAAGAAATTGTTGTGATATTTTTATGTGACAAATAAAAGACCTGCATCTTCTTTTTAAATTATATCACATTAGCTATCTTGACTTCCCTATTGCTGGACATTTCCATAGGTTGCCCATGGCACTGTAAACAAACGAAGCAGAATGAAAACTATCAGAATGCATTGTTTGCTAGAATAAATATTTGTTAACTTTTCTTTGCTCTGTATCTATGTACTAGGTTGCAATGTAGAATGTATTTCTTATTACTAATAATGTTTTAAAAGGTATGGAGTTGTTGATTTGAATTTTTTTCAAATTTTGAAACATTACACATCATATTTTTTTTTTTAATTTCAGGAATAGAACTTAGTGATTCATCACTTACATATAGCACCTAGTGCTCATCCCAATAAGTGTCCTCCTTAATTCCCTTCACTCATTTAGCCCATCTTCTCACTCAACACCCAACCTGCAACCCTCCTTTTTTCCGTCTGTATTTAAGAGCTTCTTACACTTTGTCTCCCTCTCTGTTTTAATATTATTTTTCTTTCCTTCCCTTCTGTTCATCTGTTTTGTTTCATAAATTCTGCATATGACTGAAATCATGTGATATTTGTCTTTGTCTTCTTTGACTTAGCATAATACACTGTACTTCCAACCACTTTGTTGCAAATGGCAAGATTTCATTCTTTCTGATCACGGAATAATATTCCATTGTGTATATATACCACATCTTCTTTATCCATTCATCAGTCGGTGGATATTTGGGATCTTTTCATACTTTGCCTATTGTTGATAATGCAGCTATGAACATTGAGGTGTTGGTGACCCTTTGAATCAGCAGTCCTGTTGCCTTTGGATAAATACCTAGTAGTGCAATTGCTGCGTCATAGGGTGGTTCTGTTTTTAATTTATTTTTTTTAGGATCCTTCGTACTGTTTTCCAGAGTGGGTGCACCAGTTTGCATTTCCACCAGCAGTGCAAAAGGGTTCCTTTTCTATGCATGCTCACCAACATCACTTGTTGCCTGAGTTGTTAGTTTTAGCCATTCTGACAGGTGTGAGGTGGTATCTCCTTGTGGTTTGGATTTGTATTTCTCTGATGATGAGTAATGTTGAGCATCTTTTTTTCTTTCTGTTAGCCATCTGGATATCTTCTTTACAAAAGCGTCTATTCCTGTCTTTTGCCCATGTCTTCATTGCATTATTTGTTTGTTAGGTGTTGCACTTTGTAAGTTTTTATAGGTGTTGGATACTCACCTTTTTATGTGATATGTCTTTTCTAAGTATCTTTTACCATTCTGTCAGTTGCCTTTTAGTTTTGCTGATTGCTTGTTTCCCTCGCCGTTCAAAAGTGTTTACCTTGATGATGTCCCAATAGTTCGTTTTTGCTTTTGTTTCCCTTGCCTCCAGAGACGTGTTGAGTAAGAAGTTGCTGCGGCCAAGATCAAAGAGGTTTTTGCCTGCTTTCCCCTTGAGGATTTTGATGGCTTCCTGTCTTACATTAGGTCTTTCATGCATTTTGAGGTGATTTTTGTGTACGGTGTAAGAAAGTGGTGCAGGTTCATTCTTCTGCATGTCACTGTCCAGTTTTCCCAGCACCACTTGCTGAAGAGACTGTCTTCATTCCATTGGATATTCTTTCCTGCTTTGTCAAAGATTAGTTGGCCATACGTCTGTGGGTCCCCTTCTGAGTTCTCTAATCTGTTCCGTTCTCTATTCTGTTCTTGGGCCAGTACCATAGTGTCTTGATGATTACAGCTTTGTAATGCAGCTAGAAATCCAGAATTGTGATGCCTCTGGCTTTGGTTTTCTCTTTCAAGATTTCTTTGGCTATTTAGAGTCTCTTCTGGTTCCATACAAATTTTATGATTGTTTGTTCCAGCTTTGTGAAGAATGCTGGTGTCATTTTGATAAGGATTGCACTGAACGTGTAGATTGCTTTGAGTATTATTGACATTTTAACAACTGTTAACTTGTTCTTCCACTGCATGGGATGGTTTTCCATTTTCTTGTGTCTTTTCAGTTTCTTTCCTACGTTTTCTGTAGTTTTCAGTGTATCCATTTTTCACCCCTTTGGTTAGGTTTATCCCTAGGTATTTTATCTTTTTTGGTGCAAGTTTAAGTGGGATCAATTCCTTGATTTCGCTTTCTGCTGCTTCCTTGTTGGTGTATAGCAATGCAACTGATTTCTGTACGTTGATTTTATATCCTTCAACCTTGCTGACTTCATGTATAAGTTCTAACAGTTTTTTGATGGAGTCTTTTGGTTTTTCCACAGAGATTACCATGGTGTCTACAAAGAGTGAAATTTTGACTTCCTCCTTGCCGATTTGGATGCCTTTAATTTTTTTTCGTTGCCTGACTGCTGAGGCTAGGAATTCCAACCCTCTGTAATAACGGTGATGAGAATGGACATCCTTGTGGAGTTCATGACTTTAGGGGAGAAAGCTCTCATTTTTTCCCCATTGAAGATGATATTAGCAGTGTGACCTTTATGGTCTTGAGGTATGATCCTTCTATCCCTGCTTTCTTGAAAGTTTTTATTTAAAAGGGGTGCCATATTTTGTCACATGCTTTCAGGAACCTCTATTGAGAGGACCATGTGGTTCTTATCCTTTCTTTTATTAATGTCAGATATCACATTGATTAATTTGTGGATATTGAACCAGTCTTGCATCCCAGGATCAATCCCACTTGATTGTGGGGAATAATTATTTTAATGTGTTTTTGGATCTGGTTGGCTAGTATCTTGTTGAGAACTGTTGCAACCATGTTCATCAGGGAAACTGATTTGTAGTTCTCCTTTTAAGTGGGGTCTTTGTCCAGTTTTGGAATCAAGGTAATGCTGGCCTTGTAGAATTCGTTTGAAAGTTTTCCTTCCATTTCTATTTTTTGGAACACCTTCTTTAAATGTTGGGTAGAATTCCTCTGGAAAGCCATCTGGCCCTGGACTCTTTGTTGGGAGATTTTTGATTACAGATTCAATTTCTTTCCTGGTGATGGTTCTGTTCAGGTTTTCTCTTTCTTCCTGTTTCAGTTTTGGTAGTTTTATGTTTCTAGGAATTTTTCCATTTCTTCCAGATTGCCCAATTTGTTGGCATATAATTGCTCACAGTATTCTCCTCTTATTGTTTGTATTTATGTGGTTGTTGTGATATCTCCTCTTTCATTCATGATTTCATTTATTTGGGTCCTTTCCATTTTCTTTTTGATCAGTCTGGCTAGGGGTGTATCTATTTTGTTAATTCTTTCAAAGGACCCTCTTCTGGATTAGTGGATCGGTTGTACTTTGTTGAAAATTTCAATATCATTTATTTCTGCCCTAATATTTATTATTTCCCTTCTTCAGCTGGTTTTGGGCTTTATTTGCTCTTCTTTCTCCAGCTCCTTTAGGTGTAAGGTTACATTGTGTATTTGAGACTGTTCTTCCTTCTTTAAGAAGGCCTGGATTGCTACATACTTGCTCTTATGACTGCCTTTCTTGCATTCCAGAGGTTTGGGGCTGTCATGTTTTCGTTTTCATTGGCTTCCATGTACTTTTATAATTCCTCTTTATTTTCTTGGTTAACCCGTTCATTCTATAGTAGGATGTTCTTTAATCTCCAGGTATCCATGGTCTTTCCAAATTTTTTCGTGTGGTTTCACAGATTTCTTGTCCAGTCCCCTGCAAGTGTTTTCACTTTCTCTCTCTTTCTCTCCAGCTACGTTCAGGGGAGTGCTTTTCTTGCACCATCCCCATGGGCTGCACTCTCCCCCTTTCCTTTTCTCTGTCCTCTCTCTCCACAAAGAGCTCCCCCCCTCCCCGGCTTTTCTCTCCAGCAGTTCACCTATCCACACCACATACCTGCCATGTTCTGTGGCTCAAGTGATGCAGATTATTGTCTTAATGTTCAAATCTCTTTGCTAGCTGTTGAGAATGATTTGGTGCTGATCTAACTGCATTTCCAGGATGAGACAAGCTCAGGGTCTCCATCTAGAGACCACATTTATAGCGATCAAACTCAATTTTTGGCTTACCTGAGGGTGGATGTGGCATCATCCCATTGTTCTAATAAGTATTTCTCCCACTTACTGGTGAGCATGAGTGTTCCTTGTCTTTAATATGCTTCCTGATCCTTCATATTTTTATCAGCTATTTATTGGTTGTCTCCCAGAAGGAATACTTAGGTATGAATCAGGAGATGTGACCTTCCACTCAGACTGAGAAGTAACAAGACAGTTCATAAATCTTGTGTAAGGGAGTACTCTGGATACAGGATTAGAAATTGCTGTCCAGCTTCCCTGTCTCTCCTTTTACACCACCCAAGTTACATTAACACGTCTCACACATCATCTCATCTTCCAAAAGAGACATTTTCTTTATTTCAGCATCTTGTGTTTAGTGCCCATTCAGTGAATCAACTCCTTGAAATGTAACCACCCGTCATAGCTCTTATCTGATACCAAGAGATTGGTCTTCAAGGGGGCATAGTTGGACACAACAAGGTCCACAAGTGGGACCATAGCCTCATTGACTACCATGCACTGGGACTTAGATGTGTATGATTGATAGAAAATGTCCTTGACAGTCAGCTGAAGGGTTCCAGGCATAAAGGTGATTCCTGAAAATGGCAAACAAGAAGACTTCAATCATATCTTTAAAGTAGATACCATTACCGTAACCATCCTGGCAGGCACATGAGATCTCTTTCAATACTAGCCTTCTAGGCTATCACCTCTCCATTGGGCCAGCACCCAAATAGCAGCTTTGGTGGAAATGGACTCTGAGCCCTCTGAGCATTGTTGCCATTACCTTTTCCTCTCAAGCGGTCAATAATTTACATGGGTAGGTGTCAGATTAATTGCTATTTGGAAGACAGCCTGATTTTGAAACTGTGTGATGCAAGGGGGTTGTGGAAACTTCCTCTATGTTGGTGCCTCTAGTGTGAAAATAGCCACTGCTGTGGATTGCTGGATTTGCACTGGACATAAACATTCCTTCCTCTTTTCTTCTGGCTGTTCGATAGTGTTTCTTCCATCCATTTATCACATATTTGGGGACTATTATGTGACTGACACATGCAGGGTACATCTGTCTGCCGCAGGCTGCTCTATGATTATGTCAAGCAGAGGCTTCCCTTGATTTCACAAGCTTGGAGAATTAGAATATTTCTGGGAACAACTGATGATGACAATGTCTGTCTTGTACTAAAGGTTACATACCCTATTACAGGCCTCTTGGGTTTGGAAAAGCACCTGGTGTTCCAGTGTGGGCCTTGGCCACACCTCCCACCTTTGTCTTTTGTGTCTCAGATGGAAATATCTTAAGGACAATAATAAAAAGTCCCTGTTCAAAACTGATGGTTGCCAGAGCACAAGAAACAACGAGTGTTGGCAAAGGTGTAGAGAGAGAAGAACCCTCTTGCATTGTTGGTGGAAATGCAAACTGCTGCAGCCATTCTTGAAAACAGTATAGAGGGTCCTCAAATAGTTAAAATAGGAGCGCCTGGGTGGCTCATTCAGTTAAGCATTCAACTCTTGATTTCAGCTAAGGTCTTTATCTCATGGTTCATGAGATTGAGCCCTGCCTCAGGTTCCACGCTGACAGCATTGATCCTGCTTGGGATTCTCTCTCTCGCCCCTCTCTCTCTGCCCCTGCCCCCAATCACATACACACACTCATTCTCAAATGAACATTCTTAAAAAGTTAACAATAGAACTGCCCTACAATTCAGCAATTGCAGTACTAGGTATTCACCCAAAGAATACAAAAATACCAACTCAAAAGGATACATGCACCCCGATGTTTATAGCAGCATTGCCTCAACAGCCAAAGTATAGAAGGAGCCCAAATGGCCATTGAACAATGAATGGATAATGAAGAATCGGTGTATATGTATATAATGGAGTATTACTCAGACTACAGAAAAAATGACATCTTGCCATTTGCAAAGACATGGATGGAAGTAGTTGATGAACTAGTTCCTAAGTGAAATAAGTAAAATAAGTCAGTCAGAGAAAGACAAACATATGGTTTCACTCACATGTGGAATATAAGAAACAAAACAGATGAACATAAGGGAAGGTAAGGAAAAATAAGATAAAAACAGCGAGGGAGGCAAAGCCTGAGAGACTTCTAACTATAGAGAACAAACTGAGTATTGGTGGATGGGAAGTGGTTGGGGGGATGGGCTAAATGGCTAATGGGCATTAAGGAGCCCACTTGTGATAACCGCTGGCTGTTATGTGTAAGTGATGAATCACTAAATTCTACTCCTGCAATCAGTACTACACTACAGGTTAACTAAGTTGGATTTAAATAAAATCTTGGAAG
>NW_024412625.1:17689-44667 GCF_014898765.1 Herpailurus yagouaroundi
CTCTCTCTCTCTCTCTCTCTCTCTCTCAAAAATAAATAAACATTAAACGAATTTTTAATAAAATCCTGGAAGGAAAAAAATCAACTTTGGCAAAGATGTAGAGAAATCAGAACTTTCAAACACTGCTTGTGGAAGTGTGAAATGGTACAGCTACTCTGGAAAACAGTTTGGCAATTTCTTAATAAGTTAAAAATGGAGTTGCCATATGGCACAGCAATTTCATTCCAAGGTATAAACCCAGGAGAATTGAAGACATATATTATTCTCACAAAAACTTCTACATAAATGTTCATAGGAGCACTATTCACAATTGCTGAAATGTGGAACCAACCCAATTGTTCATCAACTGATGACCAGATACATCAAAGGTGGTAAAACCGTACAAGGGGTTATTGTCTAGTCATCAAAAGCCATGCAGTACTGTCACATGTGTAGATGAACTTCAAGAACATTGTGCTAAGTGAAAGAAGCAAAAGTCCATGTCTTGTATAATTCCATTTATATGAAATCTCCAGAACAGGCAGATCCAAGAGACATAAGTAGATTAGTGGTCGCCAGGGAATTGGCGTGGGAGGAATTGAGATATGGGCTTTCTTCTCAGAATGATAATAATATTTTAGACTTAGTGGTAATAGTTGTGCAACATCAGGACTATAATAAAAGCCACTGGACTCTCCATTTTAAAATGGTCAGAATGACGGCTTTTAAGTGTTGTCAATTTCACCTTTTTTTTTACATTTTTTCATTTTTTAGTATGTTTTTAATGTGAAATTTATTGTCAAATTGGTTTCCATACAACACCCAGTGCTCATCCCAACAGGTGCCCTCCTCAATTCCCACCACCCACTTTCCCCTCCCTCCCACCCCCCATTGACCCTCAGTTTTTTCTCAGTTTTTAAGAGTCTCTTATGGTTTGGCTCCTCCTTCTCTAACATTTTTTTAAAAAAATAAAAAAATTGAAAGCTTCAAAAAATAAAAATAAAAATAACCAAAAAGGAGCATTTCAAACATAAAGAACAAGAAAAACATGTCCCTGGTTTCCATAAGATTAAAGTCATACAGCCTTGCAGATACTAAAACATGAGATAAAGTCTGTAACTTTCTGGAATGTCATTGGCTATGATGATTTATGATGCATCGTGTGAAAAAAACATATGTAATCCTGCACTGACTGTTCCTTCCTCAGAGAAGTCTCTTCTTTGTGAAGATTTTGTATCCTGGGTGGCTATCTTAACTTGGGCTTAAATGAAAGTCTTCTCCCTTCTGTCTAAAATTAAAAACAAACAAACAAACAAACAACTTTTATTCACTTTGAATCAACATAGCTGTTTTGCAGTGTTGTTCAACTCTCCTATTTCCTTGTTGATCTTTTGTGTAGTTGTTCTATCCATGATTAACAGTGGGATATTGAAATCTCATTCTGGGAAGTACACTTCTGAATAAAAAAGGGAAGTTTAGAGTAATGACGCTGCTTTCCTTGGTGACCCTTTCCCAAAGTATCGTCCTAAACTTTTTTTTTTAATTTTTTCAACGTTTATTTATTTTTGGGACAGAGAGAAACAGAGCATGAACGGGGGAGGGGCAGAGAGAGAGGGAGGCACAGAATCGGAAGCAGGCTCCAGGCTCGAGCCATCAGCCCAGAGCCCGACGCGGGGCTCGAACTCACGGACCGCGAGATCGTGACCTGGCTGAAGTCGGACGCTTAACCGACTGCGCCACCCAGGCGCCCCCGTCCTAAACTATTTTTAAGCAGAAGCAATACAATGAAAACAAAGGTATAGTCCCCCAGAGTGGCTTCTTTGCAGTGGGAATATGCATGCTGTGCTACCTCCTTGCAGCATCCTTTCCTGATTTTCTAGCTGAAGGGAGTTTCTTTTCCTTCTGAACTCCTTGTCAATTTACCGAGGACCTTCCTGCTTGCATTAAATTGCTCCTTCATCGATCTCATCTCCCCTAGGAGTGTTTCAGCCCCTCTGAGGGTAGAACTTTGTCTCATTCATCCTTAGCTCCAGCTTCTTGCTCAGCGATTTTCATTCCATGGACTTTTGATAACATTTCAGAATACACGTTCAGAAGAAACGTATCATTGCTATTTGCCCACAGAGTGGTTTTATACATGTATTATTTCACATGTGGTTTGGAGTATGGACTGTGGAGCTGGGGTCAAGATGGCAGCATGGGAGGATCCTGAACTCACCTCCTCCCATGAACACAAGAATTCAACAGCTGCTTATGGAACAATTCCCTCTGAAAAGGATCTGAAAGATAGCTTAACAGTGTCTGTACAATAACGGATAAAAGGATAAAATATATGGAAACAGGAGAGGCAGAGACACAGTCTCACAAGAAACCCCACTCCAGGTGTGGTGACCCACAGTCAGGAGGATCTCATAATACAGAAGTTGTCCCAGAGGACTGAGGGGTTTGTGAGCTACCTCAGGCACCCCAACTCTTGGGAACTACATGGCAAAGATGAGCCTCCAAGCATAGGGCCTTCAAAAACTAGGACTTACTTCCTGAAGTACTCAAGGGCTTCTGTTGAGCCGTGGTGTGGCTCACTCCTGTCTTGTCTTCTTTGTGCCTCCCACACCTGGCATTCTCAAGGATACCTGCTCTTTGAATGCTCTTCAGGATTTTTTGTTTTTTAACTACAAGCCTATTATTAGGCAAAAGCAATAGGCTGAGCCATTTGTGGGAACTTCTAATGGCAAACACTTCATGGGAAATCTCCAGGGAACATGTGCTTTGAGTTTCCTAGGGACCTCCTAATTCCAAAAAATATTTATATTTTGGAGCCTCTCAGAGGCTAAGATTTCCTTGAGGTGATAAATGGCCTACAAGGTAGTTAAGCACTCTCTATGGATAATTTGTGTTTCATTTTCACAATAACACACAAGTCTGACTCTATTACTGTGCCCATTTCACAAGTAAGGAAACTGAGGCTCAGAGAGGGATGATATTACAAAAGTGGCAGTTCGTGGAACTGAGATGAAACCTTAGGCCTGTTTATAGACCCCCACACAACGGGAAGAATTCAGGCATCAGATGGACATCCTTTTACCATCTCTCCATTCTGTGAATGACTGAGACTGGAATCCCATAGGAGCCTCTGTCCCAGGGGCCCCTCTCCCATGTCTTACCCAATCGCACCCAAGCCAGGCAGCTCCAGTAGGTTTCTGGTGCTGGGGGCAGGAATATCTTCGGTTGGTCCCCATGGCTGAGGGCCCATGTATCAGAGAGGATGCTAGCCACTTTCTGGGAGAGATTAATCATTCTTCCAGAGCTCCATTTGTCTTCTTCTCCTTTGGGGTCATTGATTATCTCATCTAATCTCTGCAACAACACCAAGAAACAGGTACCATTAACATCTCCATTTGACTGATAACAAAACTAAGGTTTTAGCTAAGCAGTTTCCTCAAGGACATTTGGTTTTAGTGACAAGGCCAGGATTTAAACACAAACCTGTTTGGCTGCCAAGCCTGTGTTTTTAGTCACTTGCTAGAACACCTCTCCTGTGAATTTGTACTTTCTAGGGCCAGGCATGGATGGGGTTTGAATCTCATGATCTTTGGTTATGAAACAGACACCTTACCAGGGGGTCTTTGCCAACATTTCAAAGTTGAAGAACTTTTTTGGTTTTACCTTTTCAAGTTGGGACCTTTGGTTTAGCACATCCTTTATCAAATTAAAGTGTGGAGAATTGTTTTGCCTTGGGTCTTGGAGTCAGAAAATTTGAAGGTCCAAGTAGCAGTTTTTCTCCTGGGTCCTCATCAGGCACACCAGGTCACAGAGAAGATTTGAAACCGGCTCCACATTTGTCTCGGGGAACCACCTAGGCAAGTTGGAGAAAAGGCAGTGTGTCGGTACGTGTCTCAGAGAGATCATCTTGGAGGTCATAGTGCTGCGAACGAATCCATAAGGTCAACAATTTCTTTATGAATACAAACAAGAGTCAGAGCGCTGGAGAGAAAGAAATTGAACACAAATATCTACCAACTTCAACAACAGACTCTATTAAGGGACTTGAGCTATTGGGAGGATGGGGGCGCTGCTGTCCCTGACTCCTCTGAGAACTGCTTACCGTTTGCAATTTCAATGCCAGCTCTGGGGCAGGAGGAACTTTCCCAGACTTGGAACAAGCCAAGTACTGGATCACTTTCATTGGCTCCTAGGCCTAAAAGACAATCTCCTTTGCCTGTGGAAGGTGGGGCTTGGGGGCCGTGAGGCAAAATGAAACAATGAATATATCTTGACTTTTAATAGTATGTCAAGAGAAATAGGCCACAGACTATAGTGCCAGGTGTGGTAGACTTTAAGATAACAGACCCAGAAGTCGAGTAAGATTTTATCACAAAGTCTTGCACTGATGAAAGAGATTGCTCATCAGTCACAAGAGCCCTGAGCCCTGAACACTGAACCCACAAAAATGTCAGGGTTTCTTTTAAAAACTGTCACATTGAAAGTCCTCTAGATATTGTCCCATAAGACTGTCTCATAACAAAGTTTGTAGCATTTAGATCTGGAGAGGAGACCTTGTGATACTCAGCAGAAGAGGGAAAGGTAGACCTTAGAGTCTCGAGTTAGCAAAATCTAAGAAGGTTATTTAAAAGGAGGTATTGATAATACACATTTCAAAGCAGTCCCAGTATTTAACAAAATATCGAACATGTATCCTTTGTTGGAATTTCAACTTCATTTTTCTAACTGGGTGATGTGTAAATTTATCTGTTTCAGGTGGCTGGCGCTCTTCTTCCCAATTCCCATCCACGTTTGCAAACATAGAAAAGAGTAAACAATGACTGCTTTGGGTTATTGATAGATTTATTCAAGTTCTAGAAACTCGGGATTAGTGATTTTCATTTGATGATACTGGCATATCATCAGTGTACTCAACATTAGAACAAAAATACTTGTAACAAATCATGAGAGTTCAAATGCTGTTATTAGCTTCCTACTGTCTACAATACGAACAAATTCTTTAGAGTAATGTCTGGTTAGATATAGGTTCGGTTGCTTCAACAAACACACCCAGTAACTTATTCCTTCCTTCCTGAATAGTCTGGGCATATGCAGTCCATAGCTGGCTTAGCAGCTCCACCCTCTCAGGGACTCAGGTTCCTTCTGTGAAGGTGCTCCACCACCTCTAGGGTAGAACTGAGAGGACTCAGCATCATGTCCACATCCAGGAAGTGGGAAGTGAACGTGGGAAAGGGGAGGACATGCCTCTAGCTTCAGAGAATAACCAGAAAGTTTTCCATATCACTTCTGCTCACATTTAATTGGTCTGAACTTAGTCGCCTGGCTGTACATAGCTTCGTGAGAGGCTGGGAAATGTGGTCTTTCCTTTTGAGTGGTTATGTGTTCGGCCAGAAATAGGGCATTCCATTTCTATGAGAGAACTGAGGGCATGACCATTGAGTGACCACTAACAGTTTCTGTCAGGGTCCACCCCTTTGATTAAACAACTGTCCGCAAATACACACAGAGCATCATCCCCACGCATAGAACATTGTCATATTCAAGAAATATAACCTCCAGGTCTCATAGAATGACTACATCTGGGTCAAAATTTAGTATCTCTTGTTACTCCTTGGTTCTCTCCATTCAGTGGGGATAGAATTCCTCTCTGACAAACTATAAACTAAAGCATGAGTTATGTCTAGTCTCCAAACCAACCAATATCTATCCCTGGAGTAGGATATTGCTATAAAAACTCCAATACTGGAAAGACAAGAGTGAATAATGAGGTAACATAGGTCCCTAGCAATGATCCAACTCCCCTGGGCATGAATTATGACAGAACCCTGTCCTGGCACTCTATGGGGCCTCAGTTCATTCAGTAGGTCCTGATTCTGCTGTCTGGGAAGCATTCCTTCCTCTGCTGTCATCTTTAGCTTTTGTCTTTCCCTCTGGAACATTCTTTCATGTTCATCATCCTCTGTGGACAAATCAGAGGTGGATGTTTGGAAGAATATACCCTTCTTGAGGACAGGATGGCTTTTGCAGCCCACTTCCTGCTGTGCAGAAAGGGGATCATAAGGATTGTATTAGAGGTCAAACTAGTCTATGCCTTATTGACAATGGCATTACAAGAAAGGATATGCTCTCTCCTCCCCATTTTCCTAGGCTATGGTTTCTTTTGCAAGAAAATTCCCTCAAACATTTAGGCTTCTGGTCTACTTTTATGTCTGTCAAATTCCATATGTAAATAATCATACTGAAATATTTTGTTCAGGCATAGTTTTGGGGCCTGAAACTCTGGTCTTCTGTGTAGCTTGTTCTGGGCTTTACCAAGTCTCCCTACTAAAGCAATGACAGCTATTTTGCACTTAGCCAATTTACCTTGAGTCAGCCATATTGGGGAGGTGACTGAGAAAGGCTTGGGTGTCCTGTCCTGCTTAGGGTACCTATTGAAAGCCACGTGTAATTCCTTCAGTTTGGGGTGCAGAAGTTTTTGCCTCTCTCAGGCTTTGGCGGCACTAGTCACTCTCGTTGCCGCCAAATTGGATTGTCATCTACAGGCAGAAAGAGTTTCCTTAGAAGAGCTGTATACCCCTGAATCAGTGCTGGCAGCCTGGCTGACCCTAGCCTGAGGTCTGTTTGTGGCAGGTTCCTGGTGAAAGTGGCAAAATGCATCCCACAGACACCACATTCCAAATATTACGATTAATTTCTTCTTGAGTTTCAGGTTCTGATGGCATGTGATCCGCCACGAGAATGATCATAGACAACAGCTTAGTGTTTTGTCACAACATAAAAACTGTCACCAGACTTGCCACCAGACTGTAATACCTGTGCCTTCCCACCTACTGCCTGCCCACCAAACCTATGCCACTTATGTTGGGTTCTAACCTAGCAGCCACTCCCTTCTTGTATCAAATTCTGTAATAGTTTGGATATAGAGCGGGTTGCTCTAACAGGGGCTATAAATAACCGTGGCTTCAACAAAATATGTATTTCTCTTTCATGTAACAGTCTAGGTATATGTTCAAACCCACAATGGTTACCCTATAGTGTCAGATACCCAGGATTCTGTATGGTTGCTCTGTGGTTCCTTACTGACAAGGTCAAAGATGACTCAGCACAGCAGATCTGCTTGCAGCCAGCAGGCAAGGAAAATGGGGAGGGGAGAGCGTATCCTTTCTTTTAACGCCATTGCCCATAGCACACCTCACTTCCATTTGCATTCTGTTGACCATAACTTAACACTTCCTGGTAATGTAAAGGCTTAGTCTACAAAGCCATGTACCCAACTAAATATCAGGAATTCTCTCAATATGAGAGAAGGTGGGAATGGATGTTAGGTGGCAACGAGCAGTACTTTTGGCAAGTCAATAATCTTGACTCCACTCTTCA
This sequence comes from Herpailurus yagouaroundi, assembly GCF_014898765.1. Lineage (NCBI taxonomy): Eukaryota > Metazoa > Chordata > Mammalia > Carnivora > Felidae > Herpailurus > Herpailurus yagouaroundi. The sequence continues at coordinate 25,046 of NW_024412625.1, forward strand.
CTTCCCAGCCTCTCCTCAACATATGGTCATCTGGGTTCTGGCCTTCACCTCCCAGTTGTATCATTCCCACCAAGGTCATCCTGTCATAGCTCAATGCAAGTTGTCTCTTGCCCTTCTCGATCCCACTGTAGCAACTGACCCATTAGACCTCTCCCTCTCTCCCAACCCCCAATAGCTAATCATCAAGACCTCTCACGTGTATGTCTTGAAACAATTGCCTCATCGTCCCACTACTTCCAGTCTTGCGCAACTAACATAGGCCAGGCCACCATCATCTCATGCGCAGCCTTAAAATTGGCCTGTTTACTTTTCCTGCCACCCACTTCCATTTCACGTCAACCCATTCTCCATCTCCAATCAGAATGATCTTTTAACAATGAAAGCTCAGCAATCAGTCAGTGAATGATTGAAATTCTTCAATGGCTTCTCAGTACTTTCCGGAAAAAGCACAAAGTTCTTTACTGGTTTGCAAGGTCCTGCAGAAGCAGGCTTTGGTTACTTCTCCAGCTTCATCTCTTAAAAGAAGCCTGTATTCTCTCCTCACCTTTTTGCTCCAGGTATACTGAAGTACCACGTATGTATCTATTTCCCAGGTCCTCTTGTATCTCTGGTGGCTGTTACTATGTTTCAGGCATTATCCAAAGTCATTTTCACACATTGGAATTTTGTTCATTTATCTCTTTATTTTGGTCTTTATTTACTTACTTATTTATTATTTTTGATGAATAAAAATTTTATGTATTTGAGACTTACAATGTGATATGTTGATATATGCATACACTGTGAAGTGATAACCACAATGAAACTAGTTAACATATCCATCACCACCCATAGCTACTTTGTTTTTGTGGTGTGGTTAGAATGCTTGAGATCTGCTCTCTTTGTCAATTTCAAGTATACGATATGGTATTGTTAACTGTAGTCACCGTACTGTACGTTAGGTCGCTAGAACTTGTGCATCTTACAATGGAAAGTTTGTACGTTTTGATCAGTATCTCCCCCTTTTGCCCATCCTCCAACCTCTGGTAACTACCCTTCAACTCTCTGTCTCTACAAGTTCAACTTTTCTTTAGACGAAGAGTTCACATGTGCATGAGATTATACAATATCTGTCTGTTTGCGTCTGACTAATTTCACTTAGAATCATGTCCTCTGGGTTCACCCACGTTGTCAGAAATGGTAGAACTTCCTTCTTTCTTCTGGCCAGATACTATTCCACTGAATGCACAGGCCATTTTTCTTTCTTTTGATGGGCACTTCAAGTTGTTTCCATATCTTGGCTACTGAATAATATTGCAATGAACATGGGAGTACAGATGTCTCATTGAGATAGTGATCTACACCCAGAAGTGGGATTGCTGGATCATATGGTATTTCTATTTTTAAGTTTTTGAGAACCTCCAAACTGTTTTCCACAATGGCTGTACCAATTTACATTCCTGGAAATAGTGCTTAAGGGTTCACTTTTCCTCCACATCCTTGCCCACAGTTGTTATCTTTTGACTTTTGGAGAATAGCCATCCTAACAAACAGGTGTGAGGTAATAGCTCATTGTGGTTTGGGTTTGCATTTGCCTGACAATTAGCGATGTTGAGCATCTTTTCTCATACAGGTTAGCCTTCTGTATGTCTTCTTTGGAAAAAGTCTATTTGGGTCCTTGCCCACTTTTTCACCCTGTTATATGGTTTCTTTGCTGTTGACTTTGGGAAAATTGTAAGAGGAAACTTTATTTAAAATGGAAGTGTTGAATTACTCTATTGTATACCTGAAACGAATGCAACACTGTATGCTAATGAACTGGAAAGAAAATAAAACCTTAAAGAAAATGGAGTCAGGGGGCCAGAAGGGGGAAGCTCACAGGCTCTACCACGTGTCATTTCCTGCAGACCCACTGGAAGGAGACATATCTTGTAAGCTGACACTACTTCAGCTACTGCTATACTACCTCAGCAAGAGGAAGAAAGGTCTTTCTTCTTCCCTCATGATGGCCCAGCTGATGACGGTCACAACTTAAGCAATGAAAAGCCACTATACTTGGATCTCCCAGTTTACTCCAATGGACTTTCACTAGATCATAGCCCTCCCAATTTCTTCCTTTCCTCTACAAAAGTGTTCCTCTCCTTTGTTCTCCAGACTTGCTATAGCTTCCTTCTCCCAAGGGGCAGTTCTCTGCTATTCCTAAATAAGCCATTTTCTTTTCCTGGTAACATAACTGGTAGTTTTATTTTTAAGGTTAACTATTCATGTGAACTCCTTATTTGTTTTGTATATTAACTCTTTCTTGGAGATGGTCTGCAAATGTATTCTCCGATTCTGTAGGTTGCTTTTCCATTTTGTTGATGGTTTCCTTCCCTTTCCTTCCCTGTGCTTTTTAGTTTGATGTGGGCCCAATTTTAATTATAATTAATTATAATTATATATATATATTTATGTATATTTATATATATTATATAATTATATATATAATTATATAATATATATAATTATATAATATATGTAAAAAATAAATATATTTTTAATATTTATATATATATTTATATATATTTATTTATATAAATATATAATATTTATATATTATGTGCATTATATTTTGTGCATTTTGTGTATATTTTGTGCATTATAAAATATAAATATATATTTATATATATAAATAAAAAAATATATATAGAAATATATATTTATTTATATATATTTTTTATAATATTTATATTTATATATTATTATATATATTTATATTTATATAATATATATTATATATTTTATTATATTATATATTATTATATATATTATTATATTATATTTATACATTATATAATTTTATATATATACAAATGTATATATACATTATATATATTTATATTTATATATTATTATATATAATATATTTATATTATATATAAAATATATATTTATATATATATAAATAAAAAAATATATAAATATGTATAAAATATATAAAATAAAATACATAAAATATATATATAATATATAAAGTATATATTATATATATATAAATATATATGTATAATTATATAATTATATATATAATATGTATAATATATATTATATGTTTGTGTATATAATTATATATATAAATAAAATATATATATTTATATATATATTATATAATTATAATTAAAAATAAAAATTTATTTTTACTTTTACTGCGTATGCTTTTGGTGCCAATTCCAAAATCTCATTGCCTAGAGCATAGTCAAGGAGCTTTCCTCTTTGAGTTTTCCTAGAAGTATGATGGTTTCAGGTGTTACATTTAAGTCTTTAAGCCATTTTAAGTAGATTTTTGTGTATCATGTAAGGGAAGGGTTCACTTTCATTCTTTTGCATATAGATACACAGTTTTCCCAACAGAATCTAATGAAGAGATAGATTGTCTCATATTCACCCATTGCTGGGGGTCACCTTTGGGGAGTCCCCTTTGAATTTTTTTTTCAATGTTTATTTTATTTTTGGGACAGAGAGAGACAGAGCATGAACGGGGGAGGGGCAGAGAGAGAGGGAGACACAGAAGCGGAAACAGGCTCCAGGCTCAGAGCCATCAGCCCAGAGCCTGACGCGGGGCTCGAACTCACGGACCGCGAGATCGTGACCTGGCTGAAGTCGGACGCTTAACCGACTACGCCATCCAGGCGCCCCTGGGGAGTCCCCTTTGTGGCAGCTCATTTCTGAGGTTCACAGACACCCATACTCACTAAGAAATGAACAGACACCACAAGCACAGAATCACACCCAGCCTCACCTGGGAACACAGGTATGGGGCTTATGGACAGACTCACACACAGACCCACACTGCAGACACGGCCAGTGACACCCGAGGAGAACACACACACCCACACACACACACACACACACACACACACAACACACACACCACAAATGGTAAGACCCAAGGGGCAGCAAATTCACACACATAACTAATATATACACGTACAAAACCCAGACATACATAGACACTCCCATAGGGACACACATGCCCCCAGATATGTACATAATGGAAGGGGCTTTTGAAAAGCCATGGTCACGCGGGGTGTCCTTTGTGACCTATCAGGGTCGAAGGCAGCTGATTGGTGGAGAGAGACCACAAACCGTCTGAATTGCTATGGCAATGCTCAAACAGGTGAAGACTTGGATGAAGAGAGATCTTCGTCTGCTCCACCTGCTACTGACAGTCTACTTAACTGGCTACTTGTGGCCTACTCATCTAGTGATTTACTGACCTGCTGAGCTACTAACTTGTCTGAACCCTCCTCCCTCCCTTCTTGTACTTGATCTGATCCGGGTACTCTCCCTGACCCCCTTCTTCTCCTGCCACACCCCCCTCCCCAATCCCATCCCCATTTAAACCCCGCCCCCCCACCTCACCCCCTTTCCCACCCCATCCCTTCCCCTCCCACCCCCACCACCTCCTCACCCCCATCTGCACCTCCTCTCTGGTGCCCAGGCGCCCCCTGAAAGGACCAGAATATGTCGGTTCGGAAGCTATTTTTCTCTATGCTCTTACTCGGGTATCCCGGTTACCCCAACACAAATGTGAGTACACATCCGACATCAGTGACTTCTTCCTTTTGTATTTATTTATCTTTTTCAGACTGTGGTTAAAAAAACAGCTTTTTCATGGAGTCCTTGATAGAACTCAGTTCTTTTGGAAAACCCATTAAGTCAGGGCAAGGTTTCTCCACCAGCATGTAGGGGTTCTGGCCACACCTGTCCACATGAAGTTGTGGATCCTGTCTGGGCCACTTGGTCCAAAAAGAGTAGTGTTGACAGGATGGAAACCTGAGCTTCATAATGTCCAGAAAGAAGGACATGGGAAGATACTAAAAGCCACTGAGACCTTTGTCTTAAATAAGGGGCTCGTATGATGTTTGAGTTATACTTCCTTAAAATCATTTTTAAAAATGTCAGAAACTCTGCTGAATAAGAGCCATTTAATAGTATTAATAGTATTTTATACTATTAGATGGCTCCTGGAAGGCCTGTCAAGATTCTTCTTCAAGCTTTGTAAGTTTAGAGTCCCTCTTATACGTAGTTAGTTTTCCTATCAGCACGTTGTTCACATTTGTGAAGTTTGGTAGCCCTGGGAACCGTGGTGTCCGAAGTGTTGGTGTTGGGAAGTGAAATGTCGTTGGTGCTCTGTGCTTCCTGGTTTGTTCGCTTTGGGGAACTTGTGCATCAGCCCTCTCCCTCTGGTCTTAGAGGCTGCCCCCAAGGACTCTGTGTCCAACCAGGTAGCTGACAAGCTCAGCGTACATGAAGTGGCCTCAGCCTGCTTGGACATTTATAATAAGAAAATCACTAGGAGTGATGTGATCAGGAAGTGAATGCATTCTTGTCCTTTCTTTAGCCAACTATGTGCAGAGTGTTGATTTACCCAAAGCAAAAAGGGTCTTGAATGTCCTTAGGATTGTCCAACTATAAAGAAATACCTGGTTGCCAGTGTGAATGTTTCATTCTATCATTAAAAAGCAAAACCTGTACTCCCAAGAGCCTGAGACAGAGACACAGGGGACACCCATAGAGAAAAGTAGATTTCTTGATATTGGCATGCACCAGATTCTTAGAGAGGGATCTGCAAGGTTCCAAGTCAGGAACAACCTAAATTGAGGCAGAATCCTCTCACATGAATACCTCCAGGCACAACAGAATCTATTCTGTCTCTTTTGAGTCTACGAAGGAGGAAATTTCTTGGTTCTGTTTATTGCAATTTCCCCCTTCTACCTAGGCTGCATCTCATAGATCAGTTCAGCTCTCTCTCCCTCCCTCATTTCTGAATTCTTGCACAAACTAACTTGTCTTGCATTTCCTACCTCCACCTGGTCATGACCATTGTCTGTGGGAACCAAGTGTTACTGGCTCCCTTGGACCTAATCTAGTTAACGGTAACTAATCAAATCAGCATACAGATAGCTGGCAGAGGTATCAAGAGTGCCCAGGACTTAGGATGTTTACCATTCATGTCAAGATGGCCTCTGTCTTTTGATCCCCATGATCACTGTGCTGACGGCCCCTGGTCTCTTGCAGACAGTGGCCACTCAAAGACAGTGTACATTTCCCACCAGGTCGCAATTTAGTGACCTCAGTTCTGAGAGCTGAAGATACAAATGGTACACATTTTGGAGGCTACTTTCTAGAGAGGTTTATTGGCACAAAATTAAAGTTTGGTATGTGAGTTAGTATGAATTGCATTGTGAGTGTATTTTCTCCTAAAGGACTGGTAAGTCTAGTTTTAGTAAAATGATATGTGTTCTGTTGTTTTGGTGACCATACGCAGGACTTTTGTGTTATTTAGAAAGTAATTTCCATAGTTGTTATTGATTGATTTAGGTGCAACACTATGAAATAGGAACTTGAATTTATTGTATTGGCTATTTGGAGATGTGTGTTCAAGTAACTTAAAACCTCATAGATTTCATCAAAATAGACAAGATCACCTGATTATGCAAGTCTTTATTTAATTCAGAAGTCTGACAATTTGGGCTGTGATTCAGATTCAAAGTAAACCTTGAACGTAAAACCTTATGGGGAGCCTGGGTGGTTCAGTCGGTTAAGCATCTGACTCTTGATTTTGGCTCAGGTTTGTGAGTTTGAGCCCAGCATCAGGCTGTGTGCTAACAGCGTGGAGCCTGCTTTGGATTCTCTGTCTCCCTCTCTCTCGTTCCTCCCCCGCTGTCTCTACTTTCAAAAATAAATCAACATTAGAAAAAAGAAAACCTCAGTGTTTTTAGAAACTAAACAATAATGTAGAAGTTATTTTTGCTGGAATAATCCCATATTATTATAAGAGCAGCTGCACATCTCTCAGTTATATCCATATCTGTAAACATCTGTCTCTATAACAGCCTCATTTGAATCTCTAGTACATTTTTATTGTTACTTTCTCCCATCCTTCCGTAAATTTTGGTGTATGTTTGGAAATGTTCCAAAGGATTTTGTCTAGGTACTTCGTGAATATGTACAACAGAAGTCATTTACTTCTTGTCTACTAAAAGGCTAAGGAACAATGAAGCCATCACCACAGTAAGATCGTAAACACAATCATCACTCCTACAGGTTTGCCCCTGCTCCTTTGTAAGCCTTCTGTCCTCCCTCTCCTTCAGGAGGAGGCCTTTGAGAGGTGTGCTTATAACCTCCTGGAGGCTGGTTGAAGGTTTATAAAAATGATTCTTGGTGACAGATATTATAAATGTCTTTGCTATTCCTCATTATCTCAAATATTATTTCAGCTTGTCCACATTTTGGCTGACCATTTCCCTCTTGGCTCTCGTGTCTTCGGAACTCTGTGGAAGCTTGCCGTTATTACTGCCACCGTTGCAATTTGTGCATGTCTTATTTACCTCTGGAGAGTTGTCCTTGCTGTGAGTATACTAAAATACCTTACAGATAGGCTTTTAAGCATAAGTAAGCAGAAGTTTTTTGGTAAGCACAAATTTTTTACTAGACCATTTGTATGCACTCAGTACTTCAAGTTTCCCTTTAAGCACGGCATTCATTGCATCCCACAAATTGTACTAATTCCAACATTCATTATCATTTAGATGGACATATTTTTAAAATTCTGTGAAATGTCTCTTTGACCCTCTTCTTTTAGAATTTCTCTAGTCTATCTCTATTCTCTATCTTCTATGAGAATATCTCTCATGTATTTTGTAGTTTTTCAGTTGTCTTTCTATTATTGATGTCTAGCTTACATATGTGTTCTGAGAACCTATTTTCTATGATTTTGTTGACTTCAAGTTAAGGTGTATTTTATGACCCCGAATATGGTCTGTGTCAGTGAATGTTCTATATGAGCTTGAGAAGAATGTGTATTTTTCTATTGTAGAAAGTGTTCTACAGATGGTCATGGATCTAGGTGATTGGTGATGCAGTTCAGTCCAACTGTGTTCTTATATTTGAATATCTTTATGCTCAATCTGTCAATGACTGATAGAGGGTGTTGAATTCTTGCAGCTGTAATAATGTATATGTCTACTTCTCCCATCAGTTGTATCAGTTTTTGCCTCATGTATTTTGGCACTCTGTTGTTAATGCATGTACATTAAGGATTATGTTTTCTTGGAGAATTCAGCCTTTATTATTGACCTCAGTATCTCCAATAATTTCCCTTACTTTGTACATGTTTTGAAGGACAATTTAATTGTTCACAGAATTCTAGGTGGATGGGTTCTTTTCTTTTAACAGTATAAACATTTCAGTCTTCTTGATTGCATGGTTTCTGAATTCTGAGTATTTTTTGTCCTGGTTCCTCTTGGGTAAGGTGTTATTTCTTCCATCTCCCTGCAACTCCAGCCCCCAACACTACCCCTTAGCTTCTTCCAAAATTCTTTGTTTTCAATTTGCTCTTGATTGAATAGTATATGTCTAGGGATAGTCTTGTGTTTCTTGTGTTTTTTTTGTTTTGTTTTGTTTTGTTTTGTTTTGTTTTGTTTTTGGTTTGGTTTGGTTGATTTGGAGGGGGGTATTTATCCTGCTTGAAATTCTTTGAGTTTCCTGAATCTGTGGTTTATGACTATCATTAATTTTGGAAAATTCTCAGTCATTTGCACTTCAAACGTATAAGTAGGTATTCCCAGTTTGTGTATGTTACACCTTTGTCATTGTCACACTGGTCTTGGATTTTCTCTGTTGTATTTTTAATTTTTTTTGTGTGCGTTTCTGTTTTGGGTGTTTCTACTTGACATTTCCTTCTGCTTGTTGAGTCTTTCCTCAGCTGTGTTGTGTGTGTTCATAAATCCAACAAAGGCATTCCTTATTTCTGTTATGATGTTTTGGATTTCTAGAAGTCCTTTTGGATCCTAGAGTTATCGTTTTTGTGCTCACATTCACCACCTCTTCTTGCATACTGACTACTTCTTCCATTAGAGTCATTATCCTATTAATCAGAGCGGTTTTACATTCCCAGCCTGATTATCCCACCATCTCTGCCATAGGAAGTGTGATTCTAATGCTTGCATTCTGTGTTCAAAATATGTGGTTTTTCCTTTTAGGGTACCTTGTTAAGTTTTTGGGGAAGCTTGGGGTCACGTCCGTGTTTAAAAAAACTGAGGTGAAGGCTTTTAGTGTCAAGTTTTGTCTTTCCCTAGGTTTTAGGCTGAGTTTACTCCCCTATGAGACAGGAAGGAGGAAGAACACTGTAGTTGAGTATTTCCCTTCATCTGTATTGCTTGTCTTCAGAAAAACCCCATTAGGCTTTGGAGAAATAGTTTCTCTGGAGGGCAGGCCTTCTAAGCAAGAACAGAAGAGCATGAGTTTATTTATAAGTGGCTGTGTTTCCTCTTTTCCTGCCAATTTAGAAATCTTTCCCTTCAAAAAGAAAATATGCATATTAAGTACTTGGAAGGCCATCTCTCTTTCCATTTCCCCTGCTTAGGAAAGGAAACATGTGACATTAAAGGACTATCCATGGTTTCCTGTTTGCCCTCCGTAGATACACTTTCCTATAAAACATTTTTATGACTCACTTTTTGATACCATGATGATATTCCAATATCCTGGCAAGATGTTGGGGCTCGCTTCAGCATCACATCATCATTCAAAACTTTCAAATAGGGATATACGTCCTACAGATCAAGAAAATGTGTCTTTACCTTTTGCTAAAGTAGAGTCTTGCCTAGATTTTATTGAGCTATAATTCATCAGGGGATGACTTGGGTCTGGGTGTTACTGGGCCACCCAGACCAGGTTCTCCAGTCTCAGTGTCTTAGTAATGAACACTGATCGAAAGGGAAACAAAGCAGGTGGCGTTTATTAGAGATAGGTTGTATACAGCGGAGCCACCGAGAAAGAGGAATATCGCTCCCCAAAAGGGTGGTGTGCCAGGCTTATAAAGGCACTTTTCCAAAGGGTGAGGGGCTGGGAGTGGGGAAGCATCCTTCAGTCCCACAGTCATTATCTTATGGTTGTTACTTTACAGTGGACACAAGACAATCACAGGATGTCTTTTTCCATGGTTGACGTGCTTTTAGTGCTCCTAGAAAATAGAAATCCTAGTGCAGTCAGGCTTTAAATGGTTATTTCTACTTTTGCCCAGACAACCATTACTCCCTAATACCTGTTCTCTCTTTGGTTCACTTTTCCAGAAGTCTCCAGTATGGAAACTGTTAACCCTTGCCTTAGACCAGTGCCTTTATAGGAATTCAGTTCCTCTTGCTTTTCTTATACCTTCTCAACGGGAGCCCTTTTTGCTTTGTTTTTGAAATGTTAGCCATCATTTCTTTTGGTGCCTGTGCTTTTGCCCTAGCCATGTTCCACTCTCTTTCTCATCTGATGATGTGTTTTTGGAAGACCCTCTGTTTTTAGTGATCTAGGAAAATCATAGCACCTGACATGTTGTAATTGTTTATTGATTTGGAAAGCAGCCAACCCTGTGTAACATTTCAGAAAGCTTTCTAGAGAATGAAATAAGTGTGTCTTCATACAAAGGTTTTCCTTTTCTTTCCTAGCTGCTTCCTTCCTCCTTCCCATCCCTTCCCTTTCCTTCTCGCCCCCCTACCATCCCCCTCCATCGCTCTCTCTCTATCTCTCTCTCTGTCTGTCTCTTTCTTCCTCTCTCCCTTTCTCTCTCTCTCTCTCTTTCTTTTTTTCTTTTTTTTGGCATTTCAAATGATCCTGGGTTCTGGACTTCAGTGTGGATGTTGGGTTTGACTACAAGAGAAAAAAAATCAGACAAATATTTTATTTACGTATTTTTAAAACTGTCCGCATTATGCACTGACAGAATTGAATATTTTGATATTTATTTAATATAATGTAAATCTATCTTTTGGTCAAAATAAGCTCTGAATCTTTATGCTTTTATCAGAAATGGTTTATAAAGAATCATGAACTAAATATGAAATTCTACTTTTTTATTATATTAACGTTATGAATTCAGTATGCTGAACAAAATGATCATTGTGATTTCATTGGATGACCTTTCAGTATTTTATCAGGAAGAATAAGTTTTTACTATTACTATGTTTTGACCTCAAACTTAATTTTGTTTCTTCCTCTCTCAGACAGAGCCTCCAGTATATCCAGGTAAGATTTTAGGTTTGAGTAGTCTTTGTAATGTTTTTTCATTACTTGTGTTTGGTGTGGGTTTTCATTTTTTAACTAGGGATAAATATGGTGACTTCTGATGTCTAATTGACTTGTTAACTCTTGAAAATCTTTGTCTTCCCTGTTAGAGGCTAAGTGACAATGTGGAGGGATTGGCCTCTCTTAAGACAAGAGACCAGGGGAGGAAAACATCACAGGAGGAAGGAGAACAGAATGAGTGTAATTTTGCCTAGAAATGATTAGGACAGAAGTGATGATATGAGCCTGAGGTGTGGAGTGAGTACTTTGCCATGACCTGGCTTTTGGTGAGATGTGAAGATGAGAAAACCCTCTTTGAGTCTGTCAAGAAGCCTAAGCTTAGAGAAGAAGCCAGGTATTTCCAGGCAGGGTGTGTGTCACAGGAGAGGGTTAAACCAAGGTTTTGAGTCTGAGGTGGAGGGAGCCACTCATGCCAGGGGAAAAGTGAACTTGATGCAAATGGGGGGCAATCTATTCTGCGCGGACCCCATGGACTGTGGTGATTCTGTGGTGCTGTCTGTTGAGAGGCAAGGTGGCTACCTGACACTTAACCAGCCCTCAAAGACTGGTTGGTGTTCATCACTGTAAATGCAGCGGTGGTGGTGATGAGAAGAGTGACCTCAGGGCATGAGAGCTCTCACATTGGGCCAATGTGAGAGGAGTTTGCACTTTGTGTCGGTTAGAGGAGTCGGTGTTCTAGAGCTTACACGTATAGGAATGTCAGTGAAATGAGGTTTCTTGGGTTTAAAATGCTGCTGAAACTTGCTTTCTTCAGGCACAATGAGAAAGCTAAAAAGTTAGTTACACCCATGTGTCAGATCATGTGTCTGTGCTGCTAATACAGTGGGATTATTCGATGTCACTGGTTTGGTAACAACCTTAAAAATTGTTTTATCCCCTTTTAGTTAATTTACAGCAAAAAACTGCAAAGATCAACACGTTGGAGAAAGAAAACACAGAGCTGGCTGAAGCAATATCCACGTGGGAACAGAAGGTAGCATTGCCCTTTCAAATATTTCTTGTGACTTCATTTGGATTAGTTTTACCTCTTGTAGTTCATCCTACTGACCTATTTCATGTGTTCTATAAATACTTCCAATTCAAGACAAGCTTCACAAATGTAATAAAAAACTACCTTTTTATTTGTGAAAGGAGTCACACATCAGACATAGGCTTATCTACCACGATGCTATTTTTGAATTCTGATTCCTTTTTCATATGTTTTGTATATACATCAATGAATTAAAGATACATCTTCAAGAAGCTAAGAGAGAAAGTAACATTCACTCTGCTGAAGCTCTGAAGTTGAAAGTAAGAATCCTTTCTTTGCCTGGATTGCGTTCTAAAAACACAAGTAAAATTAAGGAATTGTTATGACTCATTCAACATGTTCTGTTGAAGGAGAACATCAGAAAAGTTGAGCACTTCAACAAATTTTAAATGACACCCTTCAAAGTGCACATGTTACCTTGCAATCAGAAAGAGAGAGAGAAAGGAATGTTAAGAATCAGGAAGTGCTAAGAGTTGGCTGCTTTTACTGTCATTTGACTTTGGAGGCTTTTTGTTCATTGGGTGAGGTGAGCATAGCATATTCGCTTGCTGTTTACCATAGTAGAGAGTGGGCCTCTGGGAGACAAACCTCCATCTGCACAGCTGGCATGTCACTAGGACCACCATGAGGAGATTGCTATTTCAAGGACTAGGAAGTATCTTTTATTTTCACAACTAGGTCATTACCACATCATTCAGACCTGCCCTCCAAGATATGGAGAAAATCCCCCAAGATAGTTGAGAGATGAAGGGCAATAGCAAATTGTATACTGCCTTCTTCTCTTCATGCTCAACAACGTTCAGTGTGCATAGAGGAATATTCTCCTAAGAAAGCCATTTGTGAGCCCTTTGACTGGAACTATTTTCCATGTTCTTTGCCTTCTCCTTGTTGTATTTATGCCCCAGGATCTTTCTTTGTTGCCATGCACAGTCCTGTTGCACTCACATTGTTGTGCGATCCTTATTTCTTGAATGTATTTTCTCATATCTGTCCTAAAGTCAGAAGATGCAAACGGTCAATTGGAGGAACTGAGAGCCTCGAGGTCCAATAAACGTGCACTGGAAGGTATGTTGTCTGTTGGGGAGAAATCCCCATATGGTGGCAATGACTTTGCTTTGGGAAGGGAAAGAATGCCTTCTTGACTTCACACTAGTTGCCCTTTTCCTGTCACCCCCAAACCAAGTCTCAGGTCATATGCACATGCACAAAATAACCATTTTTTTTACAGCATGGAAAAAGGCCGTGGAAGACATTCATAATGCTTTGAGTTCTATTAAAGCAATCAGGGAAGAATCAGCCAAAAGGCTGAAGGAGAGCGGAGACGTCCTTGATGAATCCAATGAAGAAAGAAAAATGGCTACAGCAAAGTAAGACGTTCATGGGATAATGGTCCCGAGTACTGTTGTATGAATGAATGTGGGGGCCGCTATAGATAAATATATTTCTTCTAGAATTGGATCCAGAGTATTTTTGCCAAATGCATTCAGGAGAATTGTGCCTGCCCTTCCTACCTTGCTTCCTATAACCTGCATTTTCCTTTCTGTCCTTAGTGCTTGTCACACATTCTTGTGTCATGTACTTGGGGTAGAAGAGGGAAGATACTGGCATTAAGCACACTGATAACAGGATCCCCTCTGGATCCATTTACATTGGCCTATAGGTTTCAATCCCATCCCATTGTCTTATCAGCCGGGAATTAGGTGATCTTTGTTCAGCACCAGACTTGGGTCAAAAATATTTAGGGAAAACATTGACTTACCTTGCTGCAGAAACCATGGGAGTTTCTTTCTAGACTGTGGGTTGGGATGGCATCAGTACTGCATCTCTTCATCCAGTCTGCAAGCGAGAGTCGTATGAAGTGTGTCTTCATGGGTTCATTAGAAATTTGGTGCACCAGGTGCATGTTTCTTCTTTGGTCCAGTATTTCCTTTTGTTCTCAGGAGGAGGGCCTTCAGAGCCCCTCATTCACATTGAAAAGGAAATGCTTCCTTGTCTTCCCTGGAGACTCAGCTTCTGTTAGTCCTTTCCACACCCGGGGTGGAGCCTGCTCTGTCTCACTGGCATGTTGTTTTTGTTAATTTGTAAGCTCTTTGTGGGAGCAGGTAGAGCAACCTGACCACCTTTCTATCTTCAGCCCCTTACAACAGAGCCTCTACATTACAGCCACCCCAGAAAACATTTGCTGAAGGACTACCTGAGAGGCCAGAAGGAAATGCATGTACCTTTCTCTGTCTAGTGCTTTTGTGTCCACTAACAGTCTTTCAGTTTTGCATGTGATTCTTGAGTACATCCGGTGCCAAGTTGAAACCCTTTAAAGCAACACCATGGACAAAATAGTCTGAGGGCAACACAGCAAACCAGCCTTTCTAAGCATTTCCCTTTGCTGCCTTCACTGTCAATGAACTGAGTCTTGTTAAAGTAGACTGACTCCATGAAGTTGATAGTTTTCCATCTGAAATCTGTTTCCTGAAGATAAGAGCCTGACTGTGGGACAGTTCACACCATGTTATATTTCAGCATATATTGCTACTCTAAGATTGGCCTTTCCCTCCACCAGGATCTTTGAAAGAGTGGGCAGGGGTTGCACTCCTGAACCTTAGTGGTGTATGGGAGTGATTTGCAATGCTGGTGAAGCCATATCCTGGAAGGCTGTCTTTCATACTCAGTGTCTGTGTCAGGGTACAACTTCTGGACTGAGATTCAGTGCACTGCCCCATGGAGGTGTAAGGCAATGATGATCCCCTGCCTCATCCTAATGGGTACAGTTGGTCAGGCACAGGTTTTCACACTGACCTGAAATAGGCCTTCTCCATCGCAAACAAAAGACCAACTCTGGGAAGGCACAAGGTGCAATGTTATTTGATGACTTGACGATGAAGGGGTAGAAGCAGAGGACTAGAAAGGCAGCTCTGATTGTAGGCGACTTGGCAGCAGACGGAGGTTGAATTTTCTTTAACATTAAATGGGGTCTTCATTTCTCTGACTGTGTTGTCAGTCTGTGCATCGTTGGGGGAGGGGATAGGGATATTTGAATCTAGGCTGTAAGAGAGCTGAGAAGGAAAAAGGCAGAATTTCTGGACCTTGGCTACTGGACTATGTATATATCTTTCCCATCTTAGGAATCTGGATATGACAAACTGTGAACTAGTGGCAATGAAGAATCAGCTGGCAACTGCAGAGGAAAATCTGAAAATAGCTACAAGGGACATACACAAGTGCAAGTGAGTTCAGATACTAATTAGCAGCGGCTCATGAAACCCCTGTTCGTTTCTTAGTTCTAACCTTTGTACAATGGGTAGACTCCATGAATATAGTAATACAAACACAAATTCAGAGGACATATCCGTAGAGAATTAACAGATAGGAAAAGATAAGTATTAGAAAGAACAAAACAATTAAGCTACTAAACATTTCTGGGTCTCCAGCATTGACCTGCCCATGTAGAAACTTCATCCATGCCAACGTTCCTGAGGGGTGGTGTCAGTTGTCATAATCTATAGGAAAGCAGTGTGTCATAGGATGAAATCATATCCATCAACAAGGTAGTCCCATCTGATGGTCCTGGTCTTTGCAACCCTAGGAAACCTGGTGAGTACACAAGTGAAAGGAGAATAGAACTTTATGTTGGCTTTATGATGAAAGTCACTTGTCACATGATGAATTAGGGCAAGATTGCAAATGGAAAATCATTCTATGACCTCTGAACCCTACAGGCATGGAATAATGAGTAAGGAGAGGATGGAACAATAGCTTTGGTTCTGTACATTTAGAATTGTGTGAAAAGTGTTTCATGTGAAAGGATAAATTGTATTGGGGGAAGATATGAGGATGACGGGAACATGAGCAGATTATTTATAATCCTACCTAATATTAGGCCTTATTTGACGAAAACAATTGTATCTCACAGACAGCAAATGGAACAAACACGAGAACAGCTGCAGAAGGCAGAACGCACCTTCACACACCAGGTAACGTGAGTTCTGCCTGACATAGTGAACCCTTAGCACCTCATGTGGTTGAGTGTAGTGGCCCTTGGAATTCCTAAACACGGACTTTTCATTGTCGATTTTTCAGGTCGCAGTTTATGAGCGTAATGCTGAGGACAACTGGGTAAGTGTTTTCCTTTTTCCTCCTCTCTCTTTGGTGCACAGTCTGGCACGACTGAAGGTGGATGTGTTTTTCTCCCCTAGATCAAGACTCTGATCCGGGAGACGAGAATGGCGGAACAGAGCCGGGAGGTCGCCCGCTTGAAACACAGGTGTGGGAGCGTGACATGAGTTTTTATGGGTGTTTTGAGGGATGACAGTGGTGCCGTTTAGTGTCTAGTCAGAGGACGTGGCATTGCAACCCTTATAGAAGTCCATTCTTTTTCTGTATCCAAGATTGGATATGATGGAAGGAAAGAGGCCGCTTGAGGGATACAGGAGGTGGAGACCAATGCCTGGAGGTCCAGAGACGCAGAACCCTCTGAAGAGAGGTAAGGAGCGCGTGGTGATGTGCAGCAGCCTAATTTCTGCGGCAAAGCCTTTTCCTGTGGGTGATCATCGTGTGTCCTGGACAGAACCGCAAACACTAAGGACAGCAGGTGGTCTGAAGGGGTGACAGAAGGGTGTTCTCCTCTGGTACTACAAGCAGTGAGGCACGTGTCCCTGGGACTGTTGGAGCCCATGCCCCTCCTCTGGCTGTGACCCTCCCACCTCCTCTAGCATCCCCCTGTCTGAAGAGCCTGGAAAGGATGATAGGACAGGGGCCTGATCCTTCTTCCCACCCGGACTCAATGTGAAGACTTTAGTTTATTTGAGGAGAAGGTCATTTATTGACTATTTTTAATGTTCCTTTATTTTTATTGTTGTGAACTATAGACCTACATTCCTGAATCCAAGCTCCAAATAGCTTCGTCCTCTGATGTTATCAGTGCAACTGTGCAGCTTCACTGCTAAACACCCATAGTTTTCCTTTACTCCTTAATATAATATCAGTCAAGTTCAGTTCCATTCAGAAATAGTTAGTTACATAATATCGGCTCCCATGTGGAAGGCAGCTTATAGATAAGCTGAAAGACTGAACAATTTGCCTGGAGTCAGAAGACACACACCCATGCTCTTCTGTGGAGGGTTTTTTGATGTTATCCACCAACTGACGCTCTCATTTTAATTTTTATCTGAAATGAGATACTGAGTTATTACCCCTCATGTGTATTGAGAAATGGCTGTTTTGGTGACGATTTCCTGATTTCTCTTTGAGCTGCCCTGTTGAAAGTTATTTGACTAATTATGAAGAACATGAGCCAGGACCCTATGGTTTCTTCAATAAGATATGATGGGATGGATCTCCCCCTTATCACTAGGGTCAACTGAGGCTTGTGGGTTACTCTCTGCTTCTCCTCCTGGTCCTGAGTGTGGGCAAGAGTTTAACACGTCACAAAATGTGGTGTTTGTGTGAATTCTTCACAGTCTACTAAAATCAGAGTAAACCTCTATCCATTTCAGAGCCTTTAGCCGAAGCTGATGTCACTCCCATGAGTCACAACTACAAGCAGTCTACCAACAATGCCGAGACGGACAAGGTAAATTCTGGGGCCATTTTCAGTTGTAGGTCTGTCAGGAAACCCTCATTTGCGGAACAGCATGCTCTGCGGCCTTATCCCTGTTTTCTGTGTTGTGTGATATGTCTGCCTGTTTATATTCTCCAAATGCACAGCCTTAACCCAAGAGTCTACAGGCTGCTTTCTTTTCAGCCTGTCATCTTTTTTCTGGTCAGCTTAGTTGTCAAAGGAACTTAGAAGTTGACCACCCTATGGCTTTTCCCTTGTGTTCAAAATAACAACAACAGGAAGATACACTGCAGTCTATAGCAAAGTCTCTAAGCTTGTTGACTCCTAACACACTACCTCTCTGTGGGATCAGTGTTGTTGTTACTTTCCTCTTTCTGGTCACACTATTCATGTGTGAAGACTGTCTGTTCATTGTAAACGTGAAAAGACTTCCCTCAATCTTTATATTGTGTGCCTTGTACAATTTATGATGGTTTTAGACAAAGTCATTGTCATAACTCACCACCTTCACGTCTTCATGGGTAAATGAAGTGTTTGGAATCCTTTCCAGCAGTATCTTAGGTAAAAGTATTCTGAACACAAGGTCCTTCAGTTTTATTCATATGAGCAGGTTCTCTTGTGTTTCCAGTCAGTGTTAGAGCTGATAGCATCGCTCATGACACATCCCTGGAAATGTATACCAAAGTCAAAACACATGTGCATTAATTCTGTTTCATGAATGTCTGCCTCTTTTTTCCCATAGGATGTATTACTCTGTGTCTTGTAGTGTACACAAAACCAGAATTCCTTATGAATTCAGGTAAACACTTGGGGGCCTAGTACTCATTGATGTGTAATATGTTCCTCACAGCAAACATTTCCTCAGGTCCCCTACAAGACTCCAGGCATCCCCAACTCCCGAGTGGTTTCTTGGCCTTTGACAGCACTTGCAGAAAGTAGGAAGACCTCTTTCTCAGCGAGGGAAGCAGAGGGGGCCAAGTGTGGGGCCGGCAGGCAGAACTTGTCCCCAAGAGTAGCTGTGATTTCATGTGCAGAGAATGAGCTGTGTATTTGCAGTCCATTTTTCTGTGTTCGGAATAAGCCAAAAACAGAGCTTTTGCCGTCACTGTAGTGGAGGGATGCAAAGTATCCTGGACATGGATGTCCGCCTGTCTGGAATATGCTGCTTCATTAGTTTGGAATTACTTATTTAATCCTGTAAGATGGGATCATTTTGTTCTAAATTCTCAGACCTGGGCAGGGACATGTGGTGACAGTAGTTTAACCGCCTGCGTTTAGTTGCCTAAGCTGTAGGTGGGACAGAGTTTTCAGGTACTGATGCTACTCTCTTGGATCCTGGTGGCAGAGAAGGGGGCAGGTGCTGACCCGTACTTCTATGGGTTTCAGCTGCTTTGGGGATTGGTTCTCTTGTGTGGCATCTGCACATAGCTGTCACTTCTGTTCTGCAGGGCAGTGTGGATCCGTGGCGACCTCCTCCATCAACTGGAAGATTCTGCACACCCTACCCTAGAGGCCATCGTATGATCTCCTTGGCACATCCACCTCCTGTACCAGGTTCGGGACCATCCCAAACCCCTCCACCTGCACCACTTGGTAAGATGATCTGGGCAGTATGAGTTGGCTTGCAAAGAACCTTCATCTAATTTTTGTTGTTGTTGAGTCTTTTTAAAAGAAATTTGTTAATGTTTATTTATTGTTGAGACAGACAGAGACAGGGCATGAATGGGGGAGGGTCAGAGAGAGGGAGACACAGAATCTGAAGCAGGTTCCAGGCTCTGAGCTGTCAACACAGAGCCCGACGTGGGGCTGGAACTCACGCACTGTGAGATCATGACCTGAGCCGGAGTCGGATGCTTAACCGACTGAGCCACCCAGGCGCCCCGTTGTTGAGTCTTGTACAAGGTGCAGAGGTGGTACCACAGACCATTGAAACGCAAGGAA
>NW_024412626.1:0-57638 GCF_014898765.1 Herpailurus yagouaroundi
CTGCTTTTCGAACAGACCATCACTGAATGCAAACTTCAGTCAACTAAGTGATAAAAATATATTTAAATATTCTCATTTGTTCAAGCTGCCATATGGACCTGGTTTTCTGTTAATCACTCCATCAATATATTTGGTTTGCTCAAACATTCCTTTCCATATTCCATCAAGCATGATCAGTAGAATTCATTCTGTTGTGCATTCATTAAATTTTTATTAAAAAATTCGGGGCGCCTGGGTGGCGCAGTCGGTTGAGCGTCCGACTTCAGCCAGGTCACGATCTCGCGGTCCGTGAGTTCGAGCCCTGTGTCAGGCTCTGGGCTGATGGCTCGGAGCCTGGAGCCTGTTTCCGATTCTGTGTCTCCCTCTCTCTCTGCCCCTCCCCCGTTCATGCTCTGTCTCTCTCTGTCCCAAAAATAAATAAACGTTGAAAAAAAAAATTAAAAAAAAATTTTTATTAAAAAATTAGAAAAATCTCACAACTACTTGGATACCTTAATTTCCATCATATATATATATATGTATATATATATATACACACACACACATACATATATATATATATATGTAAATGTTTATTTTTGAGAGACAGAGGGAGAGAGCAGGGGAGGGGCAGAGAGACAGGGAGACACATAATCTGAAGCAGGCTCCAGGCTCTGAGCTGTCAGCACAGAGCCCAATGGGGGGCTCAAACTCATGAACCACGAGATCATGACTTGAGCCTAAACTGGACACTTAACCAGTTGAGCCAGCCAGGTGCCCCTTAATTTCATCTTATCTAAACTTTGCATTTATCTCTGTGGTATCCTGAGATCTGATGTCAGATGTTGGTTCAGGGAAGAGGAAAAGGAATGGACATGACAAGAATCGGCAGGCATCCCCTTGCAAGGTGAATGTGTTTTAGGTGAAGTGATTACAAAGCTTTTAGACAAGGTACTGTGTGGCTCATCAGACAGGTCAAGATGTGCTGTGTAGGCCAAACTGAAGCCTCTGTGTAGTTGGACAAATCAGAGTATTCGAATTTACTCAAATCCTAGATTCTTTCTACTCATTATTGTTCTCAACTGCCTCTTTACAAATGATGCCTTGAATTTTATAAAAGATATTTAGCAGGCTATGAATTCAGCTTATTTTGTAGCACATCCATATATGAGATCTGACTTTGTTTTTGTTCCATTCCCATACTGAGATACAGCTTTGAGAGATCAGAGATTTGATTTATGCAGTTCTGTATATGTCCTGATTATTGTATTCTAAATAATCTGAGGATCTAAAACCCCTATCTTTGTCATGTCTTTCTGTAGCCTCTCCAGTGCAATTGAAAGCACTCAGCACACTCCCAACTTTATTCCTTTTCATGGCTGGATAACATCCCATGTATGGATAGACTACCGTTTGTTTATTCATTCATCATTTGATGACCATGTGGGTAGTAACCATCTGTTGGCTACTGCCAATCTTTTCCCCACGTAACTACTTTACATTCCAATCAGCAATGCATGAGGCTCCCAATTTCTCCACATCCTTGTAAACATTTCTCATATTCCATTTGAAAAATAGTAGCCTTCCTATGAGTGTGATTTGGTATCTCACGGTTGTGTGTTGTAGTTCCCTAATGACTGTTGATGTTGAACACGTGCCTCTTGACCCCTTGTATGTCCTCCTTGGGGAAATGTCTACTTAGGTCTTTTGTCCGTTTTCAAATTGGGCTGTTACTTCTGTTGTTGAGTTTTTGTACTTGTTACATATTCCTGATATTCAGCTCTTACCAAATGTATAATTTGCAAACATACTGTGCTCTCCTATGGGTTGTATTTCTGCTCTCTTCATAGTGTCTACTGATACACTAAAGGGTTCAATGTGGTCCCATTTTCTTTTCTTTTTCTTTTGTTGTTTGTGCTTTTGGTGTCATATTTAAGAAATCAATGTCAAAATTCCCCCTTGGTCACAGTGTAGGATCCTTTTAACATGTTCCTGGATTCCATTCGCTAGTAGTTTGTAGAAGATTTTTGCAGCTATACTCATAAGAACACTGGACTGTCATTTACATTTCTTGTTTTCTTCGGTCAGATGTCAGGGCGGTCATGGTATCATCAAATATGTTTTGGAAGAGTTTGAGAAAGTTCAGTATAAATTAAGGTTTGATAGGATTAACCAATGAAGCCATCAGATCCTGGACTTTCCTCTGTTGGAAAGGTTTTTTTTTTTTTTAATCATTATTATTGTTCTAATATCCTTATTTGTTATAGATCTATTCAGATTTTTCATTTCTACTTGAACCACTTTGTTAGTGTATTTCTAGGAATGCATCTGTTCAACTAGATTATCTAATTTGTTGTTGTACAATGTTTCATAACATTCTCTTATGTTCATTTTCCTATGGTCCACACTAATGTCCACACTTTCGTCTCTTACTTCAGTAACTTATGTCTACTCTTTTCACTTTATTCCAGTTTATCTTAACTTTTGTCATTTTTATTAATGTTCTCAACAAACCAACTTTTCTTTTCATTGATTTTCTTTCTTGTTTTACTGGTCTATATTTTTATTATCATGAATCTATTATTTCCTTAAGTAGCTTGGAGTTGAGTTTGCTATTATTATTATTAATTATTATTATTAATTATTACTTTAAGGTGTAAAATTAGGATATTGATTTGAAGTCTTTCTTTTTTTTTTTTTTAGATGTAGACATTTATAGCTATAAGCTTACCCTCTGATCATTGCTTTTGCCATACTCATAAGTTCTGGGAGGTTGTATTCTTGTTTTTGTTCTTTTTTTAAAAATTAATGTTTCTTTTTGGGAGAGAGAGAGACAGAACACGAGTGGGGAGGAGCAGAGAGATAGGACGACATAGAATCCAAAGCAGGCTCCAGGCTCTGAGCTGTCCACACAGAGTCCGGCATGGGGCTTGAACTCATGAGCCGTGAGATCATAACCTGAACCAAAGTCGGATGGTTAACTTACTGAGCCCCCCAGGTGCCCCTTGTTTTTGTTCTTATCAAACTGTTTTGTAATATCCCTCATTGTTTCTTCTTGGACTCACTGGTTGGTTAAGTGTGTGTTTTTGAACCTTCATGTATTTGGCAATTTTCTAGTTTTCCTTCTTATACTGATGTCTAGTTTCCCTTCATTTGATTGGAGAAGATATTTTATATTATTTTAAACTTTTAAAAATTATTGAAGCATATTCAACATTTTGATGTAGTAACAGGAATCATCAGAGTCTCCACTCTCCGCCTCCCCCCACCCCCACCCCCAGGAATTATCTCGTTGTTTGCTGGGGGTTATAGTCTGTTGAGTATTATTCTGAACTGTTTTTGTAATGACTGCATTCTCTTTCATGTGTGATCTCTGATGTCTCTGTTCTTTTAGCTTGGGTGTCAGCCTGCAGTTTGAGAGAGAATTTGTTTAATGTCATGATTGAGGACAACACCAGAGAAAATAGATGGGAGAAAGGAGATATTCTGGTATAATCATAGTGTCCCTCCAGAATCAAGGCTAGAGCAGGCATTGTGGGTTTCTCTGCATTACAGCGGCCATACCTAAAAAGTGGTGGTCTTTTTCTGGGAGGAAAGAGTCCAAAGAGATAAGAACTCCAAAGATGTCTCCCAGGATTAAATCCAGCACATGAGCACATGTCTGCACCGTGTTTTTCTCTTTTAGCTCCAGGGAACAAAATCTCTCAAGGTATAGAGAGACAAAAGAATACTTCGTCAACAGGACTGTTGGGAATTCCTAAAGCCACAGAAATTCTTAAATGCTTCCACTAGGCCCTCTAAAGTCAATTCTACTAATTTCGGAAGATGAGGAAACACAGTTGTGTCTTCCAGAGACCTCATGAGTGGTTCCATCACCCTGCCCTTTCTGGGGGCAAATTCATTAATCTCAGTGGGATGGAACTTCATGAGTGAGCTCAGACATTTTTGTGATAATATCTGGGTGAACCACAGCATTTTCACAGGTACTGGGGAGTATGATAATGATGCATAGGACTCTCTTTATTGGCAGTAACTTTATGTTATGCAAAAGGATAACAAGTAAAGAAATGTTTGTTAATACAAAATCCTGGCACGTTTAAGTCCCAGATTTTGGAAGTCAATAAGTGGGATGCACTAAAATATCTTTGTGCACCCATCAGTCTCCTCTGGTGTTGGCTATCCATCATGGGGCCTCCCTGTCTCAATGGTTTGTTCTGTTGTTTCACTGTTTCTTCCTTTTCCCTGTTAGTGGTATCTCTCTTTAATGCCACTCAACCATTCGTTCTTTCCACAAACATTTATTGAGAAATTACTGCATGGTAGGAACTAACATATTCTGGGAATAAAGAAATTAATAAGGTATTGTTTCTTCTCCCAAGGTGCTCCTGATCTAAACAGAAGAAGAAACATAGAAATAAGTAAATGCAATCTCTGATATGGTATTCCAATTCTGGTGAAGTGGGTCCTAAAATAGTAGACTTTTCCTGAGGAGATTAGTGAAGGCTTCACAGTCAAGGTTTTAAATGTACAGAGCTTTGGGGCATCTGGGTGGCTCAGTCGATTAAGCATCCAACTTGAGCTCAAGGTCATGATCTCACCTTTTGTGGGATCGAGCCCCACGTTGGGCTCTGTGCTGACAGCCCAGAGCCTGGAGCCTGCTTTGGATTCTGTGTCTCCCTGTCTCTCTGCCCCTTGATGAAGGCCTTGATGAAGCTGGAGAATTGAGTCCCTAAGTCTTCTTTGCCAGTGGAAGCTGCCTATCTACCCCAATGGGTTTGGCCTCCCCACGCCTAGTGATAGGGTCACCCGTCGCCCCAGTGGTAGTGGCCTCCATACCCACAGTGGTGTCACCTCTCCACTTCAGTCTGAGGGGTTAACCCTGCTCTGCCTGAGGAAACGAATGCCTCCCCACCAGGCAGTTGCCACCCAAGACAATGCCAAATCTCCTCATGTCCCACCCTTAACACTCCTCTTTGCTTCTACATCCATAACTAGACTCATTTGCCAGCAGGCCCCTAAGGATAAGGTGCAGTGTGATCTGTGAGAAAGTGTTCTACACTCCAGAAGAACGACTTGAGTTTTCTAATTTATACAGACAGAAATCCAGGGAACATGTGTGGGAAGGGATAGATTCAGAGTGTGGGCTAGTGTGGGAAAGAACATAAAGTTGGAACGGGCTGAATGTATTGATATGGGCTCACTAAGCAGAGATTCTGCGTTTAATGTTGCAGCCTGGGAACTTACAGTTTGTTTGGTGGAACCCGGACCACAGGTAGCCCACAGTGAGTGAGTTGGAAATGCCAGACCTGCCTTGGTTTAATGTAGAGTTGTGGATTTAGAGGCTTAGGGAGATTGGAATGTGAGAATGGGTTTATCAGGTTAGACCTACTCACCCACGCTGGAAGAGTCCAGAGGACATACCTTGCACAATGACTATGAGAAATGGATTGTGAGGGGAGCCACAATATCCTTGATGAGCTCTGGGATTGCTGTTCTCTGTAGGCTAGATCTTACAGTGGAAACTTCAGCCACCGTGTTGGAAAACTTAAATGAAGTGGGAGTAATTGGGTCCTGGGATGACAGAGGCCAAGTAGCAGCATCAACAACCAAAGGCAAAGTGCAAATGATTGCTGTAGTGGACTGGAATAGTCTGACTTACTCCAATGGTTGGTGGTGACTAGTTGACCGTGGTGCTCCTGGAAGAGAAATTAGGTAGAAAGTCTACTAAATTCTTGCTTGATCTGTTTAAGCAGAAAAGTTCAAGGTCAAGTAAACAAAAACTAACCTTAATCAAAAACAGTGAGTCCCAACCTCTCAATAAATGCCCAGAGCTGGTTGACAGACCTAGAACTTTTGGAATGAAAGGGGGCCAAGTCCTCTTGAGGAAGGACGCCTGTATACTGCCCTATACTTATTCCATTAATCTTTCTCCTCACCTTCCCAATCAGGACCTTCAGTGTTTTACCAGGGTAATTGTAGAGGGTAACTGCTTGAGGTTAAATCTGCATTTCTTTGTCTCTTTTCCACCGTTTCATCAGCCACATGGAATCAGAAAATCAAACATGTGTTTCAGAATTTATCCTCCTGGGTGTCTCAGAAGATGTATTACTACAGCCCCTCCTCTTTGGACTGTTTTTGTCCATGTATCTGGTCACGTTCATTGGGAACCTGCTCATCATCCTGGCCATTATCATGGACTCCCACCTCCCCACGCCCATGTACTTCTTTCTCTCCAATCTCTCTTTGGCAGACATCTGTTTCATCTCCACCACCATCCCTGAGATGCTACTGAACATCCAGACACAGTAAAGTCATTACCTATGCAGGATGCATCGCCCAGTTGTACTTTTTCATGCTTTTTGGAGATCTGGACAACTTCCTCCTGACTGTGATGGCCTATGACCGGTTTGTGGCCATCTGTCACCCCCTCCACTACACGATCATCATGAACCCCCGGCTCTGTGGCCTCCTGCTTCGGGCATCCTGGATCATGACTGCCCTGCACTCATTGTTACAGAGCTTAATGGTTTTGCGACTCTCTTTTTGTGAAGAGTTGGAAATCCCTCATTTTTTCTGTGAACTTAATCAGCTAATCCATCTTGCTTGTTCTGATACTTTTCTCAACGATTTGGTGATGTATTTTGCTACTGGCCTTGTAGCTATTGTTCCACTCACAGGGATCCTCTTCTCTTACTCTAAGATTGTAACCTCCATTTTCAGAATTTCATCAGCTGGAGGCAAGTACAAAGCATTTTCTACATGTGGGTCTCACCTTTCAGTTGTCTCCTTGTTCTATGGCACAGGGCTTGGGGTGTATCTGAGTTCTGCTGCTGTACAAAACTCCAGGGCCAGTGCCATAGCCTCAGTCATGTACACAGTGGTCACCCCCATGCTGAACCCTTTTATCTATAGTCTAAAACACAAAGACATAAAGCAAGCCCTTAAAAAGGTCTTCAGCCAAGAAACGTTCTCTACATAGGGGTGTTATTTGTATGAAGACAGAGACTTGATCGTGAGTAACAATGCTCAAAACCCCACAGGACCTAAGTCATGATAATGTTATAAGCTCACAGAATGGTAATCTGCAGTTTATGTTATCTCAAGGGTTCAGCCTCTTTAATTTTTCATACATGATAAGTAACTGTTTCTTCTGTATTTTATTTAAAACTTTGATCTCTCATATTTTGGGAGGTCAGTGTGGGAAATAGAATCCAGTGCATGAGTTTTCAGCAGCAAATATATGTAATACAGGAGGTTTAGTACTTATAATATTATAGGAAGAGCTAGAGGAATAAATGTGTAATGCTTCCCATGCCAGATGAGAGCAGCTGCCCTCAAAGAAAATTCTGCTCTCAAAGAAAATCTACTTGACATATCAAAGGCTATATAGCAATCACTAAAGTTTGTGTGAATCCCACTTTAGAAATTGAACACATTGCAGAACAGAAGGAACTGGAGTCACCATTGGGTAAAGTCTACAATAATCCACATTCACTCTCTAAGATCTAATTTTCTTCTGCACCATCTAAAACATGAGTCTGGCACAACAGAAATGACAGCCCTTGACATTCAAGAATTATAGTGTCATTGATCTTTGGAATTTCCCCAGGGATGCGTTGCTATTCTTAACATTTTTATAGGCAAGAACACTATCAGAGGATCTATTTT
This sequence comes from Herpailurus yagouaroundi, assembly GCF_014898765.1. NCBI lineage: Eukaryota > Metazoa > Chordata > Mammalia > Carnivora > Felidae > Herpailurus > Herpailurus yagouaroundi. Next base: position 7,648 of record NW_024412626.1, read on the forward strand.
GCTCCCTCTTAACGTAATGCCCCTTTCTCAGATTATAAAAGCATTGTGGGTATTTTGCCAAATTCCATCTATGACTTTTCCATCTCTTGATGTCAGAAATTAGGTCATACTAACAAGATACAGTTGTGGACCTGAAATACACTTTGTGAAACATAATGAGGCTGATACTTTATCATCACCTGACCCAGAAGTGACATCACTAATTTTGTATGCTATAGCGGTAATTTCCTATTTCAGACTCCCTACTTCACAATTTTCTGATAAATTTCCACAGGAAGGAAGGAAGGGAAAGAAAGAAAGAAATGAAAGGTAGAAAAATGCCTAATTACATTATTTGCCAATTTCTATAGTATAAATCTCTCACTTTGGCTAAGTTTAAGCTACCCATGTGACTTTTACCCAACAAAGTGGGATGAGACATGCACAGTCACACCTCATAACCCATTAGGAACCAGCTCCAGCACATAAACATCTTTGTGTAAAGTCAGGAGAAAAATAAAGAGCATTAGTCTGTTGCAGTTTTAATGTTTTCTCAAGGTGAGCTGGTCCCATCATTTGAGGGTCAATGAAAAGTCTCAGGCTTGAGCAATTGCGACTCTTCGTTCTGATGACTTAGGCCAACTTTCTTTGTATGAGAACTTGAATTTTTCTTAGTTATACAGATGGATGGGATCTTAGTAAGATGCCCATCACTTTTAATTAAGAAGGCATCAAGATCAATTGCCTATTCCAAAAAGTCCCTATGGTTCAATCAATTTTGATTAACATTTGATCCTTCTACCCATTACATTAACGATAAATTCCTCACCTCTCACTTTGAGTGACATCTGCTCGGTCTCTGTCAGTTCGGGATGTCATTCTCTCTGTTGAACCTAGGTTGAACGTGTTCCAATGTCAGCACCTCCCATGTTGTGATAAGTCCATCACGCAGAGGACAACCACTACAGAACTCTGCAGAGATGTCACACACCTCACCAATGTATTTCTCAATCTCTTGTTGATACTATGGCCTCTGACTGCTTTCTTAAGGCATTCTTGGGAGTCTGGATGTTGAATCACTGGAGATAAATCTACACAGCACTGCTTTGGTCTCATCCCATAAGTTTATGTATGTTGTGATTTATCTGAAGATCATTTCTAATTTCCCCTATGATTTCTTCCTTAGTCAATTGATTGAGTGTGCTCTGCAATTTTCACATAGTTGTGTATTTTCCAGTTTTCCTCCTTATATTGATTTCTAGTTTCATTCCCTGTGGTTGGAGAAGATACTTAGAGTAATTTCAACTTAAAAATGTACTGAGAATTGTGTTTTCAGGCCTTTTTTGGTGTCGATTTGATTTTTGTATACTGACACACTTTGACTCCCTTCTCATTTCTTTTGGCCTGTAGTTTATAGATATTTTATGTGTAGTTACCATGGGGATTACATGTAACATCCTAAGCTTGTAACAATATCATTTGAAGTGATATCAACTTGACTTCAACCATATATAAAACTCTACTCCTACACAGTTCTACCCATCATTTTATCATTATCAAAACTCACATAATTATTAAAAAATTTTAAAGTAGGAGTATTTTTATGTATTTTTTAAATTTATCTGAGGGAAAGTGAGAGAGCGAGCAAGAAAGCATGTGAGCAGGGAAGAGGATTAAAGGGAGAGAAAGAGAGAATGTACTAAGTGTGGACCCTGACTTGGGGCTCAATCCCACAATCCTGGGATCATGACCTGAGCCTAAATCAAGAATCAGATATTCAACCAACTGAGCTACCCAGGTGCCCTCATGTAATTATTTTTAAGCAGTTGTGTTGTAAGTCCTTCCACATATGGAATGTGGAGTTAAAATCTGATATTACAAAATGCTGGTTTTTGTATTTTCCCATGTATTTAACTCCAACCAAGATATTTCTGGCCTCCTGAGGCATCACGTTACTGTGTAGTGTCCTTCCATTCTGACCTGAAGCACTCCCTTTGGCTTTTTTTGTAGGGCGGGTCCAGTAGGAATCCAACTGCCTTGGCTTTTGTTTATCTGAGAATGTCTGAATTTCTCCTTCATGTTTCGTACACTTTCATGAGGTGTAGGTTCTAAGGTGACAATATTTTCTTTCAGTAATTTAAATATATTATCCCATTGGCTCTGGCCTCCAAAGTTTCTGTGGAAAAATCGGCTTACCATCTTATTGAGGATCTCATGCATGATGAGTTCTCACTTACTGAACTCAGGATTACCTCTTCTATATTTGGCTTTCAGTAGTTTGATTATGTGTCTCAGTGTGAATCTCTTTGTTTATCCTACTTTGAGTTCACTGAATTTCTTGGATATGTAGATTAATTTACTTCATCAAATTTGGGGAGTTTCAGCAATTACTTCTTCAAATAATTACTTCTTTCTTTCAATTACTTCTCTTTGCCCATTTCTCTCTTTTCTTTCTGGACTCCCTTAATGCTTGTGTTGGTTTTGGTAATGGAGTCCCCCAAGTCTCTTAGGCTCTGTTTAGTTTTTCTTATTTCTTTTTTCTTTCTGCCCCTAACACTCAATAATTTCAACTGGCCTGTCTTCAAGTTCATGAATTATTTCTGTCTGTTCAAAGCTGCTCTTTTTAAAATAGATGGTCGCTTTCTTTATTATGATGAAGATATGTTACTTTAGACCTACATTAACATTGTACTCACTGGGGAAACCATACAAGCATTCCAATAAAATCATAAACAAATCAAGCATTTAAAAAATCATCTTTATTATAGTTCCTGCTACAACATAATAAACAAGACAAATAAAGTACAAGTAATCATTATTACATTCAGATAGCTAATACTTACATGAGACTTGCTATATGTAAATGTTGTTCTAAGTGTTTTACATACAGAAAAAATTTATTTCTCTCAAAAACTGTGGGGTATTTGCAATGGAGATTACATGTTCCATATGAGGAAACCAAGGCACAGAAAGGTTAAGTAACTTCTATAGTCACACATCTAACAAGTGCTAGAGCTTAGATTTTGGAATTCTTTCCAGAAATGATCTATCATATTCAGTATCATCTCAATCAAAATTCTGGCAGGCAATTTTGTAAAAACTGTTAAGCTGATTCTAAAATGAATATTTTGAAAGATTTTGAAAGATCTAGAAAACCCAAAAACTATGGAAAAAGGAAAAACAAAGTTAGCATTTTTATACTACCTGATTTCCAAACTATTACAAATTTATAGTAATCAAGATATTGTGATATTGGCTTACAACATATAAATAAATCACTATAAGAAACAGAGAGCCCAGAAATAAACCCACACATATACAATCAAATTATTTTAAAAGGTGACATGATAAGTTAATAGGAAAATATATTCTCAACAAATAGTACTAGAATAATTGGATATCTATATGGCAAAAAATAAACATTGATGCCAATTTATACTATAGTCAAAAATTAATTTTAAATGGATTATAGACCTAAACATAAAAGATAAGACTATAATACTTCCAGAAAATCATAAGACAGAAACTTTGTGACTTTGGAGTACCTAATATTGCTTAAAAATAAGATACTAATTATTAAAAAATTGATTGGTATTTTTTAGGAGGTAGCATTAAGAGATAGGATGAAAATATCTACCATATTATGTCCGATTAAAGGCTTGCGTAGAGAATACATAAAGCACTCGTAAAACTCAATGGTAAGAAGACAAATAATGTAATAAAAATGGTTAAAAGACTTGAAGAGATATTTCACACAAAATATATATGAATGTCCAATAAATGTATAAAAAATTGCTCATCATTAGTCATTTAGAGAAATATAAACCAAAGTACAATAAGATGCCGTTGCAGATGCCATTGAAGTGGCTAAAGTGGCATTTTCAACCTGACAACACCAAATGTTGACCAGATGATGAGTGTGGTAGGCAGACTTCTAAGATGGTCTCCTGTAGTCTTCATCTCATGTTATTCATGCCTTGAATGTGAAACTGATGTAGCGAATTGTTTCTAATAAATAGGGTACAGCAGAAGTGATAGATAATTTTTGTGATTAGGTTTTCAAAGACTGTGACTTCCGTCTTACTAGCAGACTCTATTGCCTTCTTAACTTTCACATCTTGATGAAGCAAGCTGCCATACTGGAGAGTCCCATGTGGCAACTTGTGGCATGTATCAATAGTTTGTTCATTTTTATTGCTTAGTATTCCTGCTTGTTACATGCTTTCCAGCAAACATCTACAGGAGAAATGGAGCCATCAGGCCAAGAGCTCCTGAAAATTGAATCCTTCTAAATATGATGTAAACTTAGAAATATAACTTTCCCCAGTCAAACCTTCACATAAGACCCTGACCACTTCTGATGGGTGGATTGTAGCCTTTTGAGAGATCATGATTCAGAGAATTTAGCTAAGCCATACCCAGATTCCCAGTCCACAGAAACTTTGAGATAATCAATATGTGAGATAATCAAGATGTCTTTCCTGAACTAATATTTACATGGGTGCATACATTTGTGAACACATTGAGTTAAAAATATTTCTGAGGGACACTGGTCCACAGGTGGCAAGTTAAAACAATAGTCATCCTAAAAGACCTTCTCTGAGTGGCTTGTGTCTTAAACCATTTTCACAAAAGCAGTTTTTGTTTCCTTTTAATGCCCACTTCATAAGCACAGTTGAAGAAATCATCTTTTATAGATTGGGTAGCCCTATGATTGGGGCTTGGGGGAGCCTACACGTAGGCTCTAGGTAAGACTGTCCAAGAAGAATGACTTATATGGATAATACTCTACCAAAAAAGAAAATTATTCCTGGAGTATTGCTCTGAAGAGACAAGAAAAGCTTCTCCCGGGACTCAGAACCAGAGTCAGGGCACATAGAATATTACTGCCTTATACCATATATAATCTTTTCATCAAAAGACAGACTTCCATAAAAACTTCCATATATGTTTTTCAGAAATTGAAGAACATTTGGGTAATTTATCTAAGGGAAATGTACTCCTCCTTCATTCATCAAATGGGTGCTACACATTAGCTTAGATCACAGAAGTTTATTTTCTCACAGTTATAAAGGATGGAAGTCCAAGATCATGTGCCATTATCGTTGAGTTCTGGTGAGAGACTTCTTACTGACTTGTAGGAAGCCACCTTCATGCACTGTCTTCAACTGGCCTTTCCTTGGTTCATGTGGGGACAGAGAGAGAGAGAGAGATAGTGAGAGAGAGAGAAAGAGAGAGAGAGAGAGAGAGATCTTTCTCTTCTTATAAAGACACCAACCCAACTGGGTTAGTACCCCACCCTTATGACTTCACTTAACCATTATCACTTCCTAAAAATCCTATCTGCAAATACAGTCACATTGGGGATTAGATCTTCAATCTAGTAATTTTAATGGGACACAATTCAGTCTATACTACACAGCTCAAGTGTATCAGGCTCTGTGTTGGGCATGGAGGGGGAACAAATATACTTTCAGCAGAGTGAGGGTGTACAGAATTTATAGCAGCTGTATTATAACTGTTGATTTTGCCATTTGACTCTCAGCTGGCAATCTATTTCCCTTACTCTGGCTTTAGAATCTTAATATCCTTTCATTTTTATTAATGAACAAAAGAAAGGAAAGAGTCAGTACTCTATCTAGAAGGACTGAGTTAGGGAATAATTTTAATACTTGAGGCCAATTGAATTCAGTTATCTCTGCCCAAACCATCTTGAATTGCCTCAAGGCAATTCTGTAATCCAGAATCTCAGTCTGGGAGGTTTTTGCTTGTCTGATTTAGTGATGCTGGGGAAAATCAGAAAAGAGAGTCAAAAAAGATCCAGCCGGAGTTTCTACCCACTTTGCACATTTCTTTCAGCCCTTTCAACTAGCTAGCATTACCCCTGATCAGCTAGCTAACACTGGGAGCTAATATTGCTCCCTGATACGTCTTACATGGCTTCTCCTTGGACTGGTTTTTTTACTTCTCGTTTACTATTCCTAGCTGACTCCATTCCTCAGTGATATGTTTTCACACTCCTTAGATCGTTTCCTCCTTAGTGCAGAAAATCACACAATGGTTCTAGTTTTGTTGACAGTAATCTACCAAAGAACATGTTCACCTGACCTTGACTCTGACCTAGTCATCTTTGTCATTGACTTGGAATTTCATGTCTATTTGTACGTGTGACTTCAGAATATCATGTGACATATGTATGACAGCACAAACAGGCATGACTTGTTTTATTGCACTTTACTGCACTTCGTAGATATGGAATTTTTTAAAAAACAAGTTAAAGGTTTGTGGCAAGCCTGTGTGAAGGAAGTCTATTGGCACCAATTATCCAACAATACCTGTTTACTTCATGTCTCTGTATCACAATTTGGAAATTCTTGCAATATCTCATTTTTTTCATTATTATTATTGTATTTGTTATGGTGATCTGTGACCCTAATGTGACTATTGTCATTGTTTTGAGGCTTCATGAACCACACACATATGGCAGAAAACTTAATGGATAAATGGTATGTATTCCGACCAATCCACTGTTTGATTGTTCCCCATCTCCTTCCCTCTCCTTAGGCCTTCCTGTTCCCCAAGACACAGCAATATTGATATTAGGTGAGTTAATAATCCTACGATGGCCTATCCATATTCAATTGCAAGACTCAGATGTCTCTCACTTTAAATCAAAAGCAAGAAGAGAAAGACAGATACCATATGTTTTCACTCATATGTGGATCTTGAGAAACTTAACAGAAGTAATTCTGTCCGGTGAGGGAAGAATGTAGAAAGCCAAGAGAGGACTCCGTGGATGGTTGATGTTGGGGACTGAAGCTCTGTCCCCACAAGATGGCAGGAAGGGGTCAGGTGCTGGTCTACCAGCCAGACTTGGGACTCCAAAGAAAGAACAATGTCCTGTACAGCCCAAAGTTGCACACGCTGTGGGACTACAGAGGAGATATTTACAGCTCCTGTGTCTGCTCATTAAGCAGCTTTTACTCTAACCTGTAAGCACATGATCTCCCTATGGGGCAATGATCCAGACACAATGGGAAATTTTCCTGCTGGTTCTCTCTCTGATCCTAGGACACTGTGTGCTAATCCAGGTGAATTCAGTTTTGATTCCTTCTTCTCCATTAATCTCCTACCTTCCACAACCCTGACTTCAAGTTTTCCCAAAAATCTAATACTGAGGAACTCATCTGATTAGTTCCCTTAGGTTTTCAAAACATTGATTTATGGTGGGGACACAATCCCTGATGTCTCTAGAAAATTACTATTTCCTTCTTCAGCAGAGGGGAGAAATTTGATCCTGTAGTATAAAACCTTGAGTACTGGGCACCTGGGTGGCTCAGTCAGTTGAGCGTCCAACTTCGGTTTGGGTCATGATCTCACAGCTTGTGAGTTTGAGCCCCACGTCAGGCTCTGTGCTGACAGCTCAGAGCCTGGAGCCTGCTTTGGATTCTGTGTCTCCCTCTCTCTCTGCCCCTCCCCTGCTCTCGCTCTGTCTCTCTATCCTTCAAAAATAAATAAACATTAAAAAAACTTAAAAAAAAAAAAAAACCTTGGGTACTATACTCCTTAGCTTCATGATAGTTTAGCCAAAACAATTAGGAATTTAATGGTTAGATCACAAGTTGAGAACTGTTGTTTACTCCCTCATGATGAAGTGTATTTTAATTATAAGAGATACGTTTAGATTTTCTGCAGCATAGGCTAGCTTAGCACACTAAAGCGATTCTATGATTTAATTTTCACAAAAGTGTTATCTATGAAGTCATCCTTTCATCAGCTCTATTCTCTATTGTCTAAATGGGTCTCAGAGGAATTTAATGTTCTGCTCAAAGGCATAAACCAAGCAGGGATGTAGTCTTAATTGGAATTATCTTGGGAGCTTCCAGTTCTGAAACTCTGGGAAGCGGTTCCCAACCAGAGTTGCTCTTGGGATATTTGGCCATGTCTGAAGGGATTCTGCTGAGTACCTTCCTTCACAGGACAGCACCCAACGACAATAATTATCTATGTCTAAAGGCCAACCGTGAGAAGGTGAGAAAACCTGTTCCCCACTGAGGCTTTTCCAACCTCAGTGTGCACGCAATTCACCAGGGACTGTAGTTGAAATGCAAATTCTTATTATCAGGTCTCCAGGGGCCCCAGCAACTCTGCTTCTCTAACAAGCTCCTTGGTGGTGTTGATGCTGCGGGTCCTGGATGTGGAGCACAGACTGAGAGCAAAGCCATGGTCCTTTGTTGGAGAAAATTTAAATTTAAATTTCAAGTTGTTAAGATGGGAATACTACCCCAAATATCTACAAATTCAATGACAATATGAAAATAACAAAAAGGGTTTTTTGGGGGAACAATTTTTTAAAAGCCATCCTAAAATTAAATTTTAAATTAAAATTTCCAAGCATGAGCACAGAATGCCATCCCATTTATTGATGTCCTCTTTAATTTCTTTCAGCAACATTTTATGGTTTTTATTTATGAGTCTTTTGACTGTAACACCTTAACCAGTTATTCACCCCAGCAAATAAATCCCCTTAAACACTGCCACTGGTGCACCATACTTGATTGAGAGATGTACTTGAAAAGAAAATGTAGTGCCTAGTAATACAAAGGACACTTTAAAATTTGCTTTATCATATTCGAGGTCATCTTTGACTCCAAAGCTATATTAAGTCATTCTATTCATTTGAATTCCTGTTTCCGTAGACTCCACTAATAGACATGTATTTGATAATCAGTTTTGCCAGTGACTAATGTAAGCACTGGGGACATAGGACCTGAGAAGAGAACAGAATCCTAATTAGGGGAATAAAACCAATGGCCTGTTATAAAATATGCTAATATGTTAATCAGGAAGAGCAGTTAAGTTAGTGATTTACAAAGGAATGACAGACATAAAGTGAAAAACTGTGATCTTAGAATAGAATAGAATAGAATAGAATACAAATGACCTATTGCCAGATTGAATTTTTTTCCATCAGAGCCGTAACAAATGACTACTTTTTTAGGAAAACTACAGACATTACGTGGGGTGATTTTTGTCATCGGAGAAGAAACTATTCATAAGAAATCCAAGCAGTTCCAATAGATAACTAGGAATTGCTAATTTTTTCATAAAACAGATTGGGAATCAACTTAGAAATAACAGAAGAAAATGAAGGGAAGATGGTTGGATATCAGAGAGAGGTAAAAAAAAATTAATAAAATGAGTAACTACATTGTACTGTATTGAAAAAATGAAAATTACAGGGAGTTAATGAAAGCAAATTCTATGTCCACAATTTGCTTTAAAAAGATCACACCTTCTGACTCAAAGTCTTTGAGGACTGAAATCATGGGAAATTCTTCAACCGCAGGACAATTGGACCTTTTCTAACTGCCATTGCAGAGAATCTCCTCAGAGCCCCCTTTATATCTTTGTTCCTCAGGCTGTAGATGAAGGGGTTCAGCATGGGCGTGACCACCGTGTACATCACCGAGGCTGTGGCACTCGAGTGGGAGCTCTGGGTAGCAGCAGAGCTGAGGTACACTCCTAGGCTCGTACAAAAAAATAAGGAGACAACTAAAAGGTGAGATGCACAGGTGGAAAATGCTTTATACTTGCCCTGAGCTGATGAGATCCCACGTATGGAGGAAACTATCTTGGAGTAAGAGTAAAGGATCCCAACGAGGGGACCACCAGCCAGCAGCACAGCTGCAAGATACATCACCACGTTATTAAGAAAGGTGTCAGAACAGGCAAGTTGGATCAACTGATTGAGTTCACATAAAAAGTGGGGGATTTCTACCTCTGTACAGAAGGACAGCCGCAACACCATTGAAGTTTGCAACAAGGAATGCAGGACACTCGTGATCCAGGACACCAGGACCAGCAGCCCACACAGCCGGGGATTCATGATGACCGTGTATTGCAGGGGGTGACAGATGGCCACAAACCTGTCATAGGCCATCACAGCCAGGAGATAGATGTCCAACACTGAAAAGATTAAGAACAAGTTCATCTGGGTGATGCAGTCCTCATAGGTTATGACTTTGCTCTGGGTCTGGATGTTCCAGAGCATCTTCGGGATGGTGGTGGACGTGAAGCAGATGTCTACAAAGGACAGGTTGGCCAGGAAAAAGTACATGGGGGTGTGGAGGTGGGAGTCAGAGCCGACAACCAGGATGATGAGCAGGTTCCCAAACACAGTGATCAGGTACATGGAGAGGAAAAGCCCAAATATGAGGGGCTGCAGTTCTGGACCGTCTGAAAATCCCAGAAGCAGAAATTCTAATAGTCGTGTATCGTTTCCTGGTTCCATGAGGCTGAACTGGCCCCCGGGAAAAGATATCAATTTTCACCTGAAGGCATTACTCACATAGTTGAAAGGGTCCAATTTATATCGTGCAGTCAAGAAATTAAATTCAGTATCTTGTGTATTGACTGTCCCCTTGAAGGGATTCCTTCTCATTTCATCTTTGATTAGGCGTTTCAGTCCCTTTCTCTGCATCCCCCAACAGATGTCATGCATTTTACTGTTTTACCAAGAATATCTTTCATGCATTCGAAGAATATGTACTGAGTGTCAAACATGTTCCGGGTGTTGTCTAGACAATGAGCACAGGAAACTGAAAACCAACAGCCACTATGATGCAGTGATGGAGACTGAATAGAAACAAATCAAAATATTAATAGGACATCAGAGGGTGTCAAGTGCTGTGAAGAGAACAAGAGTAGGTGTAAAGGAGAGCGTGGATACAAGTGTTATTTTGTAATTGGTGTTCTGTTAAGACCAGTAAACAGGTGACATTTGAAAGGAGACCTCAGGGAAAGGAAAGGCAGGAGCCACGAGCATGTCTGGGGAAGTGTGTGCTGGCCGAGGGAATGATCTCTGCAAAGACTCTGAGGATGATACTATGAGCTGTTCAATCCAAAATAGGTAGCATGTGTGGGAAGGGGAAGGAAAAGGAGAGAGATCGGATGTGGTATCAGGCAATTTCAAGGAAATAGGTGTCCTCACTGCTGGTTAACCTTCAAGAGGAAGGAGTCACTCGCCCATGGTATACACTGCTTGTATTTTAGAATCTACTTACAAAAGTGTCCTGTAAATTGACACAGAGCCCTCCTGAATGCCACGTGTTGGTTTAGTTCTGGCCTCTGTATTACAAGAATCACCTTAGAATATATTAGACCATGTCTAATATACCCCCTGCTCTGAGGATGGATCTCACTCCACAAGGCACTCACACAGGCATGCGCATGCACGCACACACACACACACACACATACACACACAGACACCCACACACACCAAATCATTGCTCCCTGGGCTGTGCTCTTAGCCTGACTTCTGACCCCCAGCCCCAATGATTAAAGTCGGAGTGGCTATAACTCAAGCTGGCCAGATCCATTATAATTCCCCCAAGCAATGTGGAATTGTACCTGAATTCCAATGCTCATGTTTCCCATGGACAAATAAAATTGACAAGTCAGACTGGCATGCTCATATTCCGTCCTGTATTTAATGAAACACAAACAATCTGCTCAAAATCACACACACACACACACACACACACACACACACACACACAAACAGAGAGAGAGAGAGAGAGAGAGAGAGAGAGAGAGAGGAGCAAGAGAGGAAATGTAATAGAAGTGGCACAAAAGATCTAATGGTTCAGGTAGTCACTGAAACCTAAGTGTCCATGAAGAAGAAAGCCCATCCCTGGTTCTGACAACATTCCAAGTCTTGTTACCTCCCTGATGCCCAGCAAAAATAGTAAGGAGGAACCTTAAATTCAGTCAGAAGACAAAATTAGTGGGAACTTCAGGGCGTTGCTCACCTTACAGAGTGAATGTTTCAAGAGAAACCTGTGCCAAGGAATAAATCAACACTTCAGCACAGGAAATATGCAAAGCACAGCAAAAGTTGGGCAGGTTATAATGAATCAGTAGAGGACTTGTTTTTTTTTCTGTGCCTGTTTCAATCGGATGTCCTGTGATCTTAGAGAAGGTGGACAAGTCCCTTTCACTTTTCAGATGTGGCATCTTTTCTTCGTTTTTCCTGGGCTTTGCGTTGTGATGTCTTTTTTGACGATAGCAGTGGGCACACTCTGGTCCTGTTTCTGGTCTTTGCACAACACTGCAAGGTCTGTTCAGAACTTTCTCTACAAAATTCTGCACGTACTACGACAACCATTCTGGCTCTAAATCACTGTCTTCATAGGATTTCTGCCTGAGGCTCTTACACCACACACTTATTTCATGCTACTGTGATTCCACCATAGAAGGCAAGTACCAAAGGAACAGGGCCCTCTCTGACCTTGTTCGCTGTAGTTTTTCAGAATGACATGGTCAGGCAAGCAAATGACCATAGAGATCTCAGCGTTCTGGGCTAGGCTGGTGGCCGTGTGGTGACCTCAGGTAAATGCACCTGACTTTGAGTCTCTCTGACCCTTTCCTGCCGGACCTGCCAGGCTCCTGGACTCACCTGTTTGGGAACTCTGAGGGAGAGGTCTCTGTTGGAAGTCTGAATTCCTTTCTGGATGGTTCCTGATGGTGACTAAGCTCTGTCCCCACTCAGGATGGCAGGAAGGAGGCTAGCATGAGTCTCCTAGCCAAGCTACGGGCTCTGGAAGCAACAGCCAGGTCCCATCCGCCCAAGGTGGCACAGGCAGAGGGACGGCACACAGGAGATATTTATAGTTTCCTTTGTCTGTTCTTGAGGCACATTTCCCTCCTGCTTCTCCAACACAGAGCACATGATTTCCCTGGGGGACACTGGTGTGGACACAAAGAAATGTTTTCCTAGAGATTCTGTGTTCCCAATAGATCATATTATAACCACGTGAATCCAGTGTTGATTACTCCTTCCTCATAAACTCCACTGTAGGAGATAATAATACATACAGAAATAGTTAGCTGATCATATATTGGTTCAAGAGAAAAGAGCACCATAGTCACACATGACATCATGGACGAGCCTTAGAAACACAAGGTAGAGACTCACGGCTGACTATAGACCCACGAGGAGACAAGCACAGCTCAGAACAAACTGCCAACATACAATATCATTTGGTAATAAGGACATTAGATTAAACTGTTTTCTTTTAGGATGGCTTGTTATGCAGCAATAGCTAACTGATTCAATCATCAAAGTGAACAGAAATAAAGATAATTATCACAATCTGCTACTGATTGTTCTTGGCATTTATTCTTCTATTTGAAGAATACATTCATGGTAACTGTTTTATTTTGGTTTAGTTCAGACAACTGCATATAAAAGCTCTCCTTGAGGGGTGCCTGAGTGGCTCAGTCTTATTAAGTGTCTGACTCTTGATTTTTGGCTCAGGTCGTTCTCATGGTCCTGGATTGAGCCCTGCATCATGCTTCTTGAATGTGGAGCTGTGCACTGTTTATTCCGTTTCTCTGTGCAATTTTAAATCAGATTTTTTTTTGTTACTGAGTTGTATGGACCACAGGCTTGATGCTTAAAGAGTGGCCATGGACCAGGACCTGTGGCATCAACAACTGGGAGCTAGATGCAAATACAGAATTGCTGGGCCCACGTGAGCCCTGCCCAGTCAGAATCTGCATTTGGGTAAGATAACCAAATAATTCTCATATATACTGAATTTGGAGAAGTGCTGGTCTCGTGTAGTGTTGCTCAACCTTCACACTGTTGACATTTGTAGTGGATAATTCTTTGTGATGAATGTATCCTGGGAACAGTAGATGCTGTGCATCATTCCTGGCCTGAACTGTCTAGGGGGGGCAATTGCACCTGCCCAGTTCTGACAACCAAACATTTCACTAGATCCTTCCAAGTGTTCCCAAGAGGCAAAATCTTCTCTAGATGAGAATGATTAGGTTAGAGCAAGAGGCCTGTAAACACGTTGAAGGAGTTCCAATCAAAGCCCATCCTTACTCAGTTCACAACATTGGGCAGACCACTCAACCATTCTCAGCCCCATTCTGCAAATGTGGAATGAGACTCATAAGAGTATTGGCCTCGGCAAATGGACTTGTATAAAACATTAAAGTCAACTGGTAGAAGGTGTTATAAATATCAAGGCAATGTGCATAAGAGTTCCAAATATATATATTTTTTTAGTTAAATATTTTTTATTGTGCTAATAATACATGTCACATATGATTTGCCATTTTATTTTTTTTATTTATTTTTTATTTTTTTTAATGTTTATTTATTTTTGAGACAGAGAGAGACAGAGCATGAGTGGGGGAGGGTCAGAGAGAGAGGGAGACACAGAATCTGAAACAAGCTCCAGGCTCTGAGCTGTCAGCACAGAGCCTGACGTGGGGCTCGAACCCACGAATCGTGAGATCGTGACCTGAGCCGAAGTCGGAAGCTCAACCGACTGAGCCACCCAGGCGCCCCTGATTTGCCATTTTAACCACTTAGTTATTCACTCTCTATATTTTTCTTATTTCATTTTTAATTCCAGTATAGTTAATGTACAGTGTTATAATAGATTCAGGTGTACAATACAGTGATTCAACAATTCCATACATCACCCAGTGCTCATCATGACAAGTGCCCTCCTCAATCCCTGTCACCTATTTCACCCCCACCTTACCATTTCTAAGTGCACAACTCAACGGCATTAAATACACTCATATTGTTGGGCAGCCATCGCCACAGTCCATGTCCAGAATTCCTTTCCTCTTATGAAACTGAAGCTCTATACTTAAATATATACCTTTTAGTTACCAAAATATATTATAAATTAAATTGACTCAATGACAGCTCTTATTTTATGTCAAAGCATTGAACACTTAACTGTTTTGGCAAAAGTGTTGCGAGAGCCAAGGACTGTAGTACTCGTGGTTTTATGTCAAAGGAACACAGTTCTTCACATTGTTGAAGGCGGGAATAGTAATCCTCTGGGGGTATCAGTGCTGTGTTCCATCACGAATCAATATTTGGGAGACCCAAGGAACCCAGTAGGAAAACTCTTCATTCTTGGATTTGGAGAAAACTTGAACTCAGGGTTGGGCTAAGGTGCCAGGAGGTGCTAGGGAGACAGGTGAGTTCAGGGAAGAGTAATAACCAGATTCACCTGACTTGTAACCTGGTCTCTTGGGGACAGGGAAGCTACAGGAAAACATTTTATCTGTGCAGAGCAATGTCCCATAGGGGATGATGTGCTCAGGGGTGGGAGCGACAAGGGGGAAATATGCCTAAGGAACAGATAAGGAGCTGTAAATATCTCTTCCATTGTTGTCCCTCAGCGTGTGCAACCTTGGGCTGAATGGGACACGTTTATTTCTTTTGGAGTCCTAGGTCTGGCTAGCAGACTCCCGCTGTATTGTTTGAGAACAGAGCTTCAGTCTCCATCATTAATTATAGAGGGAGGGATTCGGACTTCCACACAGAGATGTTGATCCCAGAGACCCCCTGCAGGTGAGTCCGAAAACACAGTAGGTTCTGCAGGGCAGGGCCAGAGAGAATAGAACGGTGAGAACATTTACATGAAGCCACATAAAAGTCAAGACAACCTAGC
Source organism: Herpailurus yagouaroundi (assembly GCF_014898765.1). Classification (NCBI taxonomy): domain Eukaryota; kingdom Metazoa; phylum Chordata; class Mammalia; order Carnivora; family Felidae; genus Herpailurus; species Herpailurus yagouaroundi. The sequence continues at coordinate 23,124 of NW_024412626.1, forward strand.
TCAGCACTGGAACAACACTGTGGTTGTGGGCTTGCTTGATTAACTAATTAATATATTTATTTAAAATCTTAGGAAAGTAAACATTGAAATCAGCAATGCAGGGGAGATTGTTGAGAATTAATTGGTGGTAATGAAAGAATGTAATGGGTGGCACAACATGGTCCCAGTAAAAGTAGAAAACAAGTCCAAGAATATTAGCAATTAAGAGGAATAGAGAAGTAGGGTATTAGCTCTGAGGGCTATGCAGTCAAGTGAGGGTGTTCCTTTTAATATTTTTAAGCAAGGGAAAATCTGAGTATGTTTCCATATAGTGAGAAAGATTTGGACCTATGGATCATGAGACAAACATTTCAGTGTCCTTTTTCTTGCTGGGTATTCCAACCAATTAAAAACAATTAATAGGTGAAAAGGGATATACCAAAAAGCTTTGCATTGCAGTTATTTCTTTACTGGTCGGGATGAGTATATTTCTGTGTTTCTTAGACATTGACTTTCTCTGTTGCAAATTGTCTGTGCCAGTTCTGTGTTTTGTTCAGTAGGTTTGGAATGTTTCTATTCCTGTTTCTGATTGCATTTTTTCAAACATAAGAACTAGAGTTTTCCACCAACTTTGCTGTTTGCTATTCAGTTCTTTTACTTACGTACAGATGTATTAGAGGGTAGTAGGAAAGTTAATACATTTTGTGTGCTCAAACCTATCATTCGGTCATATTTTCTCCCCCTTCTTGTTTTTTTAAGTGTAAAAGTTTTTCTACATTGTTTGAATTAATAAGTCACCTTTTATACATATTTTTAAACTGTCTTCATTTTCTGTTATTCCTTGTTGTACCTTTTGGCCTTTTGTGATTAGGTCTATTTCTCAAAGTCACATCACCTTCAGCCATGGGTTGGAAGGGAATTCTTCGTCATTTGACTAATGTTCACCTTTTCTTCCTAAAAAATATGAATTAGTGTATACATATATATATGCAAATATATCTGTATATATATATACATACACACACACACACACACACACACACACACACACACACACCATGTTCTTTATCTACTCATTGGTTGAAGGATATTTGGGCTCTTTCCATAATTTGGCTATTATTGATAATGTTGCTATAAATATTGGGATGCATGTGCCCCTTCGAATCTGTATTTTTTTTTGGTATCCTTTGGGTAAATACCCAGTAGTACAATTGCTGGATCATAAGGTCGTTTTATCTTTAACACTGTTTCCCTGAGTGGCTGCACCAGTTTGCATTCCCACCATCAGTGTGAGAAGGTTCCCCTTTCTCTGCATCCTCACCATCATTGTTGTTATCTGAGTTGTTAATTTTAGCCATTCTGATAGTTGTGAGCTCATATTTCATTATGGCTTTGATTTCATTATGGCTTTGCATTTCCCTGATGATGAGTGATACTGAATGTTTTTCCATGTGTCTGTTAGCCATCTGGATGTGTTCTTTGGAGAAGTGTCTGTTCATGTCTTCTGCTCATTTCTTAACTGGATTATTTATTTTTTGGTTATTGAGTTTGATAAATTCTTTGTTTTGTTTTGTTTTTGTTTTTGTTTTTATTTTTGTTTTTCTCAATATATGAAATTTATTGTCAAATTGGTTTCCATACAACACCCAGTGCTCATCCCAACAGGTGCCCTCCTCAACACCCATCACCCACCCTCCTCTCCCTCCCACCCCCCATGAACCCTCAGTTTCTTCTTGGTTTTTAAGAGTCTCTTATGCTTTGGCTCTCTCCCACTCTAACCTCTTTTTTTTTTTTCTTCACCTCCCCCATAGTCTTCTGTTAACTTTCTCAGGATCCACATAAGAGTGAAAACATATGGTATCTGTCTTTCTCTGTATGACTTATTTCACTTAGCATCACACTCTCCAGTTCCTTCCACGTTGCTACAAAGGGCCAGATTTCATTCTTTCTCATTGCCACGTAGTACTCCATTGTGTATATAAACCACAATTTCTTTATCCATTCATCAGTTGATGGACATTTAGGCTCTTTCCATCATTTGGCTATTGCTGAGAGTGTTGCTATAAACATTGGAGTACAAGTGCCCCTATGCATCAGCACTCCTGTATCCCTTGGGTAAATTCCTAGCAGTGCTATTGCTGGGTCATAGGGCAGATCTATTTTTAATTTTTCAAGGAAACTCCACACTGTTTTCCAGGGTGGCTGCACCAGTTTGCATTCCCACCAACAGTGCAAGAGGGTTCCCGTTTCTCCACATCCTCTGCAGCATCTATGGTCTCCTGATTTGTTCATTTTGGCCACTGACTGGTGTGAGGTGATATCTGAGTGTGGTTTTGATTTATATTTCCTTGATGAGGAGTGACGTTGAGCATCTTTTCATGTGCCTGTTGGCCATCTGGATGTCTTCTTTAGAGAAGTGTCTATTCATGTTTTCTGCCCATTTCTTCACTGGGTTATTTGTTTTTTGGGTGTGGAATTTGGTGAGCTCTTTATAGATTTTGGATACTAGCCCTTTGTCTGATATGTCATTTGCAAATATCTTTTCCCATTCCGTTGGTTGCCTTTTAGTTTTGTTGGTTGTTTCCTTTGCTGTGCAGAAGCTTTTAATCTTCACAAGGTCCCAGTAGTTCATTTTTGCTTTTAATTCCCTTGCCTTTGGAGATGTGTCAAGTAAGAAATTGCTACGGCTGAGGTCAGAGAGGTCTTTTCCTGCTTTCTCCTCTAGGGTTTTGATGGTTCCTGTCTCACATTCAGGTCCTTAATCCGTTTTGAGTTTATTTTTGTGAATGGTGTGAGAAAGTGGTCTACTTTCATTCTTCTGCATGTTGCTGTCCAGTTCTCCCAGCACCATTTGTTAAAGAGACTGCCTTTTGTCCATTGGATATTCTTTCCTGCTTTGTCAAAGATTAGTTGGCCATACGTTTGTGGGTCCACTTCTGGAGTCTCTATTCTATTCCACTGGTCTATGTGTCTGTTTTTGTGCCAATACCATGCTGTCTTGATGATTACAGCTTTGTAGTAGAGGCTAAAGTCTGAGATTGTGATGCCTCCTGCTTTGATATTCTTCAAAATTACTTTGGCTAATTTGGCTAATGAATCCCACTTGATCATGGTGAATAATTCTTTTCATATGCTGTTGAATTCGATTTGCTAGCATCTTATTGAGAATTTTTGCATCCATATTCATCAGGGATATTGGCCCGTAGTTCTCTTTTTTTACTGGGTCTCTGTCTGGTTTAGGAATCAAAGTAATACTGGCTTCATAGAATGAGTCTGGAAGTTTCCTTCCCTTTCTATTTCTTGGAATAGCTTGAGAAGGATAGGTATTATCTCTGCTTTAAACGTCTGGTAGAACTCCCCTGGGAAGCCATCTGGTCCTGGACCCAACTTTGTTGGGATATTTTTGATGACTGATTCAATTTCTTCGCTGGTTATGGGTCTGTTGATAAATTCTTTATATATTTTGGATACTAGTCCTTTATCCAATATGTCATTTGCAAATATCTTCTCCCATTCTGTCAGTTGCCTTTTAGTTTTGTTGGTTGTTTCCTTCACTATGCAGAAGATTTTATCTTGATTAAGTCCCAAGATTTCATTTTTGCTTTTGTTTCCCTCCGAAACCCCTAGTTCCAGTCTTTAGCACTTTATTCTTGAATTAATGATCCACAAATACAGGCCAATATCCATGATGAATATAGATGCAAAAATTCTCAATAAGATACTAGCAAATCGAATTCAACAGCGTATGAAAAGAATTATTCACCATGATCAAGTGGGATTCATTTCTGGGATGCAGGGCTGGTTCAACATTCGCAAATCAATCAATGTGATACATCACATTAATAAAAGAAAAGATAAGAACCATATGATCTTATCAATTGATGCAGAAAAAGCATTTGACAAAATTCAGCATTCTTTCTTAATAACAACCCTCAAGAAAGTCGGGATAGAAGGAACATACTTAAACATCATAAAAGCCATTTATGAAAAGCCCACAGCTAATATCATCCTCAATGGGGAAAAACTGACAGCCTTCCCCCTGAGACCAGGAACACGACAGGGATGTCCACTCTCACTGCTGTTGTTTAACATAGTGTTGGAAGTTCTAGCATCAGCAATCAGACAACAAAAGGAAATCAAAGGCATCAAAATTGGCAAAGATGAAGTCAAGCTTTCATTTTAATAGATGACATGCTATTATACATGGAAAACCCGATAGACTGCACCAAAAGTCTGCTAGAACTGATACATGAATTCAGCAAAGTTGCAGGATACAAAATCAATGTGCAGAAATCAGTTGCATTCTTATACACTAACAATGAAGCAACAGAAAGACAAATAAAGAAACTGATCCCATTCACAATTGCACCAAGAAGCATAAAATACCTAGGGATAAATCTAACCAAAGATGTAAAAGATCTGTACGCTGAAAACTACAGAAAGCTTATGAAGGAAATTGAAGAAGATATAAAGAAATGGAAAAACATTCCGTGCTCATGGATTGGAAGAATAAATATTGTCAAAATGTCTATACTACCCAAAGCTATCTACACATTCAATGCAATCCCAATCGAAATTGCAGCAGCATTCTTCTTGAAGCTAGAACAAGCAATCCTAAAATTCATATGGAACCACAAAAGGCCCCGAATAGCCAAAGTAATTTTGAAGAAGAAGACCAAAGCGGGAGGCATCACAATCTCAGACTTTAGCCTCTACTACAAAGCTGTAATCATCAAGACAGCATGGTATTGGCACAAAAACAGACACATAGACCAGTGGAATAGAATAGAGACTCCAGAAGTGGACCCACAAACGTATGGCCAACTAATCTTTGACAAAGCAGGAAAGAACATCCAATGGACAAAAGGCAGTCTCTTTAACAAATGGTGCTGGGAGAACTGGACCGCAACATGCAGAAGAATGAAAGTAGACCACTTTCTCACACCATTCACAAATATAAACTCAAAACGGATGAAGGACCTGAATGTGAGACAGGAAACATCAAAACCCTAGAGGAGAAAGCAGGAAAAGACCTCTCTGACCTCAGCCGTAGCAATTTCTTACTCGACACATCTCCAAAGGCAAGGGAATTAAAAGCAAAAATGAACTACTGGGACCTTGTGAAGATTAAAAGCTTCTGCACAGCAAAGGAAACAACCAACAAAACTAAAAGGCAACCAACGGAATGGGAAAAGATATTTGCAAATGACATATCAGACAAAGGGCTAGTATCCAAAATCTATAAAGAGCTCACCAAATTCCACACCCGAAAAACAAATAACCCAGTGAAGAAATGGGCAGAAAACATGAATAGACACTTCTCTAAAGAAGACATCCGGATGGCCAACAGGCACATGAAAAGATGCTCAACGTGACTCCTCATCAGGGAAATATAAATCAAAACCACACTCAGATATCACCTCACACCAGTCAGTGTGGCCAAAATGAACAAATCAGGAGACCATAGATGCTGCAGAGGATGTGGAGAAACGGGAACCCTCTTGCACTGTTGGTGGGAATGCAAACTGGTGCAGCCACTCTGGAAAACAGTGTGGAGGTTCCTTGAAAAATTAAAAATAGATCTGCCCTATGACCCAGCAATAGCACTGCTAGGAATTTACCCAAGGGATACAGGAGTGCTGATGCATAGGGGCACCTGTACTCCAATGTTTATAGCAACACTCTCAGCAATAGCCAAATGATGGAAAGAGCCTAAATGTCCATCAACTGATGAATGGATAAAGAAATTGTGGTTTATATACACAATGGAGTACTACGTGGCAATGAGAAAGAATGAAATCTGGCCCTTTGTAGCAACGTGGAAGGAACTGGAGAGTGTGATGCTAAGTGAAATAAGTCATACAGAGAAAGACAGATACCATATGTTTTCACTCTTATGTGGATCCTGAGAAAGTTAACAGAAGACTATAGGGGAGGGGAAGAGAAAAAAGAGTTACAGAGAGGGAGGGAGACAAACCATCAGAGACTCTTAAAAACTGAGAATAAACTGAGTGTTGATGGGGGATGGGAGGGAGGGGAGGGTGGGTGATGGGTGTTGAGGAGGACACCTGTTGGGATGAGCACGGTGTATTGTCACATAAATGGAATTATTTTATTTTGTTTTCAGTTTGTTTACTCTTCGTATATAAAAATGCAGTTGAGTTCTTGAGGGTTGGCTTGTATCCAGTTACTTGGCTGAATTGATTTATTAGTGGTATTAGTCCTTTTGTGGCATCTTTAGGATTTTCTACATATAATATCACATCATCCACATACATAAATTTCTTTCTTTCTTTCCAGTTTGGATACCTTTTCTTTCTTTTTCTTTCTTTAACTGCTGTGGCCAGAACTTGCAATGTTATGTTGAGTAGAAGATGTGAAAGTGGGCACCCTTTCCTTATTCCTGATCATACAGAAAAATGCACACTGTATCACCCTTGAGTATCATGCTTGGTGTGGGTTTTTCACTAATGGCTTGATGTTGAGATAAGTTCCTTCTATTCCCACATTTTAGTGTTTTTATCATGTTCCATACAGAAATATAAAAAATTAATTTCTTGAGTGCAGAATATAAACAATAATGTACCAGCCAGGTTAGTAATGCATGATTGTGTCATGTTCTTCTTATTTTGATAGTCACATCAACCATACGGAACTAGGCAACGACACACGAAGTTCAGAATTTCTTCTTCTGGGACTTTCAGAGGAACCGGAATTGCAACCCTTCCTCTTTGGGCTGTTCCTGTCCATGTACTTGGTCACCATACTTGGGAATCTGCTCATCATCCTGGCTGTAAACTCTGACTCCCACCTCCACACGCCCATGTACTTCTTCCTCGCCAACCTGTCCTTTGTAGACATCTGTGTCACTTCCACCACAGTCCCCAAGATGCTGGCGAGTATACAAACACAGAGAAAGGTCATAACTTATGAAAGCTGTATCACGCAGATATACTTTTTCATACTCTTTGTAGTTTTGGACAATTTCCTCCTGACTGTGATGGCATATGACCGCTTTGTAGCCATCTGTCACCCACTGCGCTACACAGTTATCATGAACCCCAAGTTCTGTGGGCTGCTGGTTCTGGTGTCCTGGATCGTGAGTGTCCTGAATTCCTTGTTACAAACCTTAATGGTGTTGCAGCTGTCCTTCTGTACAGGCATGGAAATCCCCCACTTTTTCTGTGAACTCAGTCAGATGATCCAACTTGCCTGTTCTGACACCTTCCTTAATGACATGGTAACGTGTTTTACAACTGTGCTGTTGGGCGGTGCTCCCCTGGCTGGGGTCCTTTACTCTTATTCTAAGATAGTTTCCTCCATATGTGGGATCTCATCAGCTCAGGGCAAGTATAAAGCATTTTCCACCTGTGTGTCTCACCTCTCCGTTGTCTCTCTATTTTATTGTACTGGCCTGGGAGTGTACCTTAGCTCTGCTGCTACCCAGAGCTCACACTCAAGTGCCACAGCCTCGGTGATGTACACGGTGGTCACGCCCATGCTGAACCCCTTCATCTACAGCCTGAGGAACAGAGACATAAAGGAGGCTCTAAATGTATTTTTCAGAGGGAGGCCATAAAAAGGCCATTTCTTAAGAAGTACCAGTCATTGCAGGCTTAATGCTTAATAGCCTGAATTTGTGATTTTTTAACCAGATCATGAAAGAAGAACTTAATGCCTCTATTTATATCCTAGAGTTTCAGTTTTTCTAACGTTCAACTGCTTTATTGAATTTAAATAAGTCCCTGTGGTTAACTCTCTGCTCCTGATACCCAATAGTTTTTCCTTTTTTTCTCCCTAGTTTCCAAAGTTAGTCCCAACCTTGAATCAGAACAATTGGGAAATTCCCATTTGCCTCATATAGTGATGAATGGTCCTAGTTTTATGGAATAAACTACATTTGGCAACTGAGGCCATGTATATAATTTTATTGTAGAGGAAATTGTGAGATCACAGGGTTTTTGTTTTTGTTTTTTTTCACTCTGTGTCTGCCATTCCTTTATAGATTCTACCTTAAATGCCCTTCTGGATAATGTAGACATTAACATACTAGTTTGCTTTGTCACTAGTCGTGTGGTTTTGGGATCCTCGTTAGGATCCTGTTCTCTTATCAGCTCAGCATCCACAGTATCCCTGGCACAGAATAGTAAGGCAAAAATTCCTTATGAAAAACATGCTCTGCTCCAAGTGTAAACTACAGAAAGACAAATTTGCAGAAACCAAGTGACTAATATGGGGTTACTATCCGAGAAGACCTGAAAAAAATGATGACATAAAACTTTCAATCACGCTGTATTTTATTGCACAAAATCTGTTTTTGATGATGTATAACTACTTATTGAGGTGTGGGATATTTGGTGTCCATGTTTAAAGGGATTTATTAATTGGAGCGAAGAATTTAGTGGCAGATTTTATACTATTTAATTGGATGATACTGCTGTTTCTATTTGAAAATTTCTAGTGCTGCCTACAAATACTATGATTTCCATTGCCCTAAACTTAATATCTCCCCCTTTAAAAATGATGTCCTAAAAATGATAGAGTGAGTGAACAATATGTGTATGCACTCTCTCATTACGTTCTTTCACTTTTTTATGATCTGAAATCTCTTCAATCCTCATGATCAAAGGATGACTCAGACAAGAGCTTGAATTCATGCCCAGCGATGTTCTGGGAATGGAGACTTGTGCCTGAGAGTCCTACAAGTTATCCGTGCAAAAACATACAGGTCTTTCCAATCTCTACCTGGAAGAGAAACTCAGTGATAGTACCTTTTTAATACAGTTACCTAAAATTAATGTGACTAACCAGGTCATTATGAATGCTCCCTTCAAATATCAGAACAAATGCCAAAAAAGAAGCAGCAGTAGGTTATTCTTAATATTCTCAGTACTATTTACATTGATTATTGTGTCAGTAAGCTATATGCTTACTGCATGACAAGTCATGCCAAAAGTAAATGTTTTAAGCTAATGCTTTAAACATTTTTTTAAATATGAAATTTATTGTCAAATTGGTTTCCATACAACACCCAGGGCTCATCCCAACAGGTGCCCTCCTCAATGCCCATCACCCACACTCCCCTCCCTCCCACCCCCCATCAACCCTCAGTTTCTCAGTTTTCAAGAGTCTCTCATGTTTTGGCTCCCTCCCTCTCTAACCTTTTGTTTGTTTTTCCTTCCCCTCCCCCACGGTCTTCTGTTAAGTTTCTCAGGATCCACATAAGAGTGAAAACATATGGTACCTGTCTTTCTCTGTATGACTTATTTCACTTAGCATCACACTCTCTAGTTCCATCCACGTTGCTGCAAAAGGCCATATTTCATTCTTTCTCACTGCCAAGTAGGATTCCATTATGTATATAAACCACAATTTCTTTATCCATTCATCAGTTGATGGACATTTAGGCTCTTTCCATCATTTGGCTATTGTTGAAAATGCTGCTATAAACATTGGGGTACAAGTGCCCCTATGCATCAGCACTCCTGTATCCCTTGGGTAAATTCCTAGCAGTGCTATTGCTGGGCCATAGGGTATATCTATTTTTAATTTTTGAGGAACCTCCACACTTTTCCAGAGCAGCTGCACCAATTTGCATTCCCACCGGCAGTGCAAGAGGGTTCCCGTTTCTCCACATCCTCACCAGCATCTATAGTCTCCTGGTTTGTTCATTTTAGGCACTCTGACTGGCATGAGATGGTATCTCAGTGTGGTTTTAGTTTGTATTTCCCTGAGGAGGAGTGACGTTGAGCATCTTTTCATGTGCCTGTTGGCCATCTGGATGTCTTCTTTAGAGAAGTGTCTATTCATGTTTTGTGACCATTTATCCACTGGGTTGTTTTTCGGGTGTCAAGTTTGGTGAGCTCTTTTGGATACTAGCCCTTTGTCCGATATGTCACTTGCAAATATCTTTTCCCATTCCGTTGGTTACCTTTTAGTTTTGTTGACTGTTTCCTTTGCAGTGCGGAAGCTTTTTATCTTTTTATCTTTTATCTTTTATCTTTTTTAGCTTTTTAAATATATGTTTTAGTTAGTTAATATGTAGTGAAGTAGAATTCAGTGATTCATCACTTACATACAACACCCAGTGCTCACCACAACAAGTTCCCTCCTTAGTACCCATTACCCATCTAGCCCATCTCTCACCCACCTCCCTCTGTCAACCCATAGTTTGTTCTCTATCATTAAGAGCCTCTTCTGGTTTGTTTGCCTCTCTTCCCTCTCCCTTATGTTCATGTGTTTTGTTTCTTAATATCCACACAGGAGTGAAATCATATGATCTTACTCTTGTCCTCACTGACTTATTTCAGTCAGCATAATACATTCTAGCTCCATCCATCACATGGGGGTGTGTATTGTCTTTTGGTCTCTGTTGGTCTCCTCATGAGGTGGTGGTCAGCTGTGGGTCAGCTGGAGGAGCTCTGTTAATCTTGGCTGTGTTCTCACATATGGGGGCTTGCTGGTGATAGGCTGGTCTAGGCTGGCTTTCATTAGAGCAACAGGGCTCTGCTCCACGTGATTTCTCTTCTTACAGCAGGCTAGCTTGGACTTGTTTCCATGGCAGAGACAGGGTTCCAAGAGCGCAGCAGAAACACACCAAGGACCCTTCAGACACACTGTCATTTTCACCATACACTCTTAGCCAAGGCAAATAAAATACTAAATTCAGTCCAGATTTGAAAGTGGAGAAATCAACCCCACCTCTCAATGGGAGGAGCTTCGCAGTCACATTGCAAAGTACACGGATACAGAGATAAGTGGTGAATTGGGTCCACCTCTGCAAAAGGTCTACCATAAGTGTACTTTTCAATTCAATAAAGTTTATTGGTGTGGGGTAGAAAATCAACACACAAAACAATATAGTGCAGTACAATATAGTGATTCAACCATTCAACACATTACTCATTGCTCATCACTGTGAGTGTGCTCTTAAGGATTGAGTCTATAGGATTTTCTTTACTTTTTTTTCAATGTTTATTGATTTTTGAGGGACAGAGAGAGACAGATCATGAATGGGGGCGGGGCAGAGAAAGAGGAAGACACAGAGTCCAAAGCAGTCTCCAGGGTCTGAGCTGTCAGCATAGAGCCCGATGCAGTACTCAAACTCATGAACCCTGAGATCAAGACTTGAGCCAAAGTCGGACTCTTAACCAACTGAACCACCTAGGTGCCCTGACTTTACAGGGTTTTCTATATTCAGTTTGTATCATCTGTGAATAAAGACAATTTTACTTCTTTCTTTCTGATTTGTAATCCAGTGAAGAAATGGGTGGAAGACATGAATAGACACTTTTCCAAAGAAGACATCTGGGTGCTTTTTACTTTCTCAATCTTTCCTGATTGTTCTAGCTAGGACATGAAGGATTATGTTGAATGGGAGCAGTGAGAGTGGACCCCTTGTGTTGCTGCTGATCTCAGAAGAGACATTTTCTAATCTTTCACCACTGAGTACAATGTTATTGTGGGTTTGTCATATACAGCCTTTTGCTTTTCTTGTTGAGGTATGTTCTCTTATACCCAGTTTGTCAAAGATTTTTTAAAAAATCATTAAAGGATGCTATATTTTGTCAGATGCCTTTTCTGCATGTATTGAAATGATCATATGATTGTTATATTTCACCCTATGAATGGGGTGTATCATATTTAGTGATTTGTTTGTGCTCAACAATCCCTGTATCCCAGGGATAAATCCCACTTGATCATGGTGTAAAATCCTTTCAATGCGTTGTTTGGTTCATTTTGCTAGTATTTTTCAAAAATTTTGTGTCTGTGTTCATCAGGGACATTGGTCTATAGTTTTATTTTTTTGTACTGGCCTTTTCTGACTTTGGTATTAAGGCAAATCTGGCCTTGGAAAATGAGGTTGAAATGTGTCTTCCTCTCTAGTTTCTGGAAGGGTTTGAGAAGAATTTGTCATTAATTCTTCTTTACATGAGTGGTAGAATTCACCTATGAAGGTCTCTGCTCATGGGCTTTTGTTGCTGGGAGATTTTTGATTACTAATTTAATACCCTTACTCATTATTGGTCTGTTCATATTTCCTATATCTTCCTGATTTTGTCTTGGTAAATTGTATGTTTCTAGGGATTTATCCATTTTTTTTCTAGGTTGTCCAAATTGTTGGAATGAGATCATTCATCGTAGTCTCCTATTATTCTTTGCATTTCTATGATATTGGTTGTAAGGTATAATATTTTGCTGCTGATTATATTTATTTAAGCCTTCTCCTCCTTTTTTTTTTTTTGTCTACCTAAGGGCTTGTCAATTTTGCTTCACTTTAAAAAATTGGCTCTTCACTTTGTTAATCTTTTCTATTGGTTTTCTGGTCTATATATCATTTATGTATTCTCTGATATTTATTTCTTTTCCTTTGTTGATTTGGACTTAGTTGGTGCTTCTTTTTCCAGGCCTTTGAATCAAAGTTTAGATTATTTACTTAAGGTCTTTTTATTTGTCTTAATGTAGGCATTGATTGCTATAAACTTCTCTATTGGAGCTGCTTTTGTAACATACCATAAATTGTGATATGCGGTGATTCCATCTTCATTTGATTCATGAGTTTTAAATTTCAGGTTTCATTTCTTCTTTCACCCATCAGCCACTCACAAGTGCATGGTTTAAATCCTACAAACTTGTGACCTTCTCAGGTATCTGTACTTTTACATTAACTACAGCATTATTCAGGATAGCCACGATTTGGAAACAGCCCAGCATCCATCAACAGATGAATTAATAATGATGGCATATCTATCAGTGGAGTTCAGCAATAATAAATGAAGACATTTTTTCCTTGCTCAACCATGAATGGACCCCAAGGGCATTATGCTAAGTGACATAGTCAGACAGAGAAAGACAAATACTGTATGATCTCACTTACATGTGAAATATAAAAATCTGAACCATAGAAACAGAGAGTAGGTTGATGTTTGATAGTGGCTTGGGTTTGGGGAAATGAGAAGATGTTAGTGAAAGTCTATAAACCTTCAGTTATAAGATGAATAAGTTCTGGGGACTTAATGTACAACATGGCTATTATGATTAACTCTATTGTGTTGTATACTTGAATGTTGCTAATAGAGTATATAATAAATGTTCTTACAACAAAAAGAAGTGGTAACTATGTGAAGTGATGGATGTGTTCACTGACCTATTATGGTGATCATTTCACAACATATATGTACATGAAATCACCAAGTTGTATGCTTAAATTTCCGCAATTTTATATGTCAATTAAATTTCAATAAGGCTGGAAAAATGAAGAAAAACATTCCTATGTCTCTGTCTTCCATTGCATTTCAAATGTCACCTCATCCTAGCGGAATTATACCCATAAAAAAGATACCAGAGTGGAAACTATTATGAGTATTTCAATGGTGAGGTCTATCAATAGGAAAACAGTATCTACAGAAGGATTCTGTGAAGATAGTATCAGTGATAGAACACTTGTTAGCTCCATTACTCAATGAAATAGATACAAGGTCCCTGGTATCTCTGAGCCATCTGGAAAGTAAACCTTTTATTTATTTGATCTTTCCTTATACTAGGAAAGGTGATGTATAGGCAAGAGGCATGGAGGAAATATTTACAACCTGACCCTCTGGAGTAGAATTTCCATAACTGCTCATTAGATGCCTAATTCATTCTCACTGTCTTCTCTTAGATCATTCCACTGCTGAATGTGGATTGGAAATAAACCTTTTGAATTGAAATTAACAGCAGTGGTAGACTGTTTGCAGAGATGGCCCCAAGTCCTGGTCTTTCTCTGTAGTCATATCTTTGGCAATGTGCGCAGTACCTTCCATCAGGAGGTGGAGACTATTCTTCCATCTTTGATTCTGGATGGAGTAGAACTTTTTATTTACTGTGGCCAACAGAATATGATAGAAGTGGCAGTGGACCTTAGAGGCCCTGTGAATTTCTGCTGCTCTCTCTTGAAATACTGCTCTGAAAAGAGAATAAAACCAGATGGGCTGCCAGAAGAAGTGAAGACATGTGGAGCACAGCCCAGTTGTCCAAGCCAAGGCCACTCTGATCAGCCACAGCTAGCTAGCCAAGACCCAAACCCTGGCAAGATCAGCAGAGCCTTCCCAGGTGACACAGAACCTGATTCAAGATCCTTGAGGACATCAACAGAGATTAGAACAACTCATCACCATACAATTCTACTTGATACTAAAGATATTCTACCAAGCCATTTGTTTTCAGGATGGTTTGCCATTCAGCAACATTCATGATCATTTTGTTATTCAAATTTATTTTGGATGACTATTAAAAAAATCCTCTCCATTGAAGATTCTATTCAGGTAACCAGTAGAGGTTGGAAGGACATGCATTTTTGTGGAGAAAAAATGGTGACCTGGAATCACATAAGTGGGCAGGAATTCAAGCTCTCTTCTGTCTTGCAGAGACATCTTAATTTTAGCCCAAATGTGATTCATTTTTGGCATTGACCTCCAGACCTGGAAGAGTAGAAATTTTTTTCTTTTAAACCCTTAGTGTGGTAACTGGGTATAGCAGCAATAGTAAATAACAAAGACACTTATCCAATAAATGTTTTAAATGATTTTTGGGAGAGTAAGAGAGAGAGAGAGAGAGAGAGAGAATATGCAAGTGGGGGAGGGGCATAGAGAGAGGGAGAAACAGAATCCAAAGCAGGCTCCAGGCTCTGAACTATCACCAGAGAGCCCAACGCAGGGCTCAAGCTCACATACTACAAGATCATTACCTAAGTTGAAGTTGGACACTTGACTGACTGAGCCACCCAGGTGCCCCAATTTTTTTAATAAAAGGAATTTAAGCCTCTCAACTCACTCATTCACTTAGCTTTCTTGGATAAAGGCGTTTTGTGTTGAAACTCTACTTAAGTAGAAGAAACAAAATAAAGTCAGTTTGGGGGATATTCAGCCTATTGCCTGGTTCAGAGAATGTCTCCTTGCATAAATGTAAATATGGTTCTGTCTTTGAGGCCTCTGGGCATTAAGATAGGAAAAGCCATATATCATTAACTTATGGCTACCTGTTCTATTATAATTTATTTTGCCTAAATTTCTACATTCCTTGAATTCCATGTTAATAAAAACCTCCATTCTCTTCCTTTCTTTACCCTCCAAGTTTCTTTCAAGCTTGCTTTCAACACAGCAGATAGGTTACAATGATTTCTAATGACTCTCTTATACTCTTATATCAATAAGAGTCATGGCCAAGAGTAGACTTTCATAGGAGTAGTATAACTCATGACTGGGTTTTTTTTTTTTTTTGGTCAAACCAAAGAAAAAATACTCACTATGATACAGTTGATTTGAGAAGAAATTATTCGTAACAGATCCATGTAGTCCTTTGAAATGAGTGAGAATTCCAAATATTTCACATCAAAGGTGAGGAATCACATTGGGAGAGTAGGAAAATGACAAAGGGAAAATCTTTTAGATATAAGAGATATCAAAAAACTTAACATAGGGAGTTACATAAATTGTACACAGATGTTGAAATTAAAAAAAATAGAAATTCCAGGGAAAAAAATAGAAGAGGCATGTTCCACTCCCACAATCTGATCAAAGAATCTCAACATTTGGGTCAGACTTTGGACCCTGCAATCATGGGTACTTTTCAGCACAAGACAATTGGCCCTTTTATAGCTGCCATACCAGAGAATCTCATCAGAGGAACTAATGTTTGTTCCTCAGGCTGTAGATGAAGGGGTTCAGCATGGGTGTGACCACCGTGTACATCACTGAGGCTGTTGCACTTGAGTGGGAGCTCCGGATAGCAGCAGAGCTAAGGTACACTCCTAGGCTTGTACAGTAAAATAAAGAGACCACTGAAAGGTGAGACACACAGGTGGAAAATGCTTTATACTTGCCCTGAGCTGATGAAATCCCACGTATGAAGGAAATTATCTTATAGTAAGAGTAAAGGATCCCAAAAAAGGGACCACCAGCCAACAGCATATCTCCAAAATACACCACCATGTTATTGAGAAAGGTGTCAGGACAGGCAAGTTGGATCATCGGATTGAGCTCACAGAAAAAGTGGGGGATTTCCCAGACTGTACAGAAGGACAGCTGCAACACCATTAAGCTTTCTAACAAGGAATGCAGAGCACTCAGGATCCAGGACACCAGGACCAGGAGTCCACAGAGCCAGGAGTTCATAATGACCATGTAGTGTAGCGGGTGGCAGATGGCCACAAACCTGTCGTAGGCCATCACATTCAGCAGAAGGTCATCCATCCCTGCAAAGGTTATGAAAAAGTTCATTTGTGTGATACAGTCCTCATAGGTTATGACTTTGCTCTGGGTCTGGATGTTCCAGAGCATCTTTGGGACGGTGGTGGAGGTGAAGCAGATGTCTACAAAGGACAGGTTGGCCAGGAAGAAGTACATGGGGGTGTGGAGGTGGGAGTCAGAGCTAATGGCCAGGAGGATGAGCAGGTTGCCAAACACAGTGATCAGATACATGGAGAGGAAAAGCCCAAATACGAGGGGCTGCAGTTCTGGTTCTTCTGAAAATCCCATAAGAAGAAATTCTGAAATTCCTATATCATTTCCTGGGTCCATGTGGTGGAGGTGACTACCAATAAAGGGGAAAATAACACGACTAACTTTCACATCAACATACATGGCTCACATTGTTGAAATGCTACAATTTACATTTTCCAGTCAAGAAAGTTATTGCAATATTTTGTGAATGGATGGGTGCTCTAGATGGGATCCCCATTTCCTCTCTTATTAGGAATTTTCATCCTAACATCAGATGTTCCCCAAAAGGCTGGGTATTGTGCAGTTTTAATAAGAAATTATCTCATGCATTTGAGGAATATATAGACCATCAACCATGTTTTCAGCATTTCCAAGTCATAAAGTAGACGGTGCTGAAAAGCAAAGGTACCTACTAATCATTGCTGGTGATAGGATATACATGTATATAAAAATTAAATAATCCTGAGATGTGGACTGAGGCTATGAAGAAAATGAAGGCAAGTCAAAAGAAAGAGTGGATGGGCTGTTATGCTGGGTGTTCAGTCAAGATTGACTAATAAGGTGACATTTGAACAGAGACCTCAAGGAAGAGAGAGTGCAAGACAGAAGGTCTTCCTGGCAGGAGGAAGGACAGTGCAAAGGTCCTGCGGAAACACTTTTTTTCAGAAAAATCAAGGCTCAGAAGGAAGCCAGTGTAACGGGGGGGGGGGGGGAGTTGAAAAGAGGGAGAGTGATGAGAGGTACTGGCAGTGAATTTTGTGGATCCATGTGGCCTCGCAGCTGCTTAAAATTCAAGACACAGGGAGCTCCTTGTCCACACTATGTACCTCTTGCACTTTGTTAATCTGGTTGTAATAGCATCCTGTCAACTGAACATCCCTTGTCAGTATCATCTGTTGATTGAGTCTGACCTGTGTATTATAGGGTCAACCTGGAATAGAGGTGCCTATAAACCCCTGCTCTGAGACCTGCTGTCACTGCATGCGCGCGCGCGCACGCGCGCACACACACACACACACACACACACACACACACACTGCACCGTATCCTCCTGGTGTGTGTTACTTGTATGTCTTCACCTCCCCCTGCCTGCCCCAACACACTTTTTAGGATATGAATGCATACACATCATATTACCTTTCCCAGAAGGAAAGTAGAAATAGTACCAGAAAGTCCTATCCATTGCTTCCTAAGGACAAATAATCCTGGGGCTCCATTTTGGAATGGTCTTCTGGCCTGTATGTAAAGAAAAATTAAAAAATTGTGTTCAACGAACAGAGAGAGAGACAGAGACAGAGAGAGAGGGAGAGAATGATGTGGTGGCCTCCAATCCTAATTATATCGTATTTACACCCAGCAAAAATAATTAAAGGGCAAAAATAAATTTCTCTAAAGGAAAAAAGTAGCGACATCTTTATGACGTGAACATCACAGATCGAACATCGCAAGAGAATAAACCAACACGTCTCATAATCTGGGCATTTTTATTGGCAGAGAGCAGACTTGATTTTCCTGTGTTTATTCCATATTCATTTGATTAATCAGTTTTTATATGGCCAAATAGAGGATGAGGTAAGCCTCTTTGCCACTTGTCTTATGTGGCATTTTTTTGGTGTGTATTTGATGTTCTTATGCTTTGAATTTTAGTCACTTTCTTGACAAGTCTGATGAGCACAACTAGTCATGGTTCTGTTCCTTGTCCAACAGGTAACGTGCTCTCCAGACCCTATGAAATCCTAAACACCCCCTGACAATCTATCCCCTAACTCTGAATAAGCTTCATGTAACTTATCCAAGTACATTATTTTGTACTCACATTTATTTTTACTGCACTCCTGTGTGTCATTGTGACATGATTACCAAAGGAGCAGGAACGTCTGCTCATCTTCCCTTTACAAAAGTATGTGGATGTATATGCACTTATATAGAAACGGATTCATGAAAATGAGACATTATGAAATACAAACAATGACAGACAGAATAAAACCAGGTTAAAGAGCAGTTTCAGTACAACCATGTTACACAAAACTGAATGAAGTTTTGAGCAGTAACTGAAACAGATCTACAGAACAGATCTACAGAACCAGTAAGTCAACAAATCAACAGAGAAAAATAATAAAATTCCCCAAGACCTGGATAAAAAAAGAGGATAGCATATAAAGCTCTTAAAAATTTCTGGCACCATAGCAGATGCTCTTTCAGTATTAATTGAATGAGTCAGGAATTAGGTCTCGTTATATATGGACATTTAATACTTGACAAAGCTGCATTTAAGTGTCGTCAGAAAAGACTGGATTGTTGAGTGAAAGCTGGCACAAAGGCTTTCTACGTGGAAGGAAGTATGATGCTTGCTTATTTCACACATCTCACCAAAAATCCAAAAGAGGAAGTAAACCCCCAGTGTAAGAGTAACCATTCCATTTTAGATGCACATCTAGAAAATTACATATAAAATCTACTGGTGGGAAAATCATTTGTAAGGCAAGAAAAAAAAAACTCAGAAGGTAGAAGATACATACATTTCACTAAATGAATTTTAAAACTATTTTATGGGCCAAAAGACGTAACTAAAAGTCAATAGAGAAGCTGTGATTTACAACAATTATTTCAAATGCTCATAATTATAGATAAATAGGCATATAATATGTGGACATATAGTAATAATAGGCAAATTAAATCAAATATGTGAATCTTTAATTGAGCTCACTAATAGTTTTAAGAATCAACAAGTAATCTCTTTCACACTGATCATCTTGTGAAAATACTCAAAGGGCTGTCCCACTGATTGTGATCAGAATTTTTAAACAAGTAGCAAAAAGGCACTTTTTTTAAATGTTATTTTTTAAATTTACACCCAAGTTAGTTAGCATGTAGTGCAACAATGATTTCAGGAGTAGATTCCTTGATGCCCTTTACCCACTGAGCCCATCCGCCCTCCCACAATCCCTCCAGTAACCCTCTGTTTGTTGTCCATATTTAATAGTCTCTTATGTTTTGTTCCCCCTCCTTGTTTTTATATTATTTTTGCTTCCTTTCCCTCGTGTTCATCTGTTCTGTGTCTTAAAGCCCTCATATCAGTGAAGTCATATGATATTTGTCTTTGTCTGACTAATTTCGCTTAGCATAATACCCTCTAGTTCCATCCACCTAGTTGCAAATGGCAAGATTGCGTTCTTTTTGATTGCCGAGAAATACTCCATTGTATATATACACCACATTTTCTTTATCCATTCATCCATCAATGGACATTTGGGCTCTTTCCATACTTTGGGTATTGTTGATAGTGCTGCTATAAACATAAACATGGGGGTGCATGTGTACCTTCAAAAGAGCACACCTGTATCCCGTGGATAAATGCCTAGTAGTGAAATTTCTGGGTCTAGTGTAGTTCTATTTTTAGTTTTTTGAGGAACCTCCATACTGTTTTCCAGAGTGGCTGCACCAGCTTGCATTCCCACCAACAATGCAAAAGAGATCCTCTTTCTCTGCATCCTCGCCAACATCTGGTGTTGCCTGAGTTGTTAATGTTAGCCATTCTGACAGGTGTGAGGTGGTATCTCATTGTGGTTTTGATTTGTATTTCCTTTATGATGAGTGATGTCGAGCATCTTTTCATATGCTGGTAACCATCTGGATGTCTTCCTTGGAGAAGTGTCTATTCATGTCTTTTGCCCATTTCTTCACTGGATTATTTGCTTTTTGGGTGTTGAGTTTGATAAGTTCTTTATAGATTTTTGGATACTAACCGTTTATCTGATATGTCATTTGCAAATATCTTCTCCCATTCTGTTGGTTGTCTTTTAGTTTTGCTGATTTTTTCCTTTGCTGTGCAGAAGCTTTATTTTATTTTATTTTTTATTTTTTAAAATTTACATCCAAATTAGTTAGCATATATTGAAACAATGATTTCAGGAGTAGATTCCTTAATGCCCCTTACCCATTTAGCCCATCCCCCCTCCCAAAACCCCTCCAGTGACCCTCAGTTTGGTCTCCATATTTATGAGTCTCTTCTGTTTTGTCCCCCTCCCTGTTTTTATATTATTTTTGTTCCCAGAAGCTTTTTATATTGATGAGGTCCCAATAGTTCATTTTTGCTTTTGTTTCCCTTGCCTCCAGAGATGTGTTGAGTAAGAAGTTCCTGCAGCCAAGGTCAAGGAGGTTTTTGCCTGCTTTCTCCTTGAGGATTTTGATGGCTTCCTGTCTTACATTGAGGTCTTTCATCCATTTTGAGTTTATTTTGGTGTCTGGTGTAAGAAAGTGGTCCAGGTTCATTTTTCTGCAAGTTGCTGTCCAGTTTTCCCAGCACCACTTGCTGAAGAGACTGTCTTTATTCCATTGGATATTCTTTCCTGCTTTGTCAAGGCCATAGGTTTGTGGGTCCATTTCTGGGTTCTCTACTCTGTTCCATTGACTTGAGTGTCTGTTCTTGTGCCAGTCCCACACTGTCTTCATGATTACAGCTTTGTAAAACATCTTGAAGTCTGAGACTGTGATGCCTCCTGCTTTGGTTTTCTTTCTTTTTTTTTTTTTTATTTAAAAAAATTCTTTTTAACGTTTATTTATTTATTTATTTATTTATTTATTTATTTATTTATTTTTGGGACAGAGAGAGACAGAGCATGAACGGGGGAGGGGTAGAGAGAGAGGGAGACACAGAATCAGAAACAGGCTCCAGGCTCTGAGCCATCAGCCCAGAGCCCAATGCGGGGCTCGAACTCACGGACCGCGAGATCGTGACCTGGCTGAAGTTGGACGCTTAACCGACTGCGCCACCCAGGCGCCCCTGGTTTTCTTTTTCAAGATTGCTTTGGCTAGTTGGGGTCTTTTCTGGTTCCATACAAATTTTAGGATTGTTTGTTCTATCTCTGTGAAGAATGCTGGTGTTACTTTGATAGGGAATGCATTGGATGTGTAGAAGTCTTTGTGTAGTATTGACATTTTAACAATATTTGTTCTTCCTATCCAGGAGCATGGAATCTTTTTCCATTTTTTTGTGCCATCTTCGATTTCTTTCATGAGCTTTCTATAGTTTTCAGTGTATAGATTTTTCACCTCTTTGGTTAGAATTATTCTTAGGTATTTTATAGGTTTTGGTGCAATTGTAAATGGGATCGATTCCTTGATTTCCCTTTCTACTGCTTCATTATTGGTGTATAGGAATGCAATTGATTTCTGTGCATTGGTTTTATATCCTGCAGCTTTGCCAAGTTCATGAATCAGTTCTAGCAGTTTTTGGTGGAATCTTTTGTATAAAGTATCCTGTCATCTGTGAAGAGTGAAAGTTTGATCCCCTCTTGGCTGATTTGGATGCCTTTTATTTCTTTGTGTTGTCTGATGGCTGAGGCTAGGACTTCCAACACTATTTTGAATAACAATGATGAGAGTGGACATCCCTGTCTTTTCCCTGACCTTAGGGGGAAAGCTCTCAGTTTTTCCCCATTGAGGATGATATTAGCATTGGGTCTTTCATATATGGCTTTTATGATCTTGAGATATGATCCTTCTGTTCCTACTTTCCTGAGGGTTTTTATCAAGAAATGATGCTGTATTTTATCAAATGCTTTCTCTGCATCTATTGAGATGATCATATGGTTCTTGTCCTGTCTTTTTTTTGATGTGATGAATCACATTGGTTGTTTTGTGGATATTGAATCAGCCCTGCATCCCAGGTATAAATCCCACTTGTTCATGGTGAATAATTTTTTAATGTATTGTTGGATCCAGTTGGCCAATAACTTGTTGAGGATTTTTGCATTGATATTCATCAAAAAAGGAGCCAGCATTACATTAGTGGATTGGAGACAAGTCCATGAGGAATTGTTAGGAAAGAAGGAAAAGGGACACAAGGTAGAAGAAAAGCCCGCACTGAAATATAAAGAGCATTCATGATGTGCATAGGATCTTACTGAAACATTTGTATGAAAGTGTATGAATAGGAATTCATGCATAAAATGGAAGAGAAATTTTATAAGACTTCTGGAACAAAGAAAATCAGTGAGAATAACATTTGGTTAAGTCTACTGTTTCTAAACAACTATATTGAATGAAAACAACAAAATTGAATGAATATGTGCTACTAACTTACATAAAGACCTACAAGAACAATAACTTAATGATACCAACATTGGTCACTAATTCAAGGGCAGATTGCCAAAGACTTGGAAATGAAAAGGTATATCAGAAGGGCATTTACAACGTGGGGAAGAAGCAGTAAGTAAGTAGTGATTTCATCTTACACAAAGATACACAGATTCATATAGACTTCTAGAATGGAAAGGTGATCTTTAGTCAAATGATGAAGAAAAATACCTTCCAGATGATGGCCAAAGGTGATGCAACTTTCAGAAATAGATCTACTCCCCAAATGCCAAGAAGACCAATAAGGAATAACAAAGATATGAAAACAAGTCAGAAACATGCCTAAAGGGTAATTTATTATGGCTAAGAATGAAGCACTTTATTTCTTGTGTATAGCAAGGACTGACACAAGAAGAGTATTGAAGTGCCTGCTCAACCCTGTCAGTAAGAAAATGAAAAATAGGAGTGCCTAGGTGGCTTGGTAGTTAAGCGTTTGACTCTTGATTTCGGCTCGGGTCATGATCTCACGGTTCATGAGTTTAAGACCTGCATCAGCCTCCATGCTGAATGTTGAGCCTGTTTGAGATTCTCTCTCTCTCTCTCTCTCTCTCTCTCTCTTCCTTTCTCTTTCTCTCTCTCTTCCTTTGCAGCTCTTCCACACTCATGTGCTGTCTGTAAAATAAAATAAAATAAAATAAAATAAAATAAAATAAAATAAGATAAGATAAATGTTTCTTTAAAAAAAAATAAACACAATGTAGAGACTGATAAGTAGCACAGAATTGAATAGATCAGAACAACTCCCACCAGAAAATCCCATTCGATTACAAAGACATTATATTAAAACAGGTGTTTTCAGAAGGGTTTGTTACACAGTCCTAGAACCGAGAGGAATTATAATAATATGCTTCTTCCCATTTTAGGTATTTGTGCTGATATTTGGAGACAGAAGTCACGGTTACTCTGTTATTAAAATTTATTTTAGATAGGCTGTGTTATAAAGAGACTTTGTTAGGGTTCCAGCCAGGTAATCAAGAGAAGTTGGAAGGACAAGGCTCTTGGCACCAAAGTTGTGACCTGAATCATATGACTGGACAGGAATTCAATGTCTAAAGAGTCATCCTTTGATCATGAGGATATATATGTATGATATATAAAAGATGATATTGATATTGTTCAATTATTGCCCATAGCATGGTTATGATCTTTCATTTAGAGCAGTGGAATGAGTCCTATCTGTATGCAGCAGAAAGAGTAAGATGATTCAGTAAAAACACCATAAACATGTTTTTGGAAAACATGGAAAAAATACAACTCTAGTACATGGACACCAAACTAACTCCACACTTCAGTGAGTAGATGGACAGCACAAAATGAAATATTTTGCTCAGTAATACCCAGTATAATTTTGATTTTTCTTCATCATAGTTAATATCTTCCTTGACTCAAAGGCCATATGAAGTTAATCTATTTATTCAAATATGTGTTTCTGTTGTAAATGCCATTTGGGGACATGTATTTGGTGATCATTTTGCCAATCACTGTTGTAAGCACTGTGGGTACAGCTGCATAGGAGAACATATCATAATAAGGAGAATGGAATGCAATGGCTTACCTATAAGATGAACTATATTAGTCTACATTGTCAGAACGAGAAGTCAAGGCAGTGAAGGACAAAGTATTGATATACACAAGTGAAAAACTGGGGTCTCATACTTTCCTGTATTATGAAATTATATGAATGGTCTTGGTTATCAAAAGTAGTTTTTTCTTTTTTTTAAATATAATTTATTGACAGATTGGTTTCCAAACAACACCCAGGGCTCATCCCAACAGGTGCCTTCCTCAATGCCCATCACCCACTTTCCCCTCTCCCCCACCCCTCTTCAACCCTCACTTTGTTCTCAGTATCCAAGAGTCTCTTATGGTTTGCCTCCCTCCCTCTCTGTAACTTTTTTTTTCCCTCTGCCTCCTCCATGGTCTTCTGTTAAGTTTCTCAAGATCCACCTATGAGTGAAAACATATGGTATCTGTCTTTCTCTGCCCAACTTATTTCACTTAGCATAATACCTTCCAGTTCCATCCATGTTGCTGCAAATGGCCAGATTTCATTCTTTCTCTTTGCCAAGTAGTATTCCATTGTATATATTAGTCACATCTTCTTTATCCATTCATCAGTTGATGGACATTTAGGCTCTTTCCATAATTTGGTTATTGTTGAAAGTGCTGCTGTAAACATTGCGGTACAAGTGCCCCTGTGCATCAGCACTCCTATATCCGTTGGGTAAATTCCTAGCAGTGCTATTGCTAGGTCATAGGGTAGTTCTATTTTTAATTTTTTGAGGAACATCCACACTGTTTTCCTTTTTCTATATGAGTAATATAACTCATGGCTATCCTTTTAGTAAAACAGGAGAAAAATTACTTGGAATGATATATGTTGTTTGAGTAGACGTTATTTTTAAGAAATTCATGTTACCCCAGGAGACAAGTGGGAATTTCCAAATATTTTTTTATCAAAACTGAAAAAATATTTGAAACAGTAGGAAATAGACAAAGGGGAAACTGTCTATATATCAGACAGAGCAGAGGCTTAATAAGTGAGTTACTTAAAAAAATATGGAGAAGTTGAAGTCAAGCAAATGAAATTCTGGGAAATAAAAGCAGAAGAAAAGCAGATTCTTCTTCCAGAGTCTGATCAAAGAACGGCAGATTCTAGCTCTGAGGCTTTGAGCCCTGCAATCATGGGCATGTCTTCAGTCCCCGGACAATTGGTCCTTATGTCACTGGAACCCCAACGATTCTTTTCAGAGCCCTCTTTATGTCTCTGTTCCTCAGGCTGTAGATGAAGGGGTTCAGCATGGGCGAGACCACTGTGTACATCACCGAGGCTGTGGCACTTGAGTGGGAGCTCTGGGTAGCAGCAGAGCTGAGGTACACTCCTAGGCCTGTACAGTAAAATAAGGAGACAACTGACAGGTGAGATGCACAGGTGGAAAATGCTCTGTACTTGCCTTGAGCTGATGAGATCCCACATATGGAGGAGACTATCTTAGAATAAGAGTAAAGGACCCCAGCCAGGGGAGCACCACCCAGCAGCACAGTTGCAAAATACATCATCATGTCATTAAGAAAGGTGTCAGAACAGGCAAGTTGGATCATCTGATTGAGTTCACAGAAAAAGTGGGGGATTTCCATGTCTGTGCAGAAAGACAGCTGCAACACCATTAAGGTTTGTAACAAGGAATTTGTAACACTGATGATCCAGGACACCAGAACAAGCAATCCACAGAGCTGGGGGTTCATGATGACAGTGTAGTGCAGGGGGTGACAGATGGCCACAAACCGGTCATAGGCCATTGCAGATAGGAGAAAGTCATCCAGCTCTGCACAGAGTAAGAAAAAATACATCTGGCTAATGCAGCCTGCATAGTTAATGACCTTGCTCTGAGTCTGGGTGTTCAGAAGCATCTTCGGGACAGTGGTGGACGTGAAGCAGATGTCTACAAAGGACAGGTTGGCCAGGAAGAAGTACATGGGGGTGTGGAGGTGGGAGTCAGAGCTGATGGCCAGGATGATGAGCAGGTTCCCAAACACAGTGATCAGGTACATGGAGAGGAAAAGCCCAAATATGAGGGGCTGTAATGCTGGTTCCTCTGAAAATCCCAGAAGAAGAAACTTTGAAATGTGTGTATCATTGCCTAGTTCCATCTGGTGGAGTTGACTACTCAGGAAAGAAAAAAAATAACATGATTAATTTTCAAGCAAATGGCTTTATTTATACATTTTATTTTTTCCTTTTATTTATGTTCCAGGTAGTTGATATACAGTGTAAAACTAGTTTCAGGTGTAGAATACAGTGATTCAACAGTTGCACACTTGACCAGCGCTCTTTAGGACCAGTGCGCTCCTAAATCCCCATCAGCTATTTCCCCCAAATCCCATCTCCCTCCCCATTGGCAAGTTTGTTCTCTACAGTTAAGAGTGTATTTTTTGGTTTACCTCTCTCTTTTCTCCCTTTGTCCATTTGTTTTCTTTTTTATATCCACAGGTGAGTGAAATCATATGGTATTTGTCTTACTCTGACTTATTTTGCTTAGCATAATAAACTCTAGCTCCATCCACATTGTTGTAAATGGCAAGATTTCATTCTTTTTGATGGCTGAGTAAGATTCCATTGTATATATTAATATATGTGTGTATATATACATGCACACAGCACACATGTGGACACATACATATCCATGTATGTATAGATAGTTGGGCCATTTCCGTAGTTTGGCTGGTGTAGATATTGCTGCTATAAACATCTGGGTGCATGTATCCCTTTGGGTTAGTATTTTTGTGTTCTTTAGGTAAATACCTAGTAGTGCAACTGCTGGATCATAGGATAGTTTTGTTTTTAATGTTTTGAGCAATCTTCATACTGTTTTCTAGAGCGGATGCACGATTTGCCTTCCCACCAACAGAGAGAGAGGGTTCCCCTTTCTCCACGTCCTCTCCAACATCTTTTGTTTCCTGTGTTCTTGATTGTAGCCATTCTGACAGGGGTAAGGTAATATCTCATTGTAGTTTTGATTTGTATTTCCCAGACAATGGGTGATGTTGAGCATCTTTTCATGTGTCTGTTAGCCATTTGGATGTCTTCTTTGGAGAAAAATGTTTATTCATATTTAATGCCCATTTTTTAAACTAGATTATTTGTGTTTTGGGTGTTGAATTTGATAAGTTCTTTATAGATTTTGGATGCTAACCCTTTATTAGATAAGCCTTTTGCAAATATCTCCTCCCATTCCATAATTGCAGTACATAGTATTTTCCCAAAGCATATAAAATTACTAATTCAAAGAGATACCCACACCCTGATGCTTATAGCAGCATTATCAACAATAGCCAAGTTATGGAAAGAGCCCAAATGTCCGTAGACTGATGAATGGACAAGGAAGGTGTGGTATATGTTATGTGTGTATACACACACACACACACACACACACACACACACACACACTGAAATATGACACAGACACAAAAAGAATGAAATCTTGCCATTTGCAACAATGTAGATGGATCTAGAGAGTATTATGGTAAGCAAAATAAGTCAGTCAGAGAAAGACAAATGCTGTATGATTTTACTCATATGTGGAATTTAAGAAACAAACCAAATGAACATGGGGGGGGGGGAGGGGCAAACCCAGAAACCGACTTGTAAATCTAGAGAACAAAATGAGGGTTGCTACAGGGGGATGGTAGAGGGGGTAGGTTAAATATGGGTTGAGGATTAAGGAGGACACTTTTGATGAGCACTGAGTATTGTATATAAGTGTTGAATCACTAAATTCTATTCTTGAAACTAATATTACACCATATGTTAACTAGCTGGAATTTAAATAAAAACTTGCAGGAAAAAAGTCCCTACAATGCAATTATGGAGAAAGAGTATATATATAAAAAATAAAAAATCATATACCATGTCAGATGGTGACAGGTGCTATGCAAAAAAAAAAAGTAGGTATAGAAAGGAATGGATGGGGAGGGCTCTATTTTTTAATAGGTGTTCAGGAAGGCCTGCAAAGAAGGTGACACTTTAACAGAGGCTTCCAGAAAGATTTAGCAGGAGGCAGGAGGATATTGGGGGAAGCGCATGCCCTGCAGGGAAAACAGAGCCAAGGCCCTGGAGAAGGCGTTTAGTCCAGATATTCAAATCTCACAATGAAGTCAGCATGGGGAGGGAATGCATAGGGATGAGAGGTGTTGGCAGAGAATACTGAGGGGCAAGGTGGCTCTCCTGCCACTGTTGAAACTTGAAAAGACAGGCAGTCCTTCCTTCCCAAGATGTTCTTGGCATTTTAAAAATTTTGTTCCAAGGTATTCTGTGAATTGAGATAGATCCCTTCCTTATTTCCATCCGTTGGTTAACATCCTAGCATTTAAAGGTCACATATTGGAGTATATGAACTCAGGTACCATTGCCCTGAGGACTGCTTGTGCCCCACAACACACACGTGCACACACACGCACATGCACACTCACACGTGCACACACACACGCACACACAGAGTACACTGTGGCCTCCTGGCGCTGCGTTACTATCATGCTTTTCTCACATGCAACCACCGTAATTTTGAAAGAAACGATACAAGGCAAGCTGTCAACATCAGACTACCTTTACCCTAGAGAATGTGTAAATAGTACTTAAATTCTAGTTAGAAAGCCATGGACATGTAAATATGGGGCTCCATTTTAATTAGATCATCTTGTGTCCTGTATTTAAATAAACAAAAGAAATCGGTTCCAGGAACACAGAGAGGAAAGAAATGGACACAGGGGAAAGAAGATCTAAGAAACTCTAAGAAGATCTAAGAAACACAGTCCCTGAGAGACTGTGATGAGAAAGCTTCCCTGGTCCTGGCAGCATTCCAGCCCCAGTTACATACCTTCATGCCCAGAATAATTAACAAAACCAGAACAAAACAGTATCTCTAACCCAGAGAGGAGTGGTGTTATTTATGATGTTAAGACATTTTAATGATTGAATATCCCTCTAGAAAAATGTGCAAAGGGAAGAAACCTACGTAAGACAACAGAAATTACACAGTACAACAACAGAAGGGATTTTTCAAGATGCAGAACAAGAGTTTTCTGAACGATTTTAAATGCAAAACTTTTGGAATCAGAAAACCAGCTTTTGAATGTCAGATCTACCCCATATAAGCTGTTTGAACTTGAGAAAGACAATGAATCTATTCCAAATGTGAATATCCTTACTCAGATAGAGGGGATAAGCAGTGTCCATCCTCCTAGGGTGGTAGACGGCGTTAGTCAGTGTATGTAAAAGGCTTACAATGGTTCCTTCTCGTTAGCAAGTGGATGGTTATCACTGGTGAAGAGATTGGCTGAGTTTTTTCTTCTATGTTGAACAAATATCTTCCTAGTTTCTATACAACTTGGTAATGAAGTATTACGCAGTAAAGCTAGTTGGCATACCCTCTTTTGCATATGGAATACAAATTTTATGTGAATACTCCATGTGAAAGGTGATGCTGAGAAATGTGTCTCAAGAAGTGCTGTTGCAAGGAAACAGCTACCTCCATGGCTCTGGGTCTTTCTACAAATACAGAACATGCTCAAAAACACCACATCTTGAAAAGCTCACGGCACATGCCTCCAAGCTTGATTCTCTGTTTTCCTACTCCCCTTAGCTGCAAAACTCCTAGGTATGTTCTAATTTCACTGTGACCAATTTGTGTCCTCCCCCCCCCACCATTCCTTCCTCATTCTCATCCAACTGACTTCCATTCCCACCGCTCATTGTCAACAATGATCCCTGTATTGCTGAGTCCAGTGGAGCTTCTCTTTTGAACATATTACGTAAATTAATTATAAATGAGTCTACCTCGTCTCAGGTGACCTCAGGTAAAATCTCTCAGATTCCATTCTCTCAGAATCTTTCCCAAAATAACCACTGAGCTCTGAGACTCACATGGATGGGGTCTATAAGAAGAACGTCTCTGTGTGGAGGTCCGACTTTGTCCCTGGATGGTTGATCATGGAGACCAAAGCTCTGTTCCCAGACAGGACAGCAGGATGGAGTGAAGCATTGGTCTCCCTGCACAGACCTGGATCCCAAGAGCAACAACCATGCCTTGCCATATACAAGGTTTCGGATGATGACATTCTGCAGTGGAGGAGATATTTATAGCTCCCTATGTCTGCTCATTAGACACTGTTTCCATTGTTACTCCCACATTGGAGCACATCATTTCCCCGTGGGCCACTGGAGCGGTGGGAAAGGAAAAGTTTCCTGCTGATACTCTGTTGCTGGGATATCAGATTGGAAGTCAGGTGAATCCAGTTTTGTATTACTCACGCTCATGAACTTGCCTGCTTATCAGAGGTCTAACCAGCTTGCACTTTACCTTCACCTTGAGCTGATTTTGAATTCATTGAGTTGAGGGTTTACCATTTATAACTCTGGGTGATTTTCATAAATGAGCCATGAGATCTTCTTTATGTGTGGTTTTGAAAGAAAAGTCTAAGGACTCACCCTAGAGTCTGAAAACAAGTCTGTATTTGATTCTTTAATCTGAGGACCCTGAGTTGGCCTCAAATACACCCCTGAAAAAGACTTTTAGTAGGCAGAATAATGCCCCCCAAATATTTCCACATCTTAATCTCCAGACTTTTCGAATATATCTTGTGTCATGGCAAGTGAGAATTAGGGTGACAAATGGTGTTAACATTGCTGGTCAGCTGACCTGAAGATAAATTTGTTCTGATGATCCAGGTGGGCTCAATAGATCACAAGGTGCCTCCAGATATGGAAGACAGAGGCAGAAGAGTAGGAATCACAGAGAAATTTGAGATGCTATGTTGCTGGCTTTGACGATAAAGGGAGGGACCATGAGTCAGGGAATACAGGTGGCTTTAGTTCCCCAGGACCTCCCCCAGACAGAGTGATTTTAGCCCAGGGAGACCCACTTCAGACTTCTGACTTCCAGAACTATCAGAACATAAATTTATTTGTTCTAAGCCAGTGGCATGGAATTTGTCACAACCACAATAAATATCTATTCCGGATAGTTATCCAATAACACTCTGTTTAGAGAAATGAAATTCAGCCTTGGATCATGTTTATATTCTTTCAAATAAGGCTATTTGGTGTTGAAATACCACTTTATGTAAAACACAAAATCTGAAGTCACTTTGGAGTCTCTCAACCCCAACAACTGGTACAAAAAACCCCCTAAGCCATGAGCTGTACTGTCTTGCAGGCACTGAAGTAGACAAACTAAAACATTAAGGCCACTTGTTCTACCTTAAATCTTTATGTTCAAATTTTTACCTACTTTTATTTTCATGTTAATCCAAATGTTCTTTTCATTTTTGTCCTCTCCAACTTTCTCTCAAGTTTATTTTGACATGAAAGCTTTCCTAATAATGAATCTGTGTGTGCACACGAGTGTCCATGTTTACTTGAAAGAAAAATGTATAAACACACACACACACACACACACACACACACACACACACACACCATATCTACCCCTCACCATTGAACATTTTCTTTGGAATCCACATAATGTTACCACACAGTTGTTTCTTTCCCACAATATCCCTCTGAAATTAGTTTTATTATCCCACATTATCTGCAGAAATAAGAAAACTGAACCTCAAGGGGATTAAATTTTAATAAGTTACAGAACAAAGCAATTAAAGCTTATTGTGCACTTTCTGGAATTACATACAAATGAATGTTCAGAAGGTGCTCCTAAATATTTATGATTCCCTTAATAGAACAAACCGTTTAATTTACTAAAA
The DNA here is from genome assembly GCF_014898765.1 of Herpailurus yagouaroundi. Taxonomy (NCBI): domain Eukaryota; kingdom Metazoa; phylum Chordata; class Mammalia; order Carnivora; family Felidae; genus Herpailurus; species Herpailurus yagouaroundi. Next base: position 54,977 of record NW_024412626.1, read on the forward strand.
AATTTTATTGAAGTATCATTGACACACAAAATCATTAATTTCAGGTATACAACATACTGATTCGACAGATTCTTTATGTTATGCTGTGCTCACAAGTGTCAAACTATAAACTTTAAATGTACACAGATGATTATATATAATTAAGCTACAATGATAGAGTTAAAAGGAAAAAAGTCTAGTGGAGCGTGGCTGAGGGGAGGACCGAGAACATTGGTAGCTGATTCACATCGAAGAAGGATGAAGGATCTCTCTTCTAAATAGAAAGAGGCTAACTGTCTATATGGATATAGGAACAATGAAATGAAGTTAAGGCCACTCACGTTTGATATGCCTCTAAGTCACTATCCAATACTGATTTTATATTCAAAGTACTCTTTCCTGAAGAATAAACAAAGCCAATGAGAGTAGAAGAAAGGAAATAACACAGCGCTGAAATAAATGACACAGAGATTTTAAAAATGAACGGAACGAAATCAATGAGAGCAACAGCTGGTTCTTTGAAAAGATAAACAAAATTGACAAAACCTTAGCCACATTCATCAAGAAAAAAAAGGGCAAGGACCCAAAGAAGTAAAATCATAAATGAGAGAGAAATAACAACTGACACCATATAAATACAAAGAATTGTAAGAGAATGTTATTAAAATATATATGCCAACAAAGAGGATGACCCAGATGAAAGGATAAAGTCCTAGAAAAATACAAACTTCCAAAACAGAACTGGGAAGAAATACAGGATATGAACAGATTAATTGTCAGTAACAAAGTTGAATTGGTAAACAAAAAGTTACTTAAAACTAAAAGTTCAGGACCAGATGGAATCACAGGTGAATTCTACAAGACATTTATTTTTTTTATGTTTATTTATTTTTGAGAGAGAGAGAGAGAGAGAGAGAGAGAGAGAGACAGAGAGAGAGAATGGGGGAGGGACAGAGAGCAAGAGAGAGACACAGAATCTTTTTTTAATATGAAATTTATTGTCAAATTGGTTTCCGTACAATACCCAGTGCTCATCCCAACAGGCGCCCTCTTCAATGCCCACCCCACCCCCCATCAACCCTCAGTTTATTCTCAGTTTTTAAGAGTCTCTTATGGTTTACCTCTCTCTTTCTCTTTTTTCCCCCTTCCCCTCCCCCATGGTCTTCTGTTAAGTTTCTTAGTGTCCACATAAGAGTGAAAACGTGTGGTATCTGTGTTTCTCTGTAGGACTTATTTCACTTAGCATAACACTCTCTGGTTCCATCCACGTTGCTACAAAAGGCCATATTTCATTCTTTCTCATTGCCAAGTAGGATTCCTTTGTGTATATAAACCACAATTTCTTTTTTTTTTATTTCTAATTTAAATTTATTTCCAGAATGTAATATAATTTGCTAATATAATACATTAAAACTTTTGTATAGTAAAATTTTGCTTGTTTTATCATATAATTAATCAATTATTTATTATATCATATTAAACAAAATTTATTTATTTATTTTTATTACTATACATTGCATTTTATTTATTTATTTATTTATTTATTTATTTATTTATTTATATATGAAATTTATTGTCAAATTGGTTTCCATACAACACCCAGTGCTCATCCCAAAAGGTGCCCTCCTCAATACCCATCACCCACCCTCTCCTCCCTCCCACCCCCCATCAACCCTCAGTTTGCTCTCAGTTCTCAACAGTCTCTTATGCTTTGGCTCTCTCCCACTCTAACCTCTTTTTTTTTTCTTTTCCTTCCCCTCCCCCATGAGTTCCTGTTAAGTTTCTCAGGATCCACATAAGAGTGAAACCATATGGTATCTGTCTTTCTCTGTATGGCTTATTTCACTTAGCATCACACTCTCCAGTTCCATCCACGTTGCTACAAAAGGCCATATTTCATTTTTTCTCATTGCCACGTAGTATTCCATAGTGTATATAAACCACAATTTCTTTATCCATTCATCAGTTGATGGACATTTAGGCTCTTTCCATAATTTGGCTATTGTTGACAGTGCTGCTATGAACATTGGGGTACAAGTGCCCCTATGCATCAGTACTCCTGTGTCCCTTGGATAAATTCCTAGCATTGCTATTGCTGGGTCATAGGGTAGGTCTATTTTTAATTTTCTGAGGAACCTCCACACTGCTTTCCAGAGTGGCTGCACCAATTTGCATTCCCACCAACAGTGCAAGAGGGTTCCCGTTTCTCCACATCCTCTCCAGCATCTATAGTCTCCTGATTTGTTCATTTTGGCCACTCTGACTGGCGTGAGGTGATATCTGAGTGTGGTTTTGATTTGTATTTCCCTGATAAGGAGCGACGCTGAACATCTTTTCATGTGCCTGTTGGCCATCCGGATGTCTTCTTTAGAGAAGTGTCTATTCATGTTTTCTGCCCATTTCTTCACTGGGTTATTTGCTTTTCGGGTGTGGAGTTTGGTGAGCTCTTTATAGATTTTGGATACTAGCCCTTTGTCCGATATGTCATTTGCAAATATCTTTTCCCATTCCGTTGGTTGCCTTTTAGTTTTGTTGGTTGTTTCTTTTGCTGTGCAGAAGCTTTTTATCTTCATAAGGTCCCAGTAATTCACTTTTGCTTTTAATTCCCTTGCCTTTGGGGATGTGTCGAGTAAGAGATTGCTACGGCTGAGGTCAGAGAGGTCTTTTCCTGCTTTCTCCTCTA
>NW_024412627.1:0-64486 GCF_014898765.1 Herpailurus yagouaroundi
TGCCACGTAAGCCTCACACGTTCACCGAGAGAGAGTGATGCTGCTTCTTGCCTGCCACCGTTGTCACAGGAACTCTGGGAATCATTTCGTATAGTAAACTGTTGACGTTTTGGGACAAAGTAATAATAGTGCGCAGTGTATTATGTATGTTTTGTGACATTTGTGCGTATAGATACGTTAATGGTTTTTTTGAAGTGGTAAATGGGGGGCACGTGGGTGGCTCAGTCAGCTAAGCATCTGGTTTTGGTTCAGGTCGTGATCTCACGGCTCATGAGTTCGAGCCCCACGTCGAGCTCTGGGCTCACAGCTCGGAGCCTGGAGCCTGCTTCGGATTCTGCGGTTCCCTCTCTCCCTGCCCCTCCCCTCGTTCATGCTCTGTCTCTCTCAAAAACGAATAAGCATTGTAAGAAGGGGGTTTTAAGTGGTTTCTCATTAGATAAGTAACACCACATGCAAAACTTTAAAAAACAATCAAATAGTACAAAAGGGTATGCAGGGAAAGGTAAGTCTCTCTTCTACCCCGGACCTTAGTGAGTCCTCCAACCTGGGAAGCAACACTGCCAGATTCCAGAATTATTCTGTGCATATGTAAATGTAGCTAGAGATTTTTTTTTCTTAAGGGCAGACAGGAGCATGTTATGCACATCCCTCTGTACTGTACTTTTCGAGAGTCTGTTATCTGACAATCATTCCACATCTGTATCTGTGTCTGTATGTGTGTCTACATCTGTACCTACATCTACTTGGATGTCCTCTTGCTGTTTTCATGGCGATGCAATATTTCATTAAACGACCATGCCACAGCTGCTTTAACCCCAGCAGATGGGCATGTGAGTCCTTTCCGTCATAGGGCCCGTTACACGTCATGCTGCGGAGTAAACCCTCTTGCACCTGGCGTGCACGTGGGAGTCTACCTGTGGAGCAGCCGCTCAGTGGTCTGACCGGCTCCCAGGCTGAGCGCACACCGCCCGGTTGCCCTGCAAGGGGCAGCAGCAGACGACGCTCTCGTCGGCCCTGCGTGCCGTGCCTGCACCCGACTCCGTTGACTGCACTGGGTGTTAGCAAACATCAGCCTTGACGGCTCAGAAACAGAATACTGTTGTCTGATTTTGCGTTCCCAGGTGAACATGGACGACCGGTTCGGACAGATCATGATCGAAAACCTGCGGAGGCGACAGTGTGACCTGGCGGGAGTGGAGACCTGCAAGTCGTTAGAGTCACAGGTCGGAGAGCAGGGCAGGGACATCCTTTGGTACCCTTAACCCCCCAGGGAAGCGCACACTCCCTTCTCAGATCAGAGAATGTGAGAAGCCCTGTTGAGTGCCCACCTGAACAGGCAGCTGGGGTTCCACGTGGGCCACTGGTTCATCACACTAAAGAGGTCCAAGACCTGGGCCGCCATCTTGGTTTGGAAAATACACATTCACATTTCCCATACCCTATTATTCCAGTTTTTCAGTATGCATATTTTCTTTAAATTTTTTTTTTTTTTTAACGTTTATTTATTTTTGGGACAGAGAGAGACAGAGCATGAACGGGGGAGGGGCAGAGAGAGAGGGAGACACAGAATCGGAAACAGGCTCCAGGCTCTGAGCCATCAGCCCAGAGCCCGACGCGGGGCTCGAACTCACGGACCGCAAGATCGTGACCTGGCTGAAGTCGGACACTTAACCGACTGCGCCACCCAGGCGCCCCCAGTATGCATATTTTCAAACAACATGAAAGTAGAGGGAATAGTAGAACGAAAACCCATGTCCCACCAGCCAACTTTGGTGATTCACATTTTTCGATATTGTTTTATTTATCCCCATTTTTTGTCGGTGTTGTCATTGGAATATTTTAAGGCACATCCAGAGAGTATAGCATTACCCCCATAAATACTTCCATGTGACTCTCCTACCAGTAAGCATTTTCTTCCCCCACCCCGGGATAATGGTAATATCATTATTGTACCTCACACATCAGCCGAAACTCCTCCATAGCACCCACTCCACAGTTCGTGTTTGGGTTTCCCCAGTTGTTTAAAAAAAAAAAAAACAAAAAAATTCTATAGGTGGTGTGTTTGAAACAGGATCCAAACACGGTCCAAACTTTGTACTTGACACGTCCCTTACATTTCTTAGAATCTATAATAGAGACTTTAAATATCTTTTATTTATTGTTTTTTAGTTTGTTTGGTTTTTTCTTTTTCTTTTTCTTTTTTTCTTTTTCTTTTTTTTTTTTTTTTTTGCTGAAGAGACACCACTCAGCCCTGCCCCTATTAAATAGGCGAGATTGTACGTGTCTTATGTCACATTACCCCTCGAACTCATTCAAACACTCTTGCTCACGGAGAAGTTCCTTCCTTTATTTCTCTTTAAATATACATTAGTGACTTCTCTCCCATGACAACAATGCATGTTCGGTGTAGAAAATTGGGAAAGAAAAAGAAGAAAGATGGGGGCCGGGATGGGCTTTTGAAAAAGGAGTCATCTAAGAGAAATTCTCATGTGTTCCAAGAGTGCCTTGGATTTGTACAACGGTGCCTTGTGCCTTCCCTTTTCTCTCCACTGTACATTCTAGAAAGAACGGCTCCTGTCGAATGGGTGGGAAACAGCATCAGCCGTCAACATGATGGAAGTCTACAGCAGATTGCCTCAAGCTGAAGCGAGCAGGTGCGGATTGGTGAGAGTTAGTTTCACGGCGAACAATTTTGATTGATTAAAGACATAACTGTCTTTTTTTTTTTTTAACGTTTATTTATTTTTGGGACAGAGAGAGACAGAGCATGAATGGGGGAGGGGCAGAGAGAGAGGGAGACACAGAATCGAAATCAGGCTCCAGGCTCCGAGCCATCAGCCCAGAGCCCAACGCAGGGCTCGAACTCACGGACCGCGAGATCGTGACCTGAGCTGAAGTCGGACGCTTAACCGAATGAGCCACCCAGGCACCCCCATAACTGTCTTTAATGTAAACACAAAAACAAACCTCAAACCTCCAACCCTCACTAGATCTATTTTGAACCATGTTAATCTGCTAATACACGCTAAACCATAGCACCTTGAGAGGAACTCATTAGCCCCTAACGGAGATAGTGTTTGTGCCAAAGCAGGTTATTTTGGTCAAAACGAGAAGTCACACCTGTCGCACTCCCAGAGCACCCTGTGCGGTGGCAATTCTGCACAATCCCTGTGTTATACAGATTTTTTCTTTGAACTTATTTTTATTTTAAGAGAGAGAGCGCGAGTGGGGAAGGGGCAGCGAGAGAGGGAGGGAGAGAGAGAATCCCAAGCTGGCTCTATGATGTCAGTGCAGAGCCTGAGGTGAGGGCCTTGAACCCATGAACTGTGAGGTCGTGACCTGAGCCAAAATCAAGAGCTGGACGGACGCTTAACCGACCGAGCCACCCAGGTGCCTCTTTGTGTGTATATTTTAAAGCTTCTATTTAAATGCTCTTTTGAAAAAAATCATACAAGCACATGATAAAACAAAACAGAAGACGACAGTGTGGAGTACAAAGACCAACCCTTCCATCCTGCTCCCCTCTCCACGAGTCTACCACCTTCTCTCAAGAGACAAGTGCCCTTGCCTGTGTCTTCCAGAAGTGAGCTATGCATGTGGAAGCACGTATGTCCCCCACTTGCTCTTTACGTAGATAGTAGCGCACTCTGCACATTATTTACTCTACAGTTTGCTTTTCGAATTCCACCGTAAGCCTTAGAGACTGTTCCAGGTCGGTGCACACAGACCCATCGGATTCTTTCAGATAGCTGCATATCCTCCAGTTGTGTGAGTGCGCCATAACCTCTTGAACCCAGCTCTCCTCGGTTACAGCTATGATGCAGCTGTGAGGCTGCCGTCAATATTCTGGAACATACATCTTTGTACATATAGGGTAAACTCTTAAAGGCAGAACTGCTGAGTGAAAGGGTGTACATTTTAAATGCGGGGTGGGGAGGGGGCACCTGGCTGGCTCAGTCGGTAGAGCATGCAACTGACTCTTGATCCCAGGGTCGTGAGTTCAAGCCCCACATTGGGTGTGGGGCCTACTTAAAAAAAAAGGAGGGCGCCTGGGTGGCTCAGTCGGTTGGGCATCCATCCGACTTTGGCTCAGGTCATGATCTTGCTGTCCCGTGAGTTTGAGCCCTACGTCAGGCTCTGTGCTGACAGCTCAGAGCCTGGAGCCTGCTTTGTATTCTGTGTCTTCCTTTCTCTTTGTCCCTCTCCCTACTCTCACACTCCTCTCCTTCAAAAAAACATTAAAAAAATTTTTTTTTTAATTTAAAAAAAAATTAAAACAGGTTTTCTCATGATGTGTACCAGCTCTTTACATGGCAAGGAAATCTACCCTTTGTCATTTGTATACTAGTATTTTTTTCTAGTTTCTCATTTGTCTTTTGACTTTGCTTATGGTATATTTTTGTACAACAAAAGTAAAATGGAACCATACCATATGCACTATTTCATATCCTTCTTTCCTCTTAGTATAAATATGAACATCTTTCCATATCCCTAAACTTTCGGTCATCATGTTCATTTTCATTTGCATAAATTCATACTCTGTTTTTTATTCTCTCCCCAGAATAGAGTCACTTGAATTCCTGGATGAAATGGAGCTGCTTGAACAGCTCATGAAACATTACTGCCTTTGTTGGGCAAGCAAAGGAGGAAGTGAACTAGGTACGTGGTTTGACATCTGTTGATTGGACCTAGAAATGGGGACCTTTTTCTCTGCAAAGAATATAAGACATGCCTGGAAAAACTGGAGTATCGTATGTGTGTGTTCCTGAGCCTATGCAGAAAACTAGCTGTTCCCTCCTCCGTGTTTTCATAGCACAGAAACCAGGTGAATTGTTCAAATAAGTCATGTGGACCACACTAACAAACCTACGACGCTTTAGCAGTCTCGTGGCATTTCCTCAGTTGGAAGGGAAAAGACCTTGAGAGTCGAAAGCAGTAATCTTAATAAAAGTAACCACTGTTTGTCTCGTTAATCACCTTATAACCAGGTTTGCTAGACATAACCTAGACACATATGAGGATATGTCCTCATCTGTGTCTCCAGCAAACCCATGCAGCCGCGGGTCGAATTTCTCCCTCTTGCCTCTTTTTTATGTTTATTTTTGAGAGAGAGAGAGTATGTGAGCAGGGAAGGGGAGAGGGAGAGGGAGACACAGAATCTGAAGCAGGCTCCAGGCTGAGAGCTGTTGGCACAAAGCCTGACGTGGGGCTTGACCCCATGAACCATAAGATCGTGACCCAAGCCGAGGTCAGACACTTAACTGACTGAGCCACTAGGCGCCCCACCTCTTACCTCCTATGATTAAGGTGAAGTCCTCTAGCCTGGCAGAAGAAGGCTGTGGAGGGAGCATCGATCCTCGTCTCTGTGTTTCTCGTTTCCTCGGTCTTGACCCAGTTCCTCATTTACAAGGGGCCCATGTTGGTCTCGCTTCTTCTGGGGGGGTCATCCCCTAGGGCATCTCTCAGAGCCTCGTGGAGACCATGTTAGATCCCAGTTTTGGCCTTGATTGGAGTAGCCGCCCTTCACACTTCCTGCAGAGGTCATCCTGCAGCCAGTCCGATGACATACAGCCTGAGGCAGGGAGCCCACATGAAAGACGGAACTTGACGGAGCGAGGGCAGAACTTTTCTCCTGTGCGAAAATCCCATGTTGATATGTAGCTGTCAGTCTTCTCCCTGGGGCTTATCATTCCAGTAGTTTATAAATTTACCGAGCAGTTCAGCCCAAAAAATCCTTTTAAATGTGTCTTTTTATTTAAAATGATTTATGAGTGGGGTTTTATACTGTCATTCCCCTCCCCCCCCAATTTTAAAAACAACATGATTCTTTGTAGACTTTGGAAGCTTCTAAAACGTAAGAGGACAAGCTTCTAAAAGAAGAGGAAAATTGCCTGCGTGCCTGTCACTCAGAGATAACCCTAGTAGTTCTTTCCTTCCACTCTTTTTCTTTTTTTTTTTTTTAAATTTTTTTTTTTCAACGTTTATTTATTTTTGGGACAGAGAGAGACAGAGCATGAACGGGCGAGGGGCAGAGAGAGAGGGAGACACAGAATCGGAAACAGGCTCCAGGCTCTGAGCCGTCAGCCCAGAGCCTGACGCGGGGCTCGAACTCACGGACCGCGAGATCGCGACCTGGCTGAAGCCGGACGCTTAACCGACTGAGCCACCCAGGCGCCCCTCACTGAGGATAATTTTAACAGCTTTATAAAAATTCTGTCCTGAGGCTACTATGTCCAGATTGACTCAACTTTCCCACACTTTTGGAAACATAGTTTGTCCGGAATACTGCGAGGCCGATTCTAGTTTTAATTTTTTATAATTTTTTAAATGTTTATTTATATTTTTTTTTATAAATTTTTTTTCAACATTTATTTATTTATTTTTGGGACAGAGAGAGACAGAGCATGAACGGGCGAGGGGCAGAGAGAGAGGGAGACACAGAATCGGAAACAGGCTCCAGGCTCTGAGCCGTCAGCCCAGAGCCTGACGCGGGGCTCGAACTCCCGGACCGCGAGATCGTGACCTGGCTGAAGTCGGACGCTTAACCGACTGCGCCACCCAGGCGCCCCAATGTTTATTTATATTTGAGAGAGAGACACAGTGTGTGAGTTGCGGGGGGGAGGGGGCAGAGAGAGGCAGACACAGAATCCGAAGCAGGCTCCAGGCTCTGAGCTGTCAGCACAGAGCCTGATGCAGGGCTGGAACTCATAAGCGGTGAGATCATGACCTGAGCTGAAGTCGGACGACCAACCGACTGCCACCCAGGCGCCCCTGATTCTAGTTTTTGTAAAGTTTTTTAATACACCGAACACCTCTGTGTCAGGGGCAGCTTTGTGACACGGGTGCTGTATGTGTGAGGTGAAGAACCACCCTGTGTCTGCACTTGCTCAGAGTTCATTACTGAAAGGGTAGACTTTGGGCGTTACCTGCAGAGAGCCTGTGAGCTGTGACCGTGCTCTCTTAATCCCCTTGTCACCCCTGCACACACAGCCTTGTCCAGTCTCTTGTTTCCTCGCGGCTGATCTCGAACCACGCCAGAGACCAGAGCTGCCACGATGAGGCGTGTGGCCCGTGCCCCCGAGCCGGTCGCCAGGGGCATGGGGTCCAGCAGGGCCTCGTTCTCCTGCCGCTGCCTGCTTTCTCTGCCCTACAGTGTGAGTCTGCTAACAGTATTGTGTGTTTCCCCCCCTCAGGTTTGAAGGAAATCACTTACTAATCTATTGGAAGCCCAGGCCGAGCTGGGAGCTGCTGCCACCAACCTTCCCAGAGTGGACTGGCCACGTTTCCTGGGCGGTGGCCAGCCCTGGGCTCGTCCCACACCCTGACAGACCTCACTTCCCAGGGCTGTCGCACTACCTGCTGTGCCCGTTGGCTTACCGTTTAAATAAATCTCTGTTGCCAATTGCCTTTGGTCCTCTGCACTTGCTCGTGTGCTGCTCCCCTGAGAGGGCTCTGGTTCACCGCCACGTCAGCCAGAACCAAAGCTCCCGAATCTTCCTCCAGCCTTGGCTTGCTCCCTGTGAGTCAGACTCCGCTCAGACCCCAGCGTCCATTTGGGGGTTTATTCCCGCGTGCTTGTGTTGTGGCAACTGATGTCACACCTGGCACCTTGACCTTGGCCTCCACCTCCAGCTGAGGCACGTGCCTGCCTCAGCCTATCTTGGTTATTGCAGCAGGCTGGGTGAAGGCCCCTGAAACGTCTGCTGCTGTCCCTTGAACCTGTGAATGTCTCACCTCATATGGCCAATGGGGTTCGCAGGTGCGATTAAGCTAAGGACCTTGACCGACATGGGGAGATTATCCAGGCGGGCCCAGTGCAGTCACAGGGTCCTTACAAGGGAAGGCGGGAGGGTGGGAGGAGAAGGAGGTGTGATGGTGGAGACAGAGAACAGCGGTGCACTTTGGAGATGAGGAAAGGGCAAAGCCGACAACGTAGGCGGCCGCTAGACGCTGGGAAGAGCAGGAAGACAGATTCTTGGAGCTTCCAGAAGGAATCAGTGTTGCTGACAACTTGAGCCCAGTGAAGTGGATTCCGAATTTCTGGCCTCTCGATCTGTAAGAGAATATTAGTGTTTGAGGCCGCCAGTGTTTGAGTTTGTGCTGGTTTGTTACGGCAGCCACAGGATACTAATCCAGTTGTACAGACGAATAGGGCCCAGGAAGCCTCCCCAGTCAGGAAACAGAAGGTCTGTCCATCCCTGTTGAGCTTTCTGGCTATTGCCTGGGGCCTGGAACCTGAACCTGCACGTGCAGGACGGCAGTGAGGAAGCTGCTCCCCTTCCCACCTTCAGGATCTTTTGAGTCTTAAGAAATTCAAAGAGAACAGGGCACCTGGGTTGCTCAGTCGGTTACGCATCTGACTTCGGGTCAGGTCATGATCTCAGTTTGTGGGATCAAGCCCTGCGTCGTGCTCTGTGCTGACAGCTCAGAGCCTGGAGCCTGCTTTGGATTCTCTGTCCCTCCCCTGCTCAAGTGCTCTCTCTCTCTCTCAAAAATAAAGTTCAAGGGAAGCTCTCAGGCTGGTACTGGTGTGTTTGAAAAAAAAATTTTTTTTAATGTTTTTATTTATTTTTGAGAGAGAGCACAAGCCAGGGAGAGGCAGAGAGAGAGAGGGAGACACAGAATCCAAGGCAGGCTGCAGGCTCTGAGCTGTCAGCACAGAGCCCGACGCGGGGTCCAGACCCACAAACCGTGAGATCATGACCTGAACTGAAGTCGGACGCCCAACCAACCAAGCCACCCAGGTGCTCCAGGTACCGGTGTGTTTTTAACACTTCTATAACATTCATTAATCCAGTGGTTTTGAAGCTGTGGGACCAAGCCACGTGGTGAATCCATGTAATGGATCAAAACCACTAGTTTAGAAAGATGCAGAATAGAATAGAAAATATTATAGCACATTACTAGTAGGAAAAGTGAGTATTGCTTTTTGACACATTTCATTTGCACTGTGGCAGATTGTTCCTAATGTTTTGGTTTTGGTTTTTATCAGTGTGTTAGCACTTTGTGAACTGAGGCAGCCACAGAATCTGGCTAAAATTCAAAACGCCTTGCTTTGCTTCCATTATATTTCTCTTTTCCCTAGAATTTATTTTTTTGGATTACCTTCTGTTCAAGGCAAATGATAACACCATTACTGTTGACCATTGTGTTATGAAATGTCCATTAAAGTACCTACCAACTTCATTTCATTTTTTAAATTAAAAATTTTTTTAAGTTTATTTATTTTGAGAGAGAGACAGTACAAGTGGGGGAGGGGCAGAGAGAGAGAGGGAGAAGGAAAATCCCAAGCAGGTTTATCAGATTGGCTTGTTTCCCATTTGGGGGCCGTTCTAGATGTCAGTGATGAAGAGTGACCCCTTTCTCCAAAATCTTACAGTTCTTTGTGAGGCTTTTGAATAACTAGTAGCAGAAATGGCTAAAAAAAAAACAACAAAAAAAAAACAACCCCCCGCCCCCCCAAAAAAACCCAGTCAAACAAAAACCCAAAACATCAGGGGGTATCTGGAATGCTTTCAATTTCAGTAATAAAATATTGGAGAATATCATTAAGGACATCAGTTTGCTCTTTGTGCTCTGTCTTCATCAAGATGTTGACTCTCAATCTTTTCTTTGTTACCTTATGATCATAAAGTAGCTGCTAGACTGCCAGGCATCACAGCTGCCTTCACGGGTAGGAAGAAAGGTGAGTCTTCTTCAGTGGTCTCCATCATTTTATTCAGAATGAATTTGTTCCCAAATGTGCCTGAATATACGTTGCCTATATCTCATGGTGGGAACTGAGTAGCATTGCCAAATAAGATACAGGGTGCCTAGCTAAATTTGAATTTCAGGCAAGCAACACGGAATTGTTAAGGTATAAGTATGTCCTGTGTAATGTGGAACATATTTATACTAAGAAAGTTGTATGTTGCTTGTCTGAACTTCACGTTTACCTGGGTGTCCCCTATTTTTATTTGCTAAATCTGGCCACCCTGGAACTTGGCCTCCTTGCAAGAAGGGCTAGGAAACAAAATATCTGGATTTCTGGCTTTTGTAATAATCCCAGGTGGGCAAGAGAGAAAGAAATTGGAAAGCTTTTAGGTCATCGGCCACCCAGTGTGGGGTCATTTTGATTGTGTTTGCTCCACTGCACGGACAATATGTTTACATAATATCAAAAAATTTGTGAAGTTCAAAGCAGAATCAAACATATCTTTATTTTAGAGTTTTTTTACTTTTGGGGGGGAGGTACAGACGGTTTTGTATAAAATGTCTTCTGTGGGTAAAATATTTTAATTTTAGTTTACTTTTTTATATCCCTCCTCGTTCCACAGAAAGGATTGAGACAGCTGATAAAACTCCTTCATCACAAAGGCAAAAATAAATACTTTGGGGAGTGGAACATAAGCTTAAAAAATTACAAAAGGCCCTCAGATGTGTGTATTTTTTTTTAATGTTTATTTTAGACAGAGTGCAAGCAGGGGAGGCGCACAGAGAGGGAGACACAGACATAGAATCGGAAGCAGGCTCCAGGCTCCACAAACTGTCAGCACAGAGCCTGACATGGGGCTCGAACTCACAAACCGTGAGATCATGACCTGAGCTGAAGTCAGACGCTCAACTGACTGAGCCACCCAGGTGCCCCAGCTGTGCGTATTTTATTGTCGGCACAGGTACTGCTGGGCTGCAAATCTGACTCCCGCAAGTCCTCACAGAGACAGAAACACGCTCCAGCTTCCAGAAAATCACAGCCAGCCTCGTGCTTCCAGAGAGGCACACCCCTTCCTACATAGAGCCCCGAGAAGCTTCTCCTGGGCCTCGTCAGTGGGATCTCTGTGAATGCTGGGGGCCGGGCTATGGAGGGCCTGCCCCAGGGCCCTCTGACACAAACCTGTGCCTTAATGCCGATGTGAAACTCCATGAGACCCAAATCGTACGGTCCAATTATCTATCTCTGGGACGCTAGATTAATTCCAGAGTAGAAGTTAGAAAATTTGGGGACAGTGAAAGGCCCACAGAACTCACGTGCCTCAACATCATTTCTGAAAGCTGGACACTTTATACAAGATTCCCCTCCAGAAAACCTGGAGGCTCATTGGCTGAGTGGTCCAGATCCAAGCGTTTTTAAGAGCCAGCCAGGGGCTGGGACTAAGGTCTTCATAAGAGAGTATAAGAGTCTGTACAATGGGGAGAACTTCATTCCAAGGTAGCTGCCTCAGACATAAAATGGGCCGTTTGTGACACCCCCCTTAAAACCCTCAAGGCCCCCTCTTCCCCTTGGTATGAAGCCCAACTCCTTCCCATGGCTCACAAGCCCGAAGACTCTATGTGGTCTGGCCCCTCCTCCCCTCTCCTAGTCATTTTGTGCCACTCTCCTACCCATGACACTTCTTCTAGCCCTGCCTTCTTTCTTCTCCCTAACCTGCCCAAACTCTGCCTCTGCTGGCCTGTGCACCTGCTGTTCCATTTCCTGACTCAGCCTTCCCCCTTAAGGCTTAGTTGAAACCTCAGCTCCTTAGAAAAGTTCTCCCCCTTTACCGTGTGTAAATTTCCCCTGTGGCTGTATCTCAGCACCCTCTTTGGTGTCTTTGTGGTTCTTTCCTGAGCTTCTCATCATTTTTATTCATTCCACAAGTATTTATCGAGCACCTTCTATGTATCAGGCACTGAAAGACAGTGAAGCAGGTGAATAAATAAATAAATAATATAATTATGGTGCTACTTGAGTGCTCTGATGACTCAGTGGTCATGGTGTGAAAGATGATGTAATCCTACCGTATCAAGGTGTTTGATTTATAGCTCTGGGTAAACATCGCCAGAGTTCTGATGTGGGGGGACTCAGCTACTATCATTAATAGTAGGTTATGAATATAGTGACACCTGGTAGACTTTTACTTAGAGATCAACACACGAGTGTGGGTGGTGGGGGAAGATGCCTCCAGTAACAACAACTCTTGCAATAATGTGGTACCATTCAAGTGAGGCACCTCTCCAGGCCAGCGCACAAATGGCTGTTGAGCCCCCAGAGAGAAAGGCAGATAGAAAACATCCGAAACCTTGCTAAGCTCAATGTCAGAGAAATCATCTTGCTCTGTCTGCAAACAGAGAACTTGGAGTAATAAAGTGTCCTGGGAGAGCTCTTGGGAACTCAGGTAAGGCTCACTGTTCACATTTTACCCACCCACTGTTTCCCAGTTGTGGCTGAGTTTGAGTGCCGGGAGGTCTGAACCCTGAGGGTGGCTCCTGGCTTGCAGAGCGGGGAGAATTTAGAGATGTAAGGAGATGGGACCACTGACGGAGTGGGAGGTGGAGGTGGACCTTGAGGGGTGAGAATCGGGGAATGGGCTCTTGGAATATCCTGGTGAAATCATGCCAAAAGGAACACTGCAGGGAACCAAGTGTAGGAAAATGAGTCACAAAGGGCAGCAGCTTTTGGCTTTGGTGCTGGTGGTGAGGGGTGGCAGATCCCAAGGAATGGCCATAAAGTCTTCCATAGTCTCTCTCTGCAGCTTGAATCAGGAGTGGCCATGCGATTTGCTTTGGCCAACGGACCAATAAGAAATAGGACATGGGCATCAACTTGAAGGTGCTTGTGCACTGGGGTACTCCTTCTCTCACTGCTGGGGAACCATGTGATGACTAGGATGTGAATAAGCCCCAGCTTGCCTGTGGGATGGGAAGACCACGTGGGAGCAGAGATGAGCTGTCCCAGATGAGGCCCTCCCTGGAGGCCCCAGCCAACACACCAGCGGACCACAGATGTTCGGGAGAACTCAGAGGACATCAACCAAGCCGGCCCAGACTAGAAGAACTGCCCAGCCGACTTGCAGAATCGTGAGCTCAATGAATGGTTATTGTTTTAAGTCACTGGGTTTGGGGATAGCTGGCTATCCTTCAGTAGCTAACCAGAACAGGTGTGGGGGTGTGAGGGTTGCCGGGAAGAAGGCAAGTATTGGTTGATCGGTTCTTTCATTAATGATTATTCTGTGCTGAGCTGCGTGCTAGGTATGAAGATTTCACAGTGGACACAGCAGATGTGGCCTCTGCACTTGCAGAGAACCATGCAGCAGCGGCCTTGATAAAGAACTTGGCCATTTCAGTATCTTGTGGCAAGTCCAGGCGGTGCTGTGGGAGGTGCTAGGGACATGCCAGGTCGGTGGGGGGGGGGGGGGGCCTGGACCAGAGGGCAGGAAGAGAGTTTCTGGCTGTCAGAGAGTCTGGATGGTTGAAGAGAGAGCATGGCCACTTGGCAGGAGCCTCAAAGGGGCTTCAAAGGGGCACACATTTCATCTGGAGTCACGGATTGTTCCCAGGGGGTCCATGAGGATCCTTGCAAGGCGTCCATTCCCAATGGAGGTGATAATGCTTCCAACGGGGCAAAACTTCTTTCTTGGGGGGTGGTTTACAAACCACCTCCAAAGAGCCAAAGTGCACGAACAGATTTAGTGTGTCTGTGGCATTAAAACTTGATGGAGGGGAGATTGGGAAGAAAAAAAGTCTAGAAAGTCTCCATGGGAGGGGGAGGGGGGACAATGAAGAAAGGTGGAGACACTGCTTAAGGGACTCTGTTTCCAGATCCTCACCTCGTGTGCCTGGCTCGCTTTCTCCACTGCTGTCCTAGCTCACAGAGGAGCATCCTTTTCCCCCCAAATCCAGCCTGGTGCGTGCCCTGGGAATTAAAGCCTGGGATAAGGGGGCACTTAGAAATGCTTAGTGCGGGCATTGAAGAAGTGAGTTGACGGTGACCCAAGTAGCGAATCCTTTTGCAGGTATGGGAAGGTTTTGTTGCTTTCAACAAAATTGAAGGGGATACGATAGGATTGTCAGCTGGATTAAAACATTTGTAAAAGGGGCGCCTGGGTGGCTCAGTCGGTTGAGCGTCTGACTTTGGCTCAGGTCATGATCTCATGGTTTGTGGGTTCGAGCCCCGTGTTGGGCTCTGTGCTGACAGCTGGAAGCCTGGAGCCTGCTTCCGATTCTGTGTCTCCCTCTCTCTCTGCCCCTCCCCTGCTTACGTTCTGTCTCTGTCCCTCAAAAATGAATAAACATAAAAAAAAAAACTTTAAAAAAATCCCACATTTCTATAAGAATAGACACTAGGTTATGTTTGGCATATAACTCAGTGTTCAAAGAAGCGTGCAGCATTGCTCTAGAAAACGTCTTACAATCTCCTTCTATTTATTTTTGTGAAAGGTCTTTCCATGCCTACATCTATAAAAATGAAAAATGGAAATTGAATTGATGTTGAGCCCTGACTGGTGGAAACAAGCTAGAGTCATCTTGAGATATATAAGCTCATTGAATAAATAAGTAAAACCTGCTCTATCCATCCCATTAAAAGATGCATTTCCAATGAAGTTTTAGTTTTTATGTTTAATAATTATCAACATTTGTAGTACATTGGGTTACATGGATTGATTGCCTACTACTAATAATTATAATGATAACTCAATCCAGAAGGGAATAAAATTAACTTTTAGAGCCAATGGTCACAGTGAACTTTTATAAAAGTATTCTCTGTGTATGTATGTGTGTATATAAACACGTATATGTATAATATATGCAATATACCATAATATATTTCAAGTATGTAATTATTAGGGGGAGAGGTATGACAGGATGACCAATAAAAAACGTTGAGCTGAACAAAATCTGTGAATGGTGGGGAGGGGGTTAAGTTAAATGAAAATGGAAGTTCAAGTTACTCCTTGAAAGAACCACGTTAAGATTTCCGACTCCTGAAGTTGAGCTTGTCTGTATATATTTTTTTCAATATATGAAATTTATTGTCAAATTGGTTTCCATGCAACACCCAGTGCTCATCCCAAAAGGTGCCCTCCTCAATACCCATCACCCACCCTCCCCTCCCTCCCACCCCCCATCAACCCTCAGTTTGTTCTCAGTTTTTAAGAGTCTCTTATGCTTTGGCTCTCTCCCACTCTAACCTCTTTTTTTTTTTTTTTTTCCTTCCCCTCCTCCATGGGTTTCTGTTAAGTTTCTCAGGATCCACATAAGAGTGAAACCATATGGTATCTGTCTTTCTCTGTATGGCTTATTTCACTTAGCATCACACTCTCCAGTTCCATCCACGTTGCTACAAAGGGCCATATTTCATTCTTTCTCATTGCCATGTAGTACTCCATTGTGTATATAAACCACAATTTCTTTATCCATTCATCAGTTGATGGACATTTAGGCTCTTTCCATAATTTGGCTATTGTTGAGAGTGCTGCTATAAACATTGGGGTACAAGTGCCCCTATGCATCAGTACTCCTGTATCCCTTGGGTAAATTCCTAGCAGTGCTATTGCTGGGTCATAGGGTAGGTCTATTTTTAATTTTCTGAGGAACCTCCACACTGCTTTCCAGAGTGGCTGCACCAATTTGCATTCCCACGAACAGTGCAAGAGGGTTCCCGTTTCTCCACATCCTCTCCAGCATCTATAGTCTCCTGATTTGTTCATTTTAGCCACTCTGACTGGTGTGAGGTGATATCTGAGTGTGGTTTTGATTTGTATTTCCCTGATGAGGAGCGACGTTGAACATCTTTTCATGTGCCTGTTGGCCATCCGGATGTCTTCTTTAGAGAAGCGTCTATTCATGTTTTCTGCCCATTGCTTCACTGGGTTATTTGTTTTTCAGGTGTGGAGTTTGGTGAGCTCTTTATAGATTTTGGATACTAGCCCTTTGTCCGATATGTCATTTGCAAATATCTTTTCCCATTTCGTTGGTTGCCTTTTAGTTTTGTTGGTTGTTTCCTTTGCTGTGCAGAAGCTTTTTATCTTCATAAGGTCCCAGTAATTCATTTTTGCTTCTAATTCCCTTGCCTTTGGGGATGTGTCGAGTAAGAGATTGCTACGGCTGAGGTCAGAGAGGTCTTTTCCTGCTTTCTCCTCTAGGGTTTTGATGGTTTCCTGTCTCACATTCAGGTCCTTTATCCATTTTGAGTTTATTTTTGTGAATGGTGTGAGAAAGTGGTCTAGTTTCAACCTTCTGCATGTTGCTGTCCAGTTCTCCCAGCACCATTTGTTAAAGAGACTGTCTTTTTTCCATTGGATGTTCTTTCCTGCTTTGTCAAAGATGAGTTGGCCATACGTTTGTGGGTCTAGTTCTGGGGTTTCTATTCTATTCCATTGGTCTATGTGTCTGGTTTTGTGCCAGCTTGTCTGTATATTTTTAAAAATAGTTGTCAAGTACATATGAAGGTCACTATGGTATTTGTATTTTATTGCTTAGCTTTGAAATAATAACACTTAAGTGACAATTTTGACATCAGCTCAGATCATGATCTCACAGTTGGTGGGTTCGAGCTCCGTGTCGGACTCTGTGCCGACAGCTCGGAGCCTGGAGCCCGCTTCTGATTCTGTGTCTCCCTCTCTTGGCCCCTCCCCTGCTCATGCTGTCTCTCTCTCTCTCAAAAATAAATAAACATTAAAAAAAATGAAAAGAAAAGAAAATATTTTCCCTAAGGCTGAAGTTTGTCATTTCACCCCCTTACAAAATTTTTTGAAGAGCTAAAATTGGTATCAAACCTCAGAATTCTTTGTCTTGCCTAGCTCTAGATCCTGAAGGTATTCTCTTATGTTTTTTTCCTAGAAGTTTTATAGTTTTAGAACTTACATGTAAGTCTATGATAAATTTTGAGTTCATTTTTTTATGAGATGTGAGACTCTGGTTGAAGTTCTTTTTTTTTTTTTTTAATTTTATTTATTGTTGCCTATGGATGTCCAATTACTTCACCATGATTTGTTGAAAAGGTTTCTCCTTTGGATTGCTTTTGCAACCTTGTCCAAATTGTCAGTTTTTTTCTGTACATGGTACGTATTTTATGTCCTGCTCAGACAGGTCGTCCCCATTTCAATAGTAAAAATTAATCTACATTCTTCTCGATTTTTTTACATCTAAATTTTTACTCTATCTGAAGGTTATTTTAGTTTGATTTTTAAAAAAACATTTCTTGATTTCGTTTGAGAGGGAGAGAGTGAGCTAGTGGGGGAGGGGCAGAGACAGAGAGGGAGACAGAGAACCCCAAGCAGACTCAGCAGTTGTCAGCGCAGAGACCGACCCGGGGCTTGGTCCCTGCAACTGTGATATCACTACCTGACCCGAAACCAAGAGTCGATGCCTAACTGACTGAACCACTCAGGTGCCCCAAGGTTATTATTGTATTTTGTAAGGAAGAGCTAATGATCCAGTTTTCTTTTATTTCCCCAAAGGTTACCTAATGTCCCAGTATCCTTGTACTCCCACTGATTTGAAACCTCACTTTCATCATAAACTAAATTCCTAAAAATATTTGTGGCTGTTCCTGGGCTCTTCATTCAGTCCCAATGGCTTGTCTGTTTGTTTCCTCTCCACTCCTAAACTGTTGAATCTATTTTAATTGTTGTTATTTGGAACCGGGTAGAGCCAGTTCCTTCTACTTCTCCTGTTTCTCTCCTGGATATTCTCACGTGTACTTTTCCTTAGGAAATTCATTGGCAGGTGTAGTTAGCTATCCCCCAGACATTCCTTCCTTCCTTCCACAGTGTTGGGATGATGGGTATGAGGCTGCTGGCCAGCCTCAGACTACATTTCCCAGCATGCCCCTCCCTCTAAGATGTGGTCATGTGACTAGGTCTCACCAATGGGATGCCAGGGGGAATGATAAGGGTCCTGCTGCCCCTGATGGGGCTAAGAAGTGGGTCTCCTTCTCTACCTTTTCTATTCTCCTTTTCTGACAACCTTGGGAGCCAAAAGCTTATAATTGTGGGGACGTGGGCTGGAAGCAGCTGGTCTCTGAATCACTGCGTAGATGGTCCCCTGCTGAACACTCAGGCGTGAGAACAAAAACAGCAAAAAACCCCACTGCACATTTGGTGTGTTTAGCCAGTGACATGAAAAGTTTGTGTCACAGCAACTCCTGGTATTTTAACGGCTTTAATATCACTTCAGCAAGTTCTCCAAAACTCCTCGTCTTACTTAGGGTGGCATTGAATTTATAACTCAGAGAGACCTACTATCATCACAATATGGAACATGACATCTTTCTGTATAATTAGGTCTTCTTTTGTGACCATCAGTAGAATTTAAAACATCTTTCTTACCATCCAAAGATAGTGATAATTAATATATGGGGCTATATTTCAGGAATCTCTCCATGCAGTCATATACGGTATACATATTTACTTTTCCCTAAATGGAATCATATGACACATGCTGTAATTTTATAAATATGCATGTTTTTTCATGTTTATTTTGAGAGAGAGAATGAGTGGAGAGGGGCAGAGAGAGAAGGGGATGGTTTTTGAAGCAGGCTTTGCACTGACAGCAGAGAGCACCTGAGCTGAAGTTGGATGCTTAACTAACTGAGCCACCCAGGTGCCCCTATAAATTACATTTTTATTCCAAAATTTGTACAACACTACATAGAGATCTACATACAGAGGCTGGAAAATTTGTTTTCAAAGGCCAGATCATTAATATTTTTGACTTTGTGGGTCCAGAGTGTATTATTACAGAGGTACTTAACCATTTAAAATGTAAAAACCTGCTTAGCTTTTATTCAATAAAAGAGCTGGCCCACAGGCCATAGTTTGCCAATAGGTAGTACACATCATCATTTAAAAAACTACTTACTTAAGTAGTCTTATGTTAATGTACATTGATGTGGCCTTCCATATCAATTTGCTATTATAAATACTGTGGCAACATTGTGTGTAAACCCCTTCACGCTAATGTATTTACCCCCAAACGGTAAATTCCTGGAAATAGAATTGATAGGTCAGAACATATGATATTTTACTCTGATACATACCATCAAGATATTCTCATTTATGTTTACAGTCTCATCAGTTATGTGCAAGACCTCCTGTTTCACCATGTACTTATCAACACTGGATATTATCAAACTTTTGATTTTTTCGGTCCAATAAGTGGGGAACAATGATGTCTCACTGATGTTCTTACACTTACTATGGCTGTCTTTTTGCATATTATTGTGAATTTATTATTTATGAATTCCCTCTTTGTGCGTTTTGCCCATTTATCTCCGTGATTTTTTCACATTGATTTGTAACAACTCTTTGCATAATAGAGATAGTAACACTTCATCATTTGTGGGCAATATTCCCCCCCCCCCCAGTTTTTCATTTATCTTATTTCTCATAATCATTTTTCCTTTCCATTTTATAAGTTTTATATTTTATCTGGTTCAGATCGTTAGAAACTTTTACTATGTAATAAGTGTCTGCTATGCATTACTAAGCCTCTCCCCTTTTATGATTACAAAAGCATTCGCCTGTGTTTTGTTTTAGTGCTTTTATGGTCTGTCTTTTACATTTTAACCTTTGGTTTATTCAGAATTTATTTTGAAGAGTCACCCTTATTTGTTTGTGTTTTTTTTTTTTTTTTAAATAAGGCTAGCCAGTTTTCCTAACATTTTTTTTAATGTTTATTTATTTTTGAGAGAGAGAGACAGAATGTGAGCAGGGGAGGTGCAGAGAGAGAGGGAGACACAGAATCCGAAGCAGGCTCCAGGCTCTGAGCTGTCAGCACAGAGCCCGACGCGGGGCTCGAACTCACAAACAGTGAGATCATGACCTGAGCCGAAGTCAAGACGCCCAACTGACTGAACCACCCATGCGCCCCTGTTTGGACATTTTTAATCCACGATTTTGAACCCCGTTATAAATTTCCATGCATTTAGCCTAAAAAATGTCATTGAAAAAACTCACCAGATATCAAGGAACTGAGTATTTTGATTCTAGCAAGTTATTCACTTCTGGCTTTAAATGAAGAATTCCTTGAAAAATGAGGTATGCCTTATCTTTGACTGGAAGCTTTTTTACCTGATGGCAATTTGTGTATCAAAGATAAAAGTCTTATTATTCAGGTGGATAGGGTTGTTTGTATGTCCCCTGAGCGGACAGATACAATTATTTAGAATTGAGAAATACAGCTATACTGTTGCTGTGCAGCTATACTTTGCGTGTATGTGTGACCACGATTACAGACACGAACAAGTTTGCACAATGGGTCGCCAAACCTAAATGTGGGGTGTCCCGATCGGAACGGGGCAGGGGCACCAAATGTAGGGTGCTCTGATTGGGTGGCAGCCGGTGGTGCGGGAGGTGAAAGAATTCACCCAGAGCAGAACAGAAGAGATCAGGGTTTATGGAATATACTGCAGGGGGGCAGCGGGCAGGACAGCAAAGCAGAGACTGCCTTATAGAGGGGTGTTGAGGGGTCGCAGTTATAAGGCGGAGTGAGGGAGCCTGGGGACGGATGGAATTTTCTGTTTTTTGGGAACTTAGGCACTGTGCCTGGTTGTGACTGGTCAGTGAGGGCCTCTGGCTCTTTTGGGGTGGGTCGCCTAAACAGCCTGTTTGCATTCAGCTCGGTGGCTTTGGGCCCTTTGGTTTTGCTCTATGCTAAAGAGTTAATGATCCTAAGATGACGTTTCACCAAATTTAAAGAATAGAAAAGGCACCAGTTTGGGTGCAGCCTTGCATCCAAATTCCAGCTCCAGAGTTTACAAGTCTGTGGTCCTGAGCGCGGCCCTTCCCATGTCTGGGCCTCCGCTCTCTCATCTGTAAAATGGGTTAATAAGTATAACACCAATCTCACACTGCTGTTGGCAGGACTGGAGGAAAGCTGTAATCTGCTGTGGCCGGGGTTAGCCGCTGACACCCCAGTGCCCTCACGCCTGTGGTCTTAAGGTAAACTCCCTTCCCATCTCACACCAACACCTCAGTTTCTGTTTTTTTTTGTTTTTGTTTTTGTTTTGTTTTGTTTTATTTAACAAGGCACACTACATGTAGCAGAGTCCTTGACCTCGGCTTTGTTCCTGCCCACCCCTCCCCCACTGTTCCTGGGGTCCTGCACCCACCGCAGTCCAGTGGCACTCAACTTCCATTCTCACCCCAGCCCGGAAAGCCCTGGCCCAGCGTGGGTGGGACCTTGTTGCTCCATCCAGAGCTCGCCCTGTCCTCTGAGCCCCCTCTGCATTGGGCTGCTGGCTGGGGTCCCACTTGGTCCCGCCACCTTTCCCTTCCCTTGGAGGATACTTACCCCGAGGTGTCTACATTCCCAGAGAGGATGATCGGGAATACGGATGTCTGCTCTTACTGTCCGACTTCCTGGTGTCATGACAAAGAGGCTGTCAGATGGCCCAAAGTCAGGTCATCAGGGTGGCAGCCATCCATTCCAGGGCACTTCATCGGAAGGTGGCTTTTGCCCTCACACTTTGCCTTATGTAACAGTTCTTTATGTGCCTGGCACATGTCCCTGATTCACGAGAACTTATCTCTTAATCATCTCTATTCTGGGTAGGCAGGCGTGCCTCTGGGTGACTAAGGCCTTGCCCTGCCCCGCACCCACCAACAATTGTCTGTGGTCCTGACACACCAAAGACAGGTTTGCTTGCTCAGATTTCAGAATTCTGAAATCTGAAAAAACAAAGGAAAGCTGGGGAAGAAAAGAGAGTGTTGTAAGTAGGAGTCTTTTTTTTTTTTTGCAAGGGAAAGAAACCCAGCTCCAACTGGCTGAAGAAGGACAAAGACCTGACCGGGGAAAATCCAGCCTGGCTGGCTCGGGGCCCGGTGGGCGGACAAAAATATCGAGCTCATCCACCTTGTGCTCCGTTTGCTTTCTTCTCCTTAGTGAGTTTTCTGTTCTCTTTGGGCTCATCCATCATGGTGGCAGTGATGGCCGCTGGTGACTCCTGGTCCCTCCGCCCCTCCGAACCGCCACCCCCTTCCCAGGAACTGGGGAGGAATAGCACATCTCGTTCCCAAAAATCTCCAGAAAAAATGCCCGGAATTGCAAGTCAGGGCCTGACTTGGACCATAAGCTCATCCCCAAGTCAGTCAGGATGGCCTGAGTGTTTGACTGGCTCGACCCACGTGGATGTCCTGCCCTTGAAGGGGTGGGGAGGACAGGTTGGGGAGCTGAGTGGTGGCAGAAGGCTGTCAGCTCTTCCCAAATTGTGTGAACCGAGAGAGCCAACGGAAGACCTGTGGTTTCCCCCGGGAAAATCAAGAGGCTATCACCCAAAGAAAGAGGGATTAGGTCTTAAGAAGACACTAATGCCAGGTATCCATTACGGGGACAGAGCAAGAGAGAGAGCAGATGAGAGAGAGACACATGCAGAGAGACAGAGATATTAGGGAAGCCGACCATTGACACAGAGGAAAAAGACATTTGCAATTTTAAGAAAAGAAGTTCCTTTTTTTTTTTTGCTAGCAATCAAGAAAGAATTATTATACCCATGTTCCTAGTAGCATTATTCCCATAAGGTGGAAACGACCCCAATATCCATCGATGGATGAATGGATAAACAAAATGTGGCATATCCGTGCAATGGACTATTATACGGTCTTTAAAAGGAAGGAAGTTCTGACACCTGCTCCCACCTGGGTGGCAGCTTCATCGCAGGATTTTTTTACCCAATACCCGGGATTCGTGGTCTTGCCACTTTGAAGCATGAAGAGGTGGACAAAAGTTTATTAGAGCATCCGATCAGAAAGGAAGATTAGCAGGAAAGCTCTCTTTACAGAGAGGGGCCATCTGAAAGTGAATGCCCACGGACTACAGGCAAGGGTCCTTGTTTTATAAGGTCCTGGTCAGCCCTCCCATCCCTTCCCCCTTTCTCAGGTCCTGACCTTTCTTTCTCAGGTCCTACCCTTACTGGCTGGATAGCTCTACGTGCTGGGCTGTGCGGTCCTGACCGGGCTCGACTCCATTGTGTGAGAGCTCAGACTGGTCTGTGGCCATATCATTCCTTGTGGGTCATACGTTTTATGATCCACTACTTATCTTTTGTCACGTCTTTTGTCAGATTCCCGAGGGGAACCTGAGGGGCGTAGGTAGCATCGGTTACATTCTTAAGAGGGACCTGACGCTGCAGGGGGTTTGCTGTGATTAGCCGCTCCCAGCATTGTTCCAAAATCTGTTTTTCCCATCCAGGGACCTCAGGCCCTAACCTTTCCCTCTCTTTTTACCTAATTTACCTATCTTTTCCTATCATACCTTGAGGACATTATGCGAAGTGAAATTAGCCAGACATAAAAGGATAGATACTGTATGATTCCACTTATATGATGTAGTCAGATTCAGAGACAGAGGTGTTTGTGAGGGACTGGGGGGCAGGGGGATGGCGAGTCATTGATGGGTAAAGAATTTTGGTCTGAGAAGATGGAAACATTCTGTAGGTGGATGTCATGATGGCTGCATGTAATATGAGCACACTTCATACCCCCCGAACCACACGCTTACAAATGGTTCAAATATTAAATTGTCAGTGCGGGAGACAAGCCTCAGATGAGGAGAAAATATTGCCAAACATATCACTGAAGAAAGGACTTGCATCCGGAGTATATATGCTAGTCCCAAAACTCAATAGTGAGAAAACAACCAAACAGCTAACATATGGGCTTGAAAGATTCGAACAGACATCTTAGCAAAGAAGATAGGCACGCGGAAAAAAAAAAAAAAGTTCAACAAAATGAGTCATAATTAGTGCAAATTAGAACGTCTGAACTCCAAAAGACTGGTCATACCCGCTGTTGGTGACAATCTGGAGAGCCCGGAAGTCTCATACACTGCAGGCAGGACCTGGAAAACAGCTTGGTGGTTTTTTAAAAGTTAAATTCACACCCACTGTCCTTCTCTTAGGTAGTCACTCAAGGGGAATGACAACACATGTCACCGAAAGACTTGTACAAAAACGTTCACAGCAGCTTTTTGGGCAGCATCCCCAAATTGGGACAAGGCCCATCCAAGGGCGAGTGGGGGAGGAGGCTGGGGCATGATCACACCGTGGAGACATCCACAGCAACCAGAGGCAGGGGACCTCGTGCGTGCTAGAACCTGGATGATGCTAAAATACATACGTCCAGGGAAGGAAGCCAGATGCTTGGTTTCACCTATGGAAAATTCTGGAAAACTCAAACCTATTCATAGTGTGAGAAAACAGATTAGTGGGGCGCCTGGGTAGCTCAGTCGGTTAGGCGTCCGACTCTTGATTTTGGCTCAGGTCGTGATCTCACAGTAAGTGGGTTCGAGCCCTGGGTCGGGCTCTGTGCGGAGCCCGCTTGGGATTCTGTCTCTTCCTCTCTCTCTGCCCCTCTCCCGCTCAGTCTTTCTCTTTCTCTTTCTCTCTCTCAGAATAAACATACAAAAAAAAAAAAAAAGAAATAGAAAGAAAGAAAACAGATTAGTGTTTGCAGACAAGAACAGGGTCACAAGGGAACTTTGGGGGATGATACATCTGTGTTTGCTGTCTTGATTGTGATAAAGGTCTCATGGTGTGTACAGATGTCAAAACATCAACGTTTAAACATGTGTAACGTATTATCTATCAACTAAACCTCAGTAAAGCTGCTCAAGAATTGATAAAAAAAAAATCCAAAAGATACTTCTGGTTTCTATTTTGAGATCGTTTACCTGTGGAAAGCAAACCGATTCTGAGCCCAGTTACCTTTGACCTTAACTGAGTTGCTGTGCCTTTGAACTTTGATTTCCACATTTGCAAAATGGGGACAGTACCTGCCTCAGGAGACTGCCCTGAAGAAGCAGCAAAGTCAAGTTTGTTAAATGCTCAGTAGGAGGTCTGGGAGCAGACTCGACCCCTAACTTTTGTTGTTATTGACAGCAATTTCAATTACTGGAATACTAAAGGGTGTGGAGTAAAGCCTTCTGATTTTTAAAGGCAGTTTCTAAAATGGCATATTCTTATATTATGGGCATAAAACCTGGCAGCCCAGGACACAGAGACTGAATTCAGTGTTCTCTCCCAGGGACCCGAGATTCGCCTGCAAATTCCCTCCTGGTTTTATCCAAAAGGTAACTTCCTAAACACAGACCAGTTTTATTTGTAACTTTTTTTATTGAAATGTAATATACACACAGAAAAGCACACAACTGTAACAGCTCAATGACCTTTCACAAACAGAACTCACCCTTGCCAGCATCCAGATCTGGAGATAGAAGGTGGCAACGCCCCGGAAATCTCCACGTGCCCTGTCCTTGGCTTTGCTTTGTTTGGAACTTTTTATATAGGACGTGTGCTTTTTCATGTCTGGCTTCTTCCACTTGGTGACATGCATCTAATTGTTAGCCAGCCCACGTGATTTATATTTTCCATACTTTCTCTCTTGCTACCTTTACAAACATTCTCATATCTTTGTTCAGTCTTGAAGGATGAGAGGTTTTGCCAGATTTAGAGAGCAGTGTGGGTAAAAGAAACAGACCATCCAAAGGCTTGAAGGTGTAGAGAACTACGGGAGACATGCATTCTGGGGTAGATATTTCCTACTTAGTTCAAGTGTTTTCATAATTATGATCTTTCAAGTAGTTCCCAGATTTTTCTACAACAAACAATGATGAAATCGATGTCCCTGTGTATATACTCTTACCTGTTGGAGGTTATCTTTTGTAGGATTGATTTTCAAATATGAGGCTTGCTGGGTCTGTGAGTTTAAATATTTAATAACTATTGCAAGATTGTGTTACAGAATATTGTAGCAATTTACATTTCCACTAGCAATAAAGGAGTTTACCTATTTCCCCATCGCAGTCAGTATTGCTGTTTTTAAAAATGGGGTGCCTGGGTGGCTCAGTCGGTTAAGCATCCGACTTCAGCTGAGGTCATGATCTTGTGGTTGTGAGTTCGAGCCCCACGTCTGGCTCTGTGCTGACAGCTCAGAGTCTGGAGCCTGCTTCAGTTTCGATGTCTCCCTCTTTCTCTGCCCTTCCCCTGCTTGCACTCTGTCTCTGTCTCTGTCTGTCTCTGTCTCTCTTTCTCTTTCTCAAAATAATAAACACTTAAAAAAAAAACAATGTTCTGGGGATGGCCCGGTGGCTCAGTTGGTTAAGCATGTGACTCTTGATCTCAGCTCAGGTCTTGATTGTTGGGTCGTGAGTTCAAGCCCCAGGCTGGGCTCTGCCCTAGGCACAGAGCCTACTTAAAAAAAAAAAAAAAAATTCTGTCCTGTTGCTTTAATTTGAATTTTCTTTTTCTGGCTTTTAGAGAGACTGAGTGTCTTTTCATGTTTGTTGGCCATTTGGTTTTCCTCTTCTGAGAGTTATTTAATTTGGATAGTAGACACAAGGATAAAAGCCAAAGCAAAAAAAAAAAAAAAAAAAAAAAAAAGGAGAAATTCTAATCATGCATACGGAATAAGCTTGTGGTGTCCAGCCCACAGTAGGTCCTTAGTAAAGGGTAGTCATTCTACCGTTTTAATTGTTCACCATTTACAGATGGTGACAGTGAACCTTATTGATGAGACTTAGCAGGCTGCTTCTTGAGTCTGATGACCCTCCTCTGGCTGTAAAGGGTTCTGAAATAACCCACATGACTGATGTCTTGTAACCAGTGACTCAAAAGGCATCAGTCAAGGAAAGGATGTGCTTAGGTTTATTTATTTATTTATTTATTTATAACGTTTATTTATTTTTGAGACAGAGGGAGACAGAGCATGAACGGGGGAGGGTCAGAGAGAGGGAGCCACAGAATCGGAAGCAGGCTCCAGGCTCCGAGCCGTCAGCACAGAGCCCGACGCGGGGCTCGAACTCACAGACCGCGAGATCATGACCTGAGCCCAAGTCAGCCGCCCAACCGACTGAGCCACCCAGGCGCCCCAGGACGTGCTTAGGTTTAAACGAAACCTGCAGTTTCGCAGAGAGAAAAGTGGGAAAAAAAAAAAAAAAAAAGCTAGACGCTTTTCCAACCACTAAGTTGCCCTAAGCCCCTGATCACCGTACGCTGAAAACAACGGCAGGGCTATTTAGATAGAAATAAAGCCACTGTTTCAGAAGAGACAAAGAGTTCTGCTTTTAGTTTCTGTGATTGTCCATCTCAGGATCAGCCTGAATTATCAACCATCTGCATTGCAAATACTGGCTGGTTTCAAGAAGAAATCATTCAATTGAAAGCCTGGTGTCGCCAGGCAATTGGGAGTGTGTACCAGCCGGAAACGTTCTCTGCTGCAAGCGACAGAAATCTCAACTCCCACTTCCTGAAACAGGACGTATATTGTTCATTTCACAGGCTCCCAAACTGTCTTGGTTCACAGCGTTCCTGGGCCAAAAGGAATGCCTACCGCTTCTTCTCATGAAACAAATAGGTCCAAAAGCACGTAGCATTTATGTCCTAACAACTTAGCCATTTGAAAAGAAAATACACATATATTGCAAAGTATTTTATTTATATTTTTATTTCATTTTCAGATGACTACACATAACTCGGTTGAATTGAGTCCTTAAATAACTTCCATTATTACATTCTACAGGTAATTACCACGAGATGTGTGTCCTTTGGGGGACTGCACAACTTCCCAGACCTCGGAGTCAGGTTGGAGACCCTCTTACCTACATTTCCTCTTCCACATTGATTTTTTTTTTTAATTTTTTTTTTCAACGTTTTTTTATTTATTTTTGGGACAGAGAGAGACAGAGCATGAACGGGGGAGGGGCAGAGAGAGAGGGAGACACAGAATCGGAAACAGGCTCCAGGCTCTGAGCTATCAGCCCAGAGCCTGACGCGGGGCTCGAACTCACGGACCGCGAGATCGCGACCTGGCTGAAGTCGGACGCTTAACCGACTGCGCCACCCAGGCGCCCCTTCCACATTGATTTTTATGCAGTACTTGCTTTTTATTATGGCAACTCCCATAAAGCCAGCTTTGCAAAGATATGATGTTATTGGAGAGAATGTAGGGCAATTTGATATTACAGCCTTGAACAACCTTGAGCTAGTAATTCACATGGTGTTTGACAGATATCGAGAATCACTATATTTCCCTTGAAGTTTTATAATCCCCCAAAGCCCCTGTGAGTTCAGCGTGGCTCTCTGGGGTGCCCTGGTACACAATCCGAGAAGATCAGGTTAATTTAACAAGGAAGTCAGAAGCAGTTGGTCTTGGGGTTAGTCTGGTGGCTAACCAGACTATACTTATACTCCATCTGGACCTGGTGGTGGATGGCAGACAGGTGTCTACAGCTGCAGAGACATCTTGAACTAAACAAGGATCTAAACAGAGATAAAAATCAGAGGCCTCCGTCATGTCAACCAGACCTGGGATTGGAAGACTGAGAAGTTTGCCAAGCTAAGCAAGTTCTCAAGAAGACACTATCTCACTAGCCCACCGGTTATCCTAGTCGTTTGCGGGGGGACCAGTGTGTTGCTTATGGAGACGGCAGTCCACACGAGAAATCTTGAGTTGTGGAAATACGTTGTGCCTGAATGACATTCGGGTTTTCTTTGGAGAGCCACTGTTTTTGGAGCTACCAAGACAGTCCCTGGATCTAGCGAGGGAGGCTGTGTCTGGAGAGGTGACATCTAGTTGACCAGGGGTCACGGGAGAGACACCCGATCTGAGATTTCAATGTGCAGTGCAGGTTGGCCCAGGGAGCAAAACAGGACTTCAAACAGAGGGAACAGCGCTGGCAGGGAGGGGAGTGGGCACATGGCTCATCGGACTGTTTAGGGTTTGTGTGACCAGAGGTGAGTCAGGGTAGGACTCACAGCCTGTGTGGCCGGCTCTGGGAGTTTGGTTTTGCCCTGAAAGCCATAGGAAGGGCTGAAAGGTTTTAACGCAGGGAAGGATGTGATGAGGTTGATAGTCTGGGGAACAACAGCATCTATCATGTGGCGGAAATTTCTGGTGCTCACAAAAAGCCTTTCTTTTTCCTCCTGGGCACGTGGTTAGACTACATTTCCCAGACTCCTTTGTGGTCAGGTGAAGCCATATGACGGACTTCTGGTCAACCAAACATGGAGGAAAGGGATATTTGCCATTTTAGGCCTAGCCCGTAAAAACGTCCCCCACGTCCTCTCTCCCCCATCTGCTGGCTGGTGCAGAAGATCTGGGGACCTAGATCGTGGGTCTCCAAGATGGAAATGGCTTGGATCCCTGAGTCACCATGTCATAAAGGGCCTGCTATTGTGTCAACAGTGAATCGATTTTTATTATGTTAACCCATCTAAATGTTGGGTTCTTTTTTACATGGGTTAGCCTACTCTGACGAAAACCACAACAATAGGTGCTCTTGATGGGGCCTGCTCTGAATCTGGCACTGTCTCATTTAATCCGCACGACAGCCTTGTGGGGATGGGGGACGCCGTCTTCCCACTTCTCCGAAAGAAAACACTGGGGCTGAGGGAGAAGCCAGCAGGCGATGGTGAAGAAGCCTGATCCCCACCTGTACCCAAGTGCTGAACCGTGCCCTGCTGGCTCCCAGTACAAGAGGAACAGATTAAAATTGGGTGAGGCAAGGGGACCAGATGAGGAGCTATAGTGACCCCAGCTGGGAGTTCCTGCCTGTGACGCGGGGAAGGTATCAGATGATTGTAAATGTTAACCGAGAGAATGCACGTGAGGTGTCCAGTGCAGGGCCTAGAACCTGGCAGGTGTATCCTGAACGTTTGATTTTTTTTTTTTTTTTTTTTTTTTCAAGACACTAAGCAAGAACTCGCGGAGGCCTGGGTGAAACCAGGAGAGACATGTTCCGGAAGCAGTCTTGGCAGGACTCGGGCAAAGCGTGAAGGAGATGGGGAAGGCACACGGTTGCACAACTGCCTTGTGTTGCCATTTGCAGGGACACGGGAGGAAGGGTGTGAGACATCTTGAACAGCGTGAGGTGGGTACAGAGGAGGGAGAGCACAGGGCTCAAGATAATCAACCCTAAACCTTCCGAGATGTTCAGATATTCAAAAGAGGGGCTGCATTGCTGAGCCTCCAGCCGAAAAGAGCTCTTAGCAAACCCATCAGACCCTGGATGGATTCGCTCTGTCCTGGAGTGGATACTTTTTATCTACACAACCTTGGGCAAGTTCCGTAACTCTTTGTGCCTTGGTTTTTTATCTTTGTGCCCTGAAGATAGGGATAAGAGATCAGGGGGTTGTTGTGAATATATGCAGTGTGCTCAGCACAGTGTTAGATATGCAGTAGGAGAAGCAAATGGGAGGCGTTTTCACTACATTCTCTTCTCCCTGACGTTATTTCTCTATGGGTCTCTATCTGCGCAGAAAAATACTCAGGTAACAGATATGAGCACTGAAAGAATCTTTGCCCATCTTACTCACTGCTACATTTCCAATTAGCTCTTAGAACTAGTTCATGAAAGGTACTTAAATATTTGTTGAATGGATGAATGAAGGAATGCATCTCTCTCCTCTTTTTTTCTTCCTCCGTCCCTCCCTTTCTTCCCTCCCTCCTTTCTTCCTTCCCTCTTTCCATCCATCCATCCACCATCCAGCCATCATCCACCCACCCTTCCATCCATCCATCTTTTTTTTTTTTTAATTTTTTTTTTCAACGTTTATTTATTTTTGGGACAGAGAGAGACAGAGCATGAACGGGGGAGGGGCAGAGAGAGAGGGAGACACAGAATCGGAAACAGGCTCCAGGCTCTGAGCCATCAGCCCAGAGCCCGACGCGGGGCTCGAACTCACGGACTGCGAGATCGTGACCTGGCTGAAGTCGGACGCTTAACCGACTGCGCCACCCAGGCGCCCCTCCACCCATCCATCTTAAAAAGATACTAGACTGTAGTGGCTTAACCCACAAGTTCTTTTTCCAATTGTGGTAAAATACACATAACATAAAATCTACCATTTTTAACCACTTTTAAGTGTATAGTTCAGTGGCATTAATTACATTAACACTGTTGTGTAACCATCCATCTCTACGACGTTTTCACCTTCCCAAACTGAAACTCTGTACCCATTAAACAGCAACTCCCCATTCCCCTCTGCCCCCCGCCCCCAGCCCCTGGCAACCACCGTCTCCTTTCTGTCTCTAGGACTCTGACTACTCCAGAGACCTCCTATAAGTGGAATCATGCAGCATTTGTCCGTTGTGACTCAACCCACACGTTTTGCAATCACAAAACCTATGTGACCCTGGGAAACGTAACTTTCCTGAATCTCCACCTCTCCTTGTGGAAAAGTAGGAGTACCTGCGTCGCGGGCTTACTGTTGAAGTGAGATAATGCATATAAGGTTCTTAGCCCGGTGCCTGGCAAGTAGAAGGCTTGTAGAAATTGCCCAATAAATACTTGTTACACGTAAATATGTGTTCTTCATTAGTAGACACCGGTGTTGTGCTGATCGTGTGTCTGCCAGTGTCATAAGCTCTTTGTCATATGAACTCATTCAAATCACAAACGCCCCTATGTCGTCGGTTCTATCGCTATCGTTCACGCTTCACAGCGGAGAATACTGCGGTGCAGAGGGGACAGCAACACAGGGCTCCAGAGCCAGTTCACGGCAGAAACGGGCTTGGGATCCAGGCAGCCTGTTTCCGAGGCCCGCAGGCTTTCCCGCGACGCACGTTGTTACCGTGGCTGCCGCTGGCTGTCGGTGGGTGGACGGTCATCCGTCTACACGCATTCAGTCCTGGATCAGGCAGTGAGGGTGAGGGGAGTTGTTGAGGCCCCAGATACGAGGAGGAGACGTCTGAGGGAATCCACGGAAACATCACCCAAAATGCGCTGGCCATTATCTCCCACGTGCGGTCCCAGCCCAGAGGGGCCCTCTTCGTGCTCACACGCTGGTCTCCTTTGGACCCTTTTGGTGGCTGCGGGGACCCTTGTGGTGGCTCCACGTCCTGCTGGGGAAGGCCTGGGGCGCTCCCCGGGTGGTGCAGGTCAGCCGGTGCCTTCTCCCCTTGTTGGCAGAAAGCTTAGCGATCCTTGACCATCCCCTGCCCTGCCCAGTTGAGATTAAAAAAAAAAAAGAAACTGTTTCCTCTTCTGGGCCCCAGGGCCACCTCCCACCTCGCTTTATTGCTTTCTTGGCACCCTAGGGGAGCCTCCGCAGCCCTTTAAAAGGAGCAGAGCCCGAAGTAGAATGAGCAGCCCCGGTCTGAGATAAGAGCCCGACAGCAGGTGCACTCTCCCAGCCAGCTCAGGCAAGAGCAGGTGCGCGGGTCACTGGGGCCCTGATGTCTGCGGAGGTGAGCCCGCAGCTGGCCTCTGCCTCTGCCTCTGCCTCTGCCTCCGCACCCTGGCCCTACAAGGGGTGCTGAGAATTGACAAGGCTGGGGCGCTGGGGGCTCCTTTCAGGGCTTTCCTCCCACCCGTGTCCGCTCTCCCTTTTCCCCGCTGCAGGCGGCTGTGTCTGTGCGTGACGCTGAGTTTGTCGGTGGCAAGGGGAAGCAGCCAAGCATGGGAGGCAGGTGTCGTGAATCCTGGTATGAGCGGTTCCTGCAGCCCTGTCTGGTCGAACTGCTGGGCTCTGCCCTCTTCATCTTCATCGGGTGCCTGTCGGTCATTGAGAACGGGCCGGACACTGGGCTGCTGCAGCCGGCCTTGGCCCACGGGCTGGCCCTGGGCCTCATCATCGCCACACTGGGGAATATCAGGTGAGACCAGTTCCGAGGGATCGGCCTAGGCTAACCTGGGCGGGCAGAGGCGGGGAGCAAAGCTATCAGCGGGGACCCTGGGCACATACGCAAGTTTCCCAGCATTGTACATAGGAGCGTGGGCTGGGGACTCGGACTGCCTGGGTTCAAATCCTACCTCTGCAGCCTATGGGCTCTGTGGCTTTGGGCAAGTCCCTCTCCAAACCCTAAATTCCCCACCCGTAAGATGGGGAGAAGAGAGTATTTTTTACTCAAGTATTTTTACTCAAGAGTATTTTTTTCCTCAAGCCCACACATATACAATGCTAACCCAGTGCCAGGCACTGTTCTAAACACTTCCTCCCTCTCTTCCTTCTTCCCTTCTTTCCTTCCTTCCTCCCTCCCTCCCTTCTTTCTTTCTTTCTTTCTTTCTCTCTCTCTCTTTCTTCCTGCCTGCCTTTTTATATATATATATATATATATATATATATATAAATTTTTTTTTACATGCTTATTTATTTTGGAGAGAGAGCCTGAGTGGGGGAAGGGCAGAGACAGAGGACAGAGGCTCCAAAGCAGGCTCTGCACCATCAGCACAGAGCCCAATGCAGGGCTCAAACCCACGATTCGTGAGATCGTGACCTGAGCTGAAGTCGGATGCTTAACCAGCTGAGTCACCCAGGCGCCCCTCTAAGCACTTTCTAAATATGGACTCACTGAATGCTCTCAACAACCCCTTGAGGGTAGTTGCTATCATTACCCTCACTTT
The DNA here is from genome assembly GCF_014898765.1 of Herpailurus yagouaroundi. Classification (NCBI taxonomy): domain Eukaryota; kingdom Metazoa; phylum Chordata; class Mammalia; order Carnivora; family Felidae; genus Herpailurus; species Herpailurus yagouaroundi. The sequence goes on from NW_024412627.1 coordinate 33,079, forward strand.
CCTGGTGTGGCCGAGAAAGGCCACGGGACTCGTCCACGGTTTCTTGGTTAGTAAGTGGCAGAGCCAGGAGGAAGCCCACGCTGAGAGCCCCACGGGAATCAAACGGCACCGAGTGCTCAGCTCCAGCGCTACTGGTGCCATTAGAATAGGGTTTTCCTCCAGCCTAGGGAGAGGCGGAGTTCAGCCACTCGGGAGCTCTTTTGCAGAGCCCGGGCACTGGTAAAGGGACGCCAGGATACCTCTCTCTGTCTCCTAATTTGGAGTCTGGGGTCTCATTCTGACTGATGGCCACATCTCTTGAGGGCTGGAGCTCTGAGTGAGTCCGGAAGGAGTTAAGGGATGGTCGCCCGCCAGGTCCTTCCTCTGGGCACCGTGGGCTCTGGGTGTAGGGCAGGAATGGGGCTGCCCGCTTCTCCCCGGCTGTCCCCCGCATCCCTCACCCCACCAGTGGGCACCTCAGGGAAAACGGGCAGGGTCTGGTGCCTGTTTTCTACTTGGGCAAGGTCCTTGGCTCACTCTGGTGCTGCAGGGCCATCCTGGGGGGCCACCCGGGGGGCCACATTCGCTCTAGTGTTGGCCTAGACCTTGGTCTCAAGACTTCCTTCTGCTTTTGCGGGTGACAGCGGTGGGCACTTCAACCCTGCGGTGTCCTTGGCGGCCACGCTGATCGGAGGCCTCAACCTGGTGATGCTCCTTCCCTACTGGATCTCCCAGCTGTGCGGGGGGCTGATCGGGGCCGCCTTGGCCAAGGTGGGTGATCCCCACGGGGGCTGGGGTGAGGGGAGTGGGGAGTCGGAGGCGCCCCACTTTTTTCCTCTAGGATTTTCCTTCATGGGGATTGGGTGGGTCCTTTTCTCCCGGGAAGGGGGCCTTTGGCTCTCCTTAAACACACCCTGTTCTGTCGGTGTCTGGACATAGCTCTCCCCTGGACGGACCAGGAAGCAGGATTTGGGACCTGAAGTTTCTCTCCCTGAGACCATTTCTGGCTTTGGAATGGCTTTGGGTAATGTTTCTACTGTTTGGCCATTGATTCATTCGCTCACTCATTCGTTCATTCTACAAACTGGGGGTGGGGGAAGGCTCTGGTAACTCTCCTTGAACTAACTTCTCTGCCTGTTCTCCATTTTGCCCGCCTTTAAACCGCGTCCCTCGGCGTGTGATGGGAGTTCGCGATCAGTTTATGTCTGGAGTCTTCCCCTGGCAGGACGGCTACCGCCTCCTCCCGCCACTCCGGTTTTTATAGACCCACACATCGCTTCACGGACGGACTCCCTCCTTGCCTCCTTCCCTTCTTTTTTCCCCGTCCTGTTGCTGTTAAGTCTCAGTACGACCAGGGGCCCTGCAGGATGTAGGGCTTGTAGGCGTGCGTGTTAAGGGGCGTGGGGTCGGGTTGGGGGAACAGGGGGCGCCCGTTAGCCTGGCTGGGGTTCGGCCTGTAGCTCTAGGCACTGGCCCATGGCAGACTTTGGTCTGGAGTCCCATTTTGCTGTCTTCCCTGCCCTGGTCTCCCCGTGTTCCCCTTTGAGACCCTTATCCCCTGTCTGCAGAGTGGGGGCTGGACCTTCCCGCTCTGATCCCTGATGGAAAGCAGTTCCTAGGCTCTCCCTCCAGCCGGGCCACCCGCAGACCCACCCAACACAATCTGGGCAGTGCAGGGCGGAGGCTCTGGTCACTGAGCACACCCTCCCTGCGAAGCAATTCACACAGCTTCTCTCGGTAAATCTCCCGGCCGCATCACAAGGAGCCACAGTCGGTTCTTAGAGGGCACTCGCTGCCTGAGTTCAGAGCTCCGATTACCATCACCTCCACTTTACGGAGGAGGAAACGCAGAAGAAGTCGGTAGCTGGCCCAGGTTCAGCCGAACCGGGAAGCAGCCGGGTCCAGATTTAGGTCCAGGGTCCAGAAGCTTGCTCTGCTCTCTTCCCTTTCCAGGTGCCCTGATGACTCCTGAGGCTGACTTCCTGTCAAGCCTCGGGGTTCCCTCACCCCTTCAAAGGGGCCTTAAAGGGGGCTGGCAGTGGGGTGCATCTGGTCGGACGTGTTGGCAAGTTGAGTAAGGTTTTTTTGTGTTCTTTTTTTCAAAGAGGATCGTCTAGTTACATGAGCTCTGGGGCCCCGACCCCTGCAGCCACTGCTGGGTTATCCCGTTTTACAGATGAGCAAGAGGAGGCTCAGAGAAGTCCGGTGGCTCTCAGTGAAAACTGAAGCTGGGGTATGCGTGACTGTGGATTGGACAGAGCCTGTCACTGCCCCAGCGGTTGGGGGGCACGCGCTTCCCCTCGCTGCCCGCCGTCCCCCTGCCCTGCCCACACGGTGAGGCCAGTGGCTTCTCTTCTCTCCGCAGGCAGTGAGTCCTGAAGACAGGTTCTGGAACGCGTCTGGGGCGGCCTTTGTGACGGTCCAGGAGCCGGGGCAGGTGGGGGGGGCGGTGGTGGTGGAGCTGATCCTGACGACCCTGCTGGCACTGGCTGTTTGCATGGGCGCCATCAACGAGAAGACGCAGGGCCCTCTGGCTCCATTCTCCATTGGCTTTGCCGTCACCGTGGACATCCTGGCCGGGTGAGCGGTCCTGGGCCAGCCTTTGGGGTTGGGGTACCCAAGGAGGCACCCCTCTGCCCCTCTAGTAAGTTATTGCCGTGATGGAACGTGGGCCCCAAATGACCCTTCTAACATCATTCCAGGGAAGTCAGAAAACTGGCTTCTCATGTGATATTTTCCTTTCTTTTGAAAAAAGTTTTTTTAGTGTTTATTTTTGAGAGAGAGAGAGAGAGAGAGAGAGAGAGATGGAGAGCAAGTGGGGGAGGGAGACACAGAATCCAAAGTAGGCTCCAGGATCCGAGCTGTCAGCACAGAGCCCGACACGGGGCTCGAACTCACCAACTGTGAGATCATGACCTGAGCTGAAGTCAGACGCTTAACTGACAGAGCCACCCAGGCATCCGGAAATTCACCTTTTTTTGTAGCGTTAAACATTTCTGTGAGCTGTGTTTGTTCAGTCAGTGGGAAGCCAGGTTTTAGCCTCAGCCTCACAAAGAGCTTCCATACTCACTGACTCATCTAGGGTGAGCCCCTCAGGGGTGCAGGAGGGGTTTAAGGAGACAAGCTTGGGTCAGGGATTGTTTCTCCCATTTTATATATGAGGAGACTGAGCCCAGAGAGAACACACGTGACTTATTTAAGGTCACTGGACAGTGGCAAATTAAAGGACAGATCTGGGACAAGAGCCCAAATCTCTTAGTAAAGGGGCGTGTGTGTGTGTGTGTGTGTGTGTGTGTGTTTATTTATTGGAGAGGGAGAGAGGAGCAGAGAGAGGGGGGACAGAGGATCTGAAGCAGCCTCTAAGCTGACAGCAGACAGTGGGATGCGGGGCTCGAACTTATCAACCAGACCTGACCCAAAGTCAGCCGCTCAACTGAGCCACCCACGTGCCCCGAGGGAGCCCCTTCCTAATGCCCACCTCCTTTCCTTCTCTTGGACACAGAACCAAGTCTAGGCGGTCCGGGCTCTGCCGCCCACATCGCTGTCATCCTTTGGGAGGTGGAGTCTGGGGAGCTTGGGGGGGGGGGGCGGGGGGCGTGCGGAAAGCGCGTGTAAAGCCGCGGCGGTGCTTTGCTGCCCCCTAGCGGCTGTTGGTTCCTTTACAAGCCAATGATTCATCCTTTGTACTTTGGCTGCCGGGCAGGGGACCCCGGGAGACCCTCAGCAACGCGGCAAGGATACCGACCCCAGAACCAGAGAGGTAGCCCTGGAGAACAGCCCCCCCTCCTCCCGTAGGAGACGCCAGGCCCCAAGCTTGTGGCACAACAAGGGCTAATAAGGGTTAGCTAGATTAAACGCTTGTACGTGAATTATATTTTGAGTCTTGGGCTCCTAGATGTATTTTCGCAGTGGCTCCTGACAAGAGCCTATGAGATAGGTACTTTCTCCTCAAGCGAAGGGCACACAGCTAGAAAGAGCTGGGCTGGACTTCGGATGCAGGTCAGCTTCACTCTGAAGTTCATGCGGTCGACGCTGACTGCTTGCCTTGGTTTCTTCAACGTCGACGAGGACCTGGACCCGTTTTCTCTTCCTGTCACCACTGAACTCTCTCTCTGCTGTCTGTTCTTCTAGAAGGGCGTGTGGGGAGTGACAGAGAAGCCTTTCACTTCCCGGTGCTAATAGCCTCTTCGCCTGTGTCTTCTTTGGGATCCACCCCCTCCCCCCGCCCCACCAGAGCCCCACAATATGGTGGCTTCAAGAGGGTTTCTGGGTGGTGTGCGACTTGAGCCTAGTTGGGGAAATGAACTTGACCTTGACGCGGGCCGGGGCCTGGCTGGGATCTGGCGACCATGTGGCTGGGTGTTTGCAGGGGTGCTGTGTCCGGAGCCTGCATGAATCCTGCCCGTGCCTTTGGACCTGCTGTGGTGGCCAATCACTGGGACTTCCACTGGATCTACTGGCTGGGCCCGCTCCTGGGGAGCCTCCTCGTAGGAGTGCTTATCAGGTAGGAGCGTGACCCAGGGTCACTGGCCCCTCTCGTGGGCACCTGGTGTCAGTTCCCAGAGCATCCAGGGCTGGACGGCTGGGATCTCACGTGGGTTCGAAGAAGGGAAGAGGGAGTCTTTTCCAGAGACAAAGATTATGGCTCCAGGACCTTTGGTTCCAAGTGACGGAAATCCATCTCAATGTAGTTGACGTCCCAAGGGGGAATTCGCTCACTCACATCAATGAGAAGTTCACACGTAGCACCGGCTTCAGGTGGTGCTCAAACAGTGTCTTTAGGACTTGGTCTGCTGTCCTCTGGGCAGGCTTCATGCTCCGAGAGGCTCTCCGGGAGAGGCAGAGATGCTCGCCGGAAAAGCTAGGCTTCCATGTCAGCAGCTTAACAACCCCAGAAGAGATAAAACAACAGCTCTAGCAAAAGCCCGGAGTCTCACGTTCACTGGTTTGGACTGGCGCAGCATGGGTCGTGTCCCCCTCTGCATCCACCCCTGTAGCCACGGGGCTCAGGCACTCTTCCTGGCTATGTCGGGAGTTGGGGCGAGGTCAGCCTCACCTGCACAGCCACGTGGACCACGAGTAGGGGAGCTCCTCACGGGGCCGGGGAGTCCTATCCACAGAGAGAACCGTGGAGATGGTGCCCCCAAGAGCACGCGTGCCAGGAGATGCCATTGACATGAAATGCAACGTGAGCAGAGCTCCCTGGCCTTGTGCGGTGGGGAACAAGGTTGATGCCACCACAAGGATAGTATCTGCTTGACTGCTTCCCCTTGAGCTCTCCTTTTGTGAGCTTTGAAGGTCTGCAGGGGCCTGGTGTGTTTTTTGTTTGTTCGTTTTCCCTGCTCCAGGCCCTGCAGGGACTAGGGTCTGGACTTGGTACACGGTGAACCTACCTCCCGCAGCCTGGGAGGGCACAGTCACTGGGCTGGTCTCTAGCGTTTGCCATCAATGCCCACCTGCAGTCCGGCTTAGCCCACGGGTTGGCAATGAAGGGCATCACTGTTGCTTTCGGAATGGCTGAGAGAGCATCGTCAGGGAAAGGTTACTGGAAAGCAAACAGGAGAGAGTTTCTCCCTTTCCCCAAGGGGATTTGGCTATTGAGGCTGGAAAGGCTCAGGAGAGCATCTTTCTGGAGAGTTCTGGGCCTGGAGACACTTGATGAAGGGCTGGGTCTCTCCTCCAGAGGCTTGGGGGCCTCATGGGGCCATCTTTCTTTTTTTTTTTTTTTTTGTAGGTTCCTCATTGGAGATGGGAAAACCCGCCTAATATTTAAGGGACGATGACCCTGGTGGCATTGTTGCGGCCCCACCCAGAATGCAGACAGGTCACCTTCTGCATTTCCTGCCTGGGCAGAGGCCCAGAGGAGCCCCTCACTTGCTTCCCCCCCATGTGCGCCTGGCTTCCCAGATAGACAGACTGTCGCTAAGTTCTGAGGATGCTCTATGTTCTCCAAACTCCACTGGGCTCGGTGGAGACCTCAGCCTGGGGGGCGTGTTGCCAGAACGAGGGAGAGGTCTTTCTCGGGAGGGAGGGTCCCAGGAGCTGAATAGGTGGCTGTTTATGCACAGGAGTTCACTGCCCCCGGCCCCCTCTCCTTCTCCTTCTTCGCTGTTACAGAAGGGCCTTCAGGGGGTTTCCCTGCTTCCTGAGCTGCCACTTTAGCTTTGCAATAAATAGTCCACTATTTCCTTTTGGGTGCATTTGCCTTTCATTTCGGACATGGGCGCTGCTGGGGAGGAAGCAAAAGTCTGGGCTGGGCCTTAGCTGTCCGGAGCCTGGCTTAGGGTCCGCATCAGGGTAGGTACTGAGGACGTGGGCAGTCCTAGAGCCCGTCTTCCACCAGGCCAGACCCATCCTGGAGCCCTGCCAGGAGCTCAGAGTCAATCCCTGATCAGAGGCCGCAGGGTCCAGGGTCTGGTTTAGTGGCCAGTATCACCTAGGACACGGATCAGCCCACTTGAGGTGCTTGGCTGGGGATGGGTGTGGGTATGGGGGTCGGCCAGAGCTGTAAGGATCTCCCAAGGAGATCAATAACATGGCATAACATAGGTCTGGAGAGAGAGTGGTGTTTTGATGGAAGATATGACTATCACGAATAAGGAAGGATTGAAAAAAGATACGGAGACACATTCGTAACCTCATACCTTCCAAAAAGAGCGCATCATCTCTACAATCTGTGGGTCACCGATGGAAGTTGGTCATCGTAACACCATGAAGAAGGGCCAGGGAAAAGTAATCCTCAACAACGAATGAAGACTCACCCACTTCTACAAGATGAGCAAAATGCTCACCCGAGTAAAAATGAACAAAATGCTTAGAGAAAATCACCAATATGCTTTGAGGCTGCCTGGTGAGAAAATGGGCACACCACACACCCAAACATCCAGAGCAGTTTGGGGAGACAAGGAGAATAGCAAATAACAACAACAACGACAACAACAACAACCCTAAACAAAAAAAAAAGGAAAAAAAAAACAGGCAATAATATAAAACCAGTAACAAGCAAATTAGAACATTTACGAAGAGTGACAAGTGTGAAAAGTTACTGTTTCATTTGTTTATGTGATGAAGTAAACCTTTGCAGGATGCTTGGGTGGTTCAGTTGGTTAGGTGTCTGACTCTTGGTTTCAGCTCAGGTCATGATCTCACGGTTCGTGAGATCAAGTCCTGTGTGGGGCTCGGTGCTGACAGCTCGGAGCCTGCTTGAGGTTCTCTCCTTCTCTCTCTGCCCCTCCCCTGCTTGTGCTCTCTCTCTCTCAAAATAAATAAACAAACATTCAAAAAAATTTAAAGAAAGAAAGAAAGAAACCTTTGGTAAATCTAGTAAATAACAAAATAGTTATATATACATACACATACATGCGTACATACAAACATATACGTGTACATACACACATACATATACACATGCGTGCATAGGCATGAACACGTGTGTAACTAACACTGATCATTTAGTCCATGCTTGGCACTGTGCATAATGCTTTCTATGCCTTATCTCATTTGCTCCCCACAACCCTATGAGGTACAGCACAGTGGGTTGAATAGCGTCCCCCCCACACTCATGTCCACCTGGAACCTCAGAGGGTAACCATATGTGGAAGTAAGGTCTTTGCAGTGTAATTAAGGTAGGGATCAATCAAGGTGAGATCAGGCTGGGTTAGGGGGGGCCCTAAGTCCGATGGGAGTGTCCTTAGAAGAGACAGAAAAGGACACACAGAGACACAGAGAAGAAGGCACGCGGAAGAAGGATGGGGGCAGAGACTGGAGTTACTGCGTCACATGCCAGTACCAGGAGTCCCGGCAGCTGCAAGAGGCAACGAAGGTTTCTCCCTCACAGCCTTGGGGAGCCTGGTGCTGCTGACACCCTGATTTCAGACTTGTGGCCTCAGAACTGTGGGAGAATAAGTTTCTGTTGTCTTAAGCCACGCAGTTTGGGGTAATTTGTACAGCAGCCCCAGGAAAGTAACACAGGCAGGTGCCCTCACCCCTTCTCATCTTCCAGGGGGACAGATGCGGCTTCCAAGCGATGGTGTCACCCAGAGTCCCACAGTCCGTCGGTCGAGCCAAAATCTGAGATCAGGAATGTTTGTAGGGTTCATGATCTTTGCCATCACACTTGGACGTTTCTGAATGAGGGACAATACGTCTCCTGTCTCATCTCCTATTTGCCGGTTAGTCCCCATTAGGAGGGGGGCAGGAAGACACGCGCTGTACCTTCTCACTGCTTACTTGCAACTGGACTTCGAGTCCTGGTCTCTCATGACAATTTCTGGACCATAAGCTCTCAAGAGGAAGGTTGTTGCTAATTCATCTTTGCATCGCCACATTATTTGGTGGCAAGTATGGCACAGGCTATGGCACAAGAACAGCCACTCAGATCAATGGCACAGAATAGAGAACCCAGAGATGGACCCACGAACAGATGGCCAACTCATCTTTGACAAAGCAGGAAAGAACAGCCAATGGAATAAAGACAGTCTCTTCAGCAAGTGGGGCTGGGAAAACTGGACGGTGACACGCAGAAGAATGAACCTGGACCGCTTTCTTTCACCAGACACAAAAATAAACTCAACATGGATGAAAGACCTAAATGTAAGACAGGAAGCCATCAAAATCCTAGAGGAGAAAGCAGGCAAAAACCTTTTTGATCTTGGCCACAGCAACTTCTTACTCAACACGTCTCTGGAGGCATGGGAAACAAAAGCAAAAATGAACTATTGGGACCTCATCAAGATAAAAAGCTTCTGCACAGCTGGGGCACCTGGGTGGCTCAGTCACACATCCGACTGCGGCTCAGGTCATGATCTCATGGTTTGTGAGTTCGGGCCTCGTGTCGGGCTCTGGTGACAGACAGCTCAGAGCCTGGAGCCTGCTTTGGATCCTGTGTCTCCCTCTCTCTCTGCCTCTCCCCCACTTGTGCTCTCTCTCTCAAAAATAAATACATTTTAAAAAATTTAAACATATTATAACTAGTGTAGTATAATAAAAAATTATGGAGAGCCTGTGTGGCTCTGTTGGTTGAGCGTGACTCTTGGTTTCAGCTCAAGGCAGGAGCTTTGTGAGTTGGAGCCCCACACAGGGCTCTGTGCTGGCAGCACGGAGCCCGCTTGGGGTTCTCTCTCTCTCCCTCTCTGCCCCTCTCCCCCTCTCGCGTGCTGTCTCTCTCAAAATAAGTAAACTTAAAAAAATTATATTACGGTCAAAAGACCCTAAATTTAGGACCTAGTTTTTCCACTTTCTAGACCTGTGACCAAGGAAAATTTCTTAAATTTTGTCAATTTTTTCTTTTTTTATTCTTAAACGAGGACAGTAATATTAAGTTCTGCAAGTCCTTCCCAAGTTCTAATGTTCTGGGAATCTACTGCAATAAATCACCTCTCCAAAGGCAAAAATAAATAAGTAAACAAATAAATAAAAATAAAAAATAAATACAAGAATGGCACAGGCAGGCTGATCCCAATGACTCTCAAAAGTCATTCAGACCCTCCAGAGTAGAATCCAAATTTGACCCAGATCATCCCCACCCCACCTCTTGTCTTCTCAGAACAAGGAGGAACTGGAAACGGGGGATGTCAGAGCTGGAAACTCCATGACGGTAAAATGCAGTGGCCACGAGTTTGGATTCTGAGCAAGATCCGAGCTTAAATCTTAAGACTGTTCACGTCTTTGCTGCGTAAGCTTGAGAAAGGCAACTTCACGTCTCTCCGCTGCTTTTTCTGTACAGCGGAGGCAGGGCCACAGAATGCATGGGAGTATAACCTGCCGTTTGTAGAGCGTTCGCACGATGCCCAGTACAGGCGAAACGGAAGACGTGTCAGCTCGTGGTACATGGTGTGATGTAATCAAAGCCTCTGACTTTGCAGGTACCAGAGTCATGGTGAGGGGTGGAGGTCTAGAAAGGAGCTTCTAAATGACCTTCGCACATGTCTATTTTTTCACCTACCTTCTTTGGGCCTCTCAAAGGGGAAGAAGTTGGGAACCACTCATGGCTGCCTGACCCCAAAACCCGGTGCAGCTGAATAATTTGACTAAATCACAGAGCGATCTAATGGCAGAGCTCAATAGAATCCAGGATTTGGGACACACAGTCTAGTTTTCTTTCTTTAAAAAAAATTTTTTTTTAAATGTTTTATTTTTGAGACAGAGAGAGACAGAGCATGAACAGGGGAGGGGCAGAGAGAGAGGGAGACACAGAATCGGAAGCAGGCTCCAGGCTCTGAGCTGTCAGCACAGAGCCTGACGCAGGGCTTCAACCCACGAACTGTGAGATCATGACCTGAGCCGAAATCGGATGCTTAACCAAGTGATCCACCCAGGTGTCCTTTTTTTTTTTTTTTTTTTAACTTATGTATTTAAATCCAAGTTAGGTAACATATAGTGTAATAATGGTTTCAGGAGCAGAACCCGGTGATTCATCACTTACATGTAACACCCAGCGCTCATCCCAGCAAGTGCCCTCCTTTATGTCCATCCCGCCTCCCCTCCAGCAGCCCTCAGTTTGTTCTATTTAAGAGTCTCTTCTGCAACTCTCCGTCATCAGCCTGTCCAAGAACCCTGGGAGTTGCGGCAGCCCCAAAGAGCAGAATGCTGGTCTCCTACCCTCCTGCCAAGTGTCTGTCTCCGTGCCTGCGGTGCTGCCCGTGTCTCTCTGCCACGTGGTGCTGCTGTTGGGGCTGGTCCTCGGACATGGTGCGTGCCCAGTCGCGCTTGTCCGGGCCAGGGTAGCTTCTTGGAAGAGGGATCCCTTACTGCCACTTCCACACCTTCCATGTCAAACACGCTAGCATGACCCGCGGGCCCTGTGCTCAGGTATCCAAGCACCTTATGCCTTAAGGCTGCGGGCTTTCGGATCTTGTCCCCCTTCCTCCATTCTTAAGTGCCACCATGTCCAGGTGGGTTTCGGTATCCACCTCTCGTGCAACCCAAAGCCACGGTTTCCCTTCGTGTCCTCGGACTCATCATGAAGTTTGGGCGGTGTGTGTGTGTGTGTGTGTGTGTGTGACTAGCTGTAGACCTTTTTTTTTTTTTAATTGAAGTATAGTTGACACGTGTTATATTAGTTTCAAGTATACGACAGTGATTGGGCAACTCCGTCCTTATGCTGTGCTCACAAGTGTATTCACACTGCCACCTGTCACCATACAACGCTATTACATTGACAACGTTCCCTGGCCCTTCATCCCGTGACGTACTCATTCCATCGCTGGAAGCCCGTTCCTCCCACTCCCCGGCCCTAGCTATGTTCCTTTTAGTCCTTAAACACAAAAACGTTCATTCACCTCCCTTCAAGTCTAGTTGATTTAACCGTGTCTAGAAATTGCAGATTTGTAGCCCTTACAGAATTGTTTTTCCCCTTAGAGCTCTAAAGTCTCTCGTGTCATTCCCAGACCTGGGTCTGTTCACAGACCTCAATGTCTGTGAGGGAACGGAGGCCAGAGGATGACGCATTCGTCTTCACTTCCTCCCAAAGGGTTGTGCCCATTTACTCAAGGAAAACACGGGAAATTTCCAGGGATGTTTAGACACTGACTCGGCAGTTGTAATTCGCGAGGACACCGGGCACCGGCGGTCCAGCACAGGGCAGAGGCTTATAGAGCCCGGGGAGAGGCACACGCGGTCCACCTCACATTCAGGTGGATGGCTCCCGAACCCCGGGACTCTTCTCGCAGTGCCTGCGACTTTAGTTAGAAACACGTCCTCGCCCCGTGGCAAAGTGTCTACACTGACTCTATGACCGTGGAGTTGAAATTGTGGCTGCAAGAAGGGCAGACGGAGGCCTCTGGAACTCTTCCAGGGAAAACGGTAAATCTAAAGCCGCCCTGTGTCTTTGGGGAGATCGTCCATACTTGTTCAGGCCGCCAGGAGAGGCCATGCGTGGGGGCCTCCAGGGCGAACTCCACCCTAGAACCAGAGCCATTCCTTGGGACTTCTCTGACCGTGACAGCGAACGGCGGTGGCCTCGCAAGCCCCCCGGCCCCTCAGGGCAGGGAGAGCAGGGAGCTGCAGTCACTCCGAAACTCTCTTGACACAGCCACTGGGACCTGCTTTTATAACCTCTGTAAGTTCTCTTTTCCCTTAATAGAACGCCTCCTTCAAATGATGGCAAAAACCAACGGGAGTCATTTATTTTAGACATTTATTTCACAGACAAGTTTTCAAGAAGACAGCTAAGCGAACGCGGATACAGAACGAAGAGACGCACGCTGACAGGTGGAACGCCCTCGGCGGCCGAGCGAACAGCTGCACGGGCGGCCGGCACTCCTTGCTTTGGGGACTGCCCCCACTCGTCACAGCCCAGTCCGGCCCGGCCTGGCCGCCAGACCTCCCACACCGCTTCCGTCACCGCAGCCACCTGCCACTGGCTACCGAGGGGGGGAGCCGTGGGGGCTGCCTGCTGGTGGACACGAGTGACCTGGCCTTTCTCCGCACCGCGCGGGCTCCCGGCACCCCTCTTCCCAAAGCACGCAGCGGTTCCGTGTGGCCTGCACGTCGCACGCCATGGTGGGCCAGGCTGGGCACCTGGCCTTATGACCTCTTCCTCATCTACACTGTGCCCCGTTATCTCACTAAACATTAGAGCCAGAGCAGTCTTGCAGATCAAGTTCAACGTGTCTCCAGATAAGGAACACGGGCCAGAGAGGCAGAGATGTGTCACATGACACTCAGTGATAGCGACAAGACTAAAACGTGTCCCTTTTGGTTTCTGGTCTAATGCTCAGTCGCCTGGGGCAGGTGGCCCTGAGGGGCTTAAGCGTATGTGTGAAGTTTCCCTCTTCAAAGAAGGTTTATGAATAAATTAGGGCATACGGGTAATAAAGTCACCGGTAGGAACTGGAGGTATTTGTGGGGATAACAAAGCAAGTGTAGGCAGGGAATACAAGCCAGTCTCCAAAGTGCCTTGGATAAGATGTCAGAGAATAAAATGTCTACTAATTCGAACTACTCTAAAAAAATAGGACTGGGCATAATTTTTAAAGAAACACAGTAGGGTCAAACAAATACGGGTTTTAGGTAATTGGCTGAGGTGGCCTGTATGTTTTGTTGAGCTTTCCAGCAGCCGGAACAGAGAGAGAAAAGGAAGAAGTTATAAAAATCACAGTGTTTGTAATTTTTTTTTTTTTCTGCTTAGGATCAGAGCTTTCCCTGGTACCGAGACCCAGAAAAAAACCTTTTCCTATGGATCTTCATAAAGGCAATGTAATGTGATATAAAAGACACATCACTACTCATTTTGACTTTCATGCTCCAGTTGGAAAAAGACAGAATGCAAGATGTCTTGGCCTAAGATGGTGGGTAGGACCTTCTATTTCCTCAGAACAGAGACAGAGTTCAGGAAGTCAGTTTAACCCATGTCCAAACAGCCCATTTACCATCAGGAATAAGGGTAGGGGAACCCCGGTTCCACCTCTGCGTAACCCCAGACGTACGAGACTTCCACAGGACCGGCGTGTTCCGCTCGAGATGGAATGAATCCTGCACCCTTCCCGCCATCGGGCATGTCTGAGAGGCGCAGGTACAGACACAATTTGGGGCAATTCGGAAAAACTCTTTTGCAGGTGAAAGTGATTTTCTCACAGTAGAGTCACTGACCTTCGGCAAGTGACACGAAGGTAACCGGCACTAATGACCTTTTGCCGCGACGCTTCCTCTGTCAGACTGCAGGTTCCTAGAGCATGGGCACCGTGTCTTCTTCCACTTTCGCATCCCCTCACTGTGCCTGGGAGACGGCCTTACACATAGCAGTACTTAATAAATACGTATGAATAAATCATCTACTTTCCTGAATCATGCTTCAATATAGTTATCAGTCCTGTGTACACATCGCTAAGTGGTGATTCCTATCAATGTGCATCTTCTCTAGCACTGGGATTCCAGAGCATCTACACACTATCAGCACACGCCCACGGGCACGCACGCCTCTTACTGTGCTAGGCACACTACCGACAAGACACTGCACTCACCATTAAAAGTCTATAACTCGGACCACACGCAGGAAGTCAACCTACTGAGGTGTGAACAATCGTAACATCTCCAACCAATGCAAATCAGAAACATCTATCAATGCATACCTGAGTCACCTGCCTTCCGGCAGGCCACACCCTATTCTGGCACCACGAACTCGATGTCTTTCTACACCGCCCACCCTCCTTGGTATTCTGCTGAACAGGCTTGGAAAGATTCAAACGTCCTCAAAGGAAAAACATGATCTCCAGATGTCTCCAAGTAAGAGGATACCTGACACGGGAGAGGAGGTAAGATCAAAAGTATAATCTCTACACAGCCCTGACTCTGGCTGTCCTTCCACTAAAGTCGGGACTTCCCTTCCCTAAGCCAAAGCCGCCCCAGGTTGCCTGTGTACTAAGAGTATAAATGTCACTGGTCTCATCCTGGAGGAACCAGCCTTGGATGACCAGGTTCCCTGGTTTCACCTGTAACTTCCAGGAATGAATTAATTACCTCCCTTCCCACCCCCACCTCCCCATTTTGATTTTTCCTTCAATACCCGTTGGGCTAGTGTGAGGGGGTTATTGAAGAGATTTCTCAGACCAACAGGTAAACGAGGAAAACAACAGTGTTCTGGATTGGAAGTTTCTGCACATCTTTCCACTTTTCACTCAGTAACTATAGAGTATATAAATTACTCCAGGCTCTACAGTTAGGTTGACGACCCTAGGAACAGGGACTAGAAGCCTCAGAGACGGAGGGTGTATTTAACAAACAGCCTGGAGGTGGTGCTCTGAATGAGGTGGGGATCTGATCTACAGCAGGCCCAAGGGGTCTGACTGCTGTTAGAGAATGTTTCCAGTTTCTACCTCACTTCCTCCCTAACTTCTTAAAGTTTTAGAAAACTATTATTATGTAATGTCATACTAAGCCGTGGGTTGGGAGGCATAAAATGTGCCAACATGCCAGTCACGTTCTAGGTAAGACCCAGAGCAGATGGAGGGCAGAACGTGTCTGAATGAAGATTCTACTTTATGTTAATGCCACACACCACAGGCATGCATCCTGTTCAATCTGGAGAGGGCCCGGTAGTTCAGGAGAGTCAGATAAGAGCACCCGGAACAACTAAGAGGTAAGTGTGGGACTTACGAGAAACGGTAAAAGGAACCGGATAATTACGTAGAGGCTGGAGAAACCGCAGCCGGGGGCAGAGGGGTTCAGTCTTCAGGTGCAGAAAAGGTCAGCCTGGTGGGTGGTGGGTTGCTTCTCGTCTCCACGGAGGGTGAGGGGGCAGTAACGTGGTTTCAGTGGCAGAACCTCTACCCTCGCTCTGTGGGTCAACTGGCCACCAAAAGGGCACAATTGCAACAGACTTCTGAAGGGGGCTCAATCTCCTTAACGACTGCCTTCAAAACCAAGATGCATGCGATGTCATCCTGATCAGACTCCTGAAAGTTCTACCCCCAAAAGAAATCTGGGATCAAGTTGCATCCAGGATCCCACGCAGTGGACAATGGGAAACCTTCGGCAGGTCGGGTCTGCTCGAAAACAACTTTCACAGCGCGGAGGGACCTTGAATGTTGCTGGACTCCGCAGTCCCGCAGCAGAGGCCTTGACATGCCGAAGGGGCCGCCGTTCTGAACCCTGACAGATGTCCTCCCCACTTGGCCAAGGGAGACGTTGAGACGCACAGAAGGAGAGGAACGGATAGGTCAAGTCAGAGGCAGAGGTGAGGACGCGAGGCAGGCCCTTGGTTTATTTATATTGTCAAGCTGGCCTCGGGAATCACCCTCCCGAGCTAAGAAAAGATCGCTTCCGAGGATGAGATCGGGTGAAACGACTAAAGGGGCACGTTAGGAGGAGGAGACGTCAACGTCAAAACGTTTTCCTGAAGTCATCAGTCTTTCCCTTAGGCGGGCTCTCCAGGGCACAGGCGGGCGGTGGGTGTGGCAGAAGCTTCTCTCTGGAATGAACCTCCCGATGCTTGGCGAGGACAGAGCTCTTACTGAAACGTTTGCCACACTGGGCACAGCCGTAGGGCTTCTCTCCGGTGTGTATCCTCCGGTGCTCGCGAAACCTCGTACAGTTATTGAAGCTTTTTTCGCAGTCCACACATTTGTAGGGGTTCTCGCCAGTGTGCACCCTGCGGTGGGCGCTGAAATGGGAGCTGTTGGTGAAGCTCTTCCCGCACTCCCCGCACTGATAAGGCTTCTCTCCCGTGTGCGTCCTCTGGTGGATGATGAGGCTGGAGCTCTGACTGAAGCACTTTCCACACTCTCCGCACCTGTAGGGCTTCTCCCCCGTGTGGATTCTCTGGTGGGCACCAAAGTTGGAGGAGTCGTTAAAGCTTTTCCCACAGTCAAGACACTTGAACGGCTTTTCTCCCGTGTGGATTCTTTGGTGTCTGATTAGGCTCCTGCTCCTGCCGAAGCACTTCCCGCAGACACCGCACTGGTAAGGGTTTTCCTTCTGGTGGGTGACCCGGCACATCAGACGAGCATTCCTCCCCAAGCCGTCTCCGTATTTGAGAAGCCGGTAGGGTCTCCTCCCCACCAAAGGCCTCGGATGCGCTGCGGCTCTCCCTAAATCTCGAGGCTGAGACATCAGCTTTCCCTGCCTGACCGCTTGAAGGCTTTCCCACTGTCTTCCTGAGATGCATTCCCTTTTCCGGTATTTACCTGGATCAGCGGTCTGGGAAACAACCCTCTTAGACTTTTCTATCAGTGCCCGATGCTGTTCCATGTCCTTGTAGATTACCTGTGTCGCATCCTCCTTGATACTACGTGCAATTTCAAAATCTGGAAAGGAAGAAAGAAAGACGAGAAAGATTTCCGAGCGGTCCCATATTAACACAAACAACACGGCCTACGAGGCTTTGTTAGGATCCCTGTATTGTCCTCTGGCCTCTTAAGTCCTGTTACCCTTCTCTGATTCATTATGCCTTATTTGCACTCTGTTCCCCCCGCAGCCAGCAACACCTCATACAAAGGAGGCTTCCAGAAATGTTTTCCAAAGCAAACTGTTATTCCCGATCCATGTCCTGAGTCACACGGGACCAGCTCAGCTTTCTCCCCAAGTTCCACTCCCTCCCACCCTACTTTCAAAATTTCACATCTGCGCTCACACACCCCGTGTGGCACTAGTGTTCAGAGCAGAGTCCAGTGCCCAGGTTCCTCAATGGGCCTCCAAGTTCATCAATATCTGATCACGTTTCTTTCTCCTCCCCAAATGGTCTTTGTCACTGCTTTTCTCTGGCTGTCTCGCACACAGGCCACACGGGCTCAAATCTTAATTCTCCCCATCCCCTTCCCCAAACTGGAATTACCTTCCCTCACGCTTTCACCCACAACCCATACACACTGCAAGGTGCATCCTGGATGCCAGCTTTCCAGGAAGTCTGCTCGGCAGACAGAGTGAGGTGGTGGAAAGACACAGGCTTTGGAATCACACAGCCCTGGTTCAGATTGCATCCTGGTCACTTATTAACTATGTGGTTCTGTATTAACTTTTTATTATGGAAAATTCAAACATGTAGCAAAGTAGAGACTACGGTATGTAACATGAACCTACACAAACCACCCACCTGGCTTTGACAATGACCTACTTCTGGTCAATCTAATTTCACCTCCATTCCCACCTGCTTCCTGCTCCCTCTACCCATTATTATTATTAATATCATTATTATTATTATTATCATTATTATTATTATTTATTTTTTTTAAAGAGAGGGAGGGAAAGAGAGGGAGAGCATGTGCATGCACGAGCAGGGAAGAAGGGCAGAGGGAGAGAGAATCCCAAGCAGGCTCTGTGCTGTCAGTGCAGAGCCCAACGCAGGGCTCAATCCCACAACCCTGGGACCATGACCTGAGCTGAAATCGAGTCGGACACTCAGCTGATTGAGCCACCCTCATGCCCCTACCCAGATTATTTTGAATCAAATTCCAGACATCATATTATTCCGTCCAGGTTTGTCTTACCCCCAAACCCTTGTTCCTCAGCACTTTGCTGTGCTGCCTTGTTTCTACTCGCCAGTTTCAACACGCCTCTCCCTGCACACACCCCTCTCCTTGCACGCACCCCTCTCCTTTCAAGCACAGAGTTGAAACTGCAGATATCCCTCCCTCCCAAGTTTGGTGGCTGTGGCATGGGTTGGGGAGAGGAGGGCACCCATCAGTTGGTCCATTAAGGGAAAGCCCTAACCATGCCATCATCTTCTTTCATTTTGCAGTTCTTCTGAAGCAACCTCATTGGGTCCAACATCGTCCTGGGGTTTGGAGGAAGTCATAGCCTCACGGTTGGCTCTGACAGAATCTGACAATTCATGGACAGGTCTGTAGCTCGATTTAAAAAATGAGATTCAGGGGCGCCTGGGTGGCGCAGTCGGTTAAGCGTCCGACTTCAGCCAGGTCACGATCTCGCGGTCCGTGAGTTCGAGCCCCGCGTCAGGCTCTGGGTTGATGGCTCAGAGCCTGGAGCCTGTTTCCCATTCTGTGTCTCCCTCTCTCTCTGCCCCTCGCCCGTTCATGCTCTGTCTCTCTCTGTCCCAAAAATAAACATTGAAAAAAAATTAAAAAAAAAAAATGAGATTCATAAGGGATGGCACCAAAGGACTTTGTTTCCAGTAATCAAAACCGGGGTTATGTAGCGCTTACTGATTTCAGCCTTCAAACTACAATTTCCCACGTAAATACTAGCAGAAAACACATGTATGTTCCTTCTCTAGCGTTTGTTTTGAATAAGCACAGAGTGCTGGAAGGAAGATGGTAACAGGTAAGCGCAGAAAGAGGAGCTCAGACTGAGGAGGGCTGTGGAACTTAACACAAGACTGATGGGGGAACCCGGTTTGGAGACTTTTACAAAAGTCTAGGCCACAGACAGAAAAAGGCTGACCCAGGGCAGTGGCTGTGCTGACTAAAGAGGGGACAGAAGTTCCAGAACCGTTGACAAAAAAGTGTTATCTGCTTCGATGTATATGAGGGAGAAAGCATCAGAAACGTCTCTAATGTGTTCAGGCTGGATGTGAGAGGACACAGGAAAGACCCAAGGTGTGGGAAGAAAGACGGTGACTTAGTTTTGAAAATTTTGGGTCTGGGCCGCTGCAGAGGTAGACGCCCACGAGGGTACCAGCAGTCAGCAGGGAAACACGCAGGTGGGGCTGCGGGGCTGAGAACCAGAACAGAGTCTCTCTCTCGTTCTGTCGCTGCCTACACTCTTCCTCACGCACATCACAGAGAACTGAGATGTCTGTGTTTTCAGCCTACTTGCTCTGAGTTTTTTCTCCACATATGTCATGTGTAATTCCAAGTTCTTCTTCCGCACAGGATTTTCAGGAGAGATGAAACATGGGCCCGTACAGATCAACGCTGAGGCTGAGATCCCACAGACCGAATCCCTAGAATGTAAGCTCCTTCCCTGAATAGAAGCGCCGTGAGAAAAGAGACTGTGTTTTATTCGCTGCCATATCCCCTGTTCCTCATGTAACACAGGGCACTCAAATATTTGTGGAGTGAATAAACACTCACAAGCAAAATGCCAGAGCTACTGATTTCTCAGTAAATCCCACTTTTCCCTGATGGTCCTTACCGCTCGGGCTTTGCAGCAGACCCGGGGGCCCCTGGAATTCCGACTCGAGTACGATTTCCTCCTCACTCGTTCTCTCGCTGCCAGAATCTTCTCCCGTTGCCTCCTGTGAGGTCTCCTCAGGTTCCCAACCTGTGGGTTCCTGGGACTCCATCTCAACCTCCTCTCTCTCTTGCCCTGAGGGTGGTGGGACTTCCTCTGGAGTGTCGGCGGAAGGGGCAGCGGCCCGAGAGTTGATCAGCGCGTCCATCTCCTTGTAGAACGCACAGGACTCCAGCACGTGACCGTTTTTCACTTTGCGGTAGCTCTTCTGGAGGCTTTTGAACTTGGTCCGGCACTGCTCCGGCGTCCGGAGGAAGCCGCACTCCCGGAGTTGTTCAGCCACGGCCCCGTACAGCTTGCTCTTCCGATGACAGGCTTGGAGGGCTTCGTAGAACCGAGTCTCCCGCAGGATATCAAGAAAAGTCTTGGTTTCCTCGTAGCCCCAGTGCACACCTGCCAGGGAAGGATAAAGTTCAAAGGTGTAAGAAAAGGAGTCTATAGCCTCTAAATATAAGGAGTAAAGGAAAGCAAATCCCATTCACTGTGGCAGTAGGAACTATGATAAACCTGGGAATAAGATGTGCAAAATAAAGAAGAGGGTCTATATAAAAGAAAAAATCGGTAATTTACTGAAAGACATAAATGAACTATAAAAAATGGAAAGACACTCCGTTTTCTGGATAGGAAGACTCAAACTGTACAGACATCAATTCCCAAATGAATCTGTCAGGTCTAAATCCCAATGGGATTTCGAAATTGAAGTTGATAAACTGATCTCAAAATTTCCTTGGCAGAGGAAGAACGCAGTCCCCCAAATCTGCCATGGCTATGGCGGTCAGCTGAGGATACAGCTATCTTCTCTAAATGGCTAAGAATAACAGATCAGGACACGTTTTTAGCCAGCCATCCTTGAAGAGTACAACCGTGTCCAGAGTAGTCTTTGATGTCCCTGAGTCCTCTACTTGGAGAGAGGAAATGATCTGCAAGATAGGCAGACACTGTGCTGTTACAGCAGAGTAAACCTTTTCAGGACGTGTCTGAATACAGTTTGTTAAACTGCTTTCTGTGCGTTTTGTAAGATGAAGTCACTTCTGTCCTCAGTCTCACCAGGTGGCCTCCTCCAGGGCGGGCACTGCTTTCCCGAGTCTGGGCCCGCCCTCGTGTCTATGGATTTCCAGATTGCTGAGCACCTCTATGTGTACGATGTATCTTCCCGTCTTTTCCTGAGCTGTCTCCCTTGAACAGATGCGGTCATGAGGACACCCCCCCGCTCTCCTTCCTGGATTTATCTTTCCACCCTAAGAATTCACCATCTTTTCGTCAGGCGGAGTGGAGAAACTTTCCTGGTAACAGTGACACCGGGCAATGCCTCCCCGCAGTTAACATTTGCGGAATGCCGTCATCGATTTTTTTTTATCTATTATCTCATTTCACACTAACAACCCTGGAATCCTCAGTTGCAGTTTACTGATGAGAAAACTGAAGCTCCAAGTTCTTACATGATGTGCTTACTGTCACACAGTCACTAACTGCCACTTTAGTTCTGCATGTTCCCAGGCCCCAGATTTCAACGCCAGCCTCCGTTTACATGGTATGTGGTGTATCTTTTTCTATCTTTTAATTTCAAGGCCTCTGGTCTTCACATGTATCCCATGTAGGCTATATTTAATTGCGTTTTTAGACAACTGATCATCTTAGTCTTTTACGTTTGTAACGAATGACGTATTTGGATTTATATTTACCATTTTCCTGTGTTTTCCATTTGACTCGTCTACTTCGTGTTCCTTTTTCTTTCCTTTCCTGCCTTTTTCTACAATTCCACTTTTCACGTTTTTTCGGTTATACATTCTTATGCTACTTATCCTAGACAGTGCAACACCGTATCTTTGACTTCTTATACTGCAATTCTGCTAGCTGCTTTATACAAGGCTCAGATGCTGGATTCCTCACGGTCCTTGGACTCCACCTATCTTCCTCCCACAGGCTCCAAATACGCAAATCCATGCTGCGCTCTAGCCCGAGAACGGCCCTTTGCAGCAACAACCTCCCCCCCCCCCCAGAGTACTTTCAGCGATGGGGGGCAAGAGGCGCAGGCCAGCGCTCCCCAGGTTTGGCTGCCTCTGGTCTACTCCTGCTACCACAAACCCGTATCATCCATTTTCACACCCAAAGCAAAGAGCACAGCCCTTACCGCTTAGGTTCTGGAACAAGACAGGGGTGCCACGAATCTCAGACTTCCGGATGAACGCAGCACCCCTCTCGTCACCATCGGATGCCTCTGCGGCTTCCTCCTCCTCCAACAAACTGGTCTGTTCTTTAGCACTGACATCAACTCTCTTCAGTCTGGGGAGAGAGATAATCTCCTTTGGCTTATCAGCGGCTGAAGCATGGGCTGCGGGGTTCAACAGGGCGTCCATGTCCTCAAAGAAGGCACAGGGTTCCAGCACGTGGCCGTTTCTCACCTTCCGGTAGCTCTTCTGGAGACTTTTGAACTTGGTCCGGCACTGCTCCGGCGTCCGGAGGAAGCCGCACTCGCGCAGCCACTCGGCCACGGCCCCGTACACCTGGCTGTTCCGGGGACAAGCCTGCAGCGTTTCGTAAAAGCGCGACTCCTTGAGAATCGCGAGGAACGTCTTCGTCTCCTCATAGCTCCAGTGCACGCCTGCTATTTTCTCGTCTTCCAACCCCCAGTGCTGCTGCTCGCCCCACATTCGCCCCGCACTGCGCGCGGGGATCTGAGTCGCATGAACCGGCTTTTCCTTGATGTAGTTGCTTCGGAGAATACTCCTTTTGTTAGAAGAGTGTACACCTAGGGTCCATGGCTCCTTTCTTTGCTCCAACCGGGCAATCTTGTTAGACACGGACACGGCACTTCCTACAGGGAGAGAAATACATTCCATGCTGAACACGGAGGCCGTAGCCGCACAGCCTGATCTGCTGCCATAGCGCGATGTCCTGGACACCTGTTCACGCCTATCCTTGAAAGGTCTTGTCCAACCCCCTTCTCTTTTAGAAACTTCCTCAACCATGACAGTGTGCAGTACAGATATTCCTCCTACTTACGGTGCAGTATATAGTTATTCTGACCCCTCTCTTTTGTCACAACCATCTAGTAACTGACATTATCATTTTATTTCTCACGTAGGCACCACCTCTTTTCCCAGCTAGTTCTTAAGGGAAAGTCTTTAAGGTTAAGAAACATACAGTTTATTACCTTTGATTTCGTCTCAGTGTCTAACGTTATATTAGTTTCAGTGTCTGCTCCTAACCAGTATTTGTTACTTATAAAACAAAGCGTGTTCATATCTGCCCACCACATACCCCCACCCCAACCCGCACGTGCACGCATGCACGCCTGCACGCGCGCGCACACACACACACACACACACACACACACACACACTGGGGCTAGGACAGGGAGAAGGCAAGAATTTGTGGATACATCTGACAAGGTTAATAGGAAGAGACAGAAGGCCAGGGAAGCATACCGACAATCTGTTGCATTACAGCACTATGGAGATCAACGGGTAACAGGTCTTAAACGTGAACCCTGGCTCCATCACCTGCTTTACTCTTGGGCCAGGGGAACTTTCTCAATCTCTGAGCTTCAGCTTCCTAGGGAATGATGGCCTCTATTCACAGAAGTGCTGGGAATATTAAATAGATGATCGCCTGTGAAGTATCCGATGCCCAATAGGTATCGTAATAAAATTCACTTTTCTTCCTCTAGGTAATACACACAGAAATTTCACGGAATTCTCAAGGGAAGGAGCATCACAGCAAATCCTTTCTGAAAGAACCCTGGCAATGGAGTTCTTTATTTTTACTTGATATAGGAAGTGTAGGAATAATGAAAGCTCAAATATCCACAGTAAGGACCAGGCAGGCAATGCAACTGAGGGAGAAATGTGGCAGTTCAGCACCAGCTCCTTGATTCAGCTCTGGCGGATTGTTGCTATGTGAGAAAGTGGGCCCGTGGTGCCTGACATTTGATTTTTCAAGATACACAGGAAATCCAGATTTACAAACTAATTTTAAATTAAAACTCTGCAAGGCCAAAATGTGTGTATAGGCTAGATTCGGCCTATGAGTCATCCGTTTACAGTCTATGATAAAAGATTCGGGAAGCTGTCTCCGGGCCTGGGCCTTTCC
Organism: Herpailurus yagouaroundi; assembly: GCF_014898765.1. Taxonomy (NCBI): domain Eukaryota; kingdom Metazoa; phylum Chordata; class Mammalia; order Carnivora; family Felidae; genus Herpailurus; species Herpailurus yagouaroundi. The sequence continues at coordinate 56,776 of NW_024412627.1, forward strand.
ACATGTAATCACCACTGACCCTGAACAAAGTGGGGGCTGGGGGAACCAATGCCCCATAGTAAAAAAATTTGTGTATAACTTCTGACTCCCCCAAAACTTAACTACTAATAGCTTAGTGTTGACTGGAAGCCTTACCGATATGTATTAATATGTATTAATGTATGTTATATATGTATTAATATGTATTCTGTATGTTATATAGATTACATACTGTATTAATATGTATTAATATGTATTCTGTATGTTATATAGATTACATACTGTATTCCCATAATGAAGTAAGTCAGAGAAAAGAAAAGGTTATTAAGAAAATCTTAAGGAAGGGAAAATACATTAACTAAGTTAACTGTGAGTACTTTGGATAGATACTGGACTGTATTTATCGAAAAAAAATCCCCATAGAAGTGGACCCATGGAGTTCAAACTATCTTGTTCAAGGATCAGCTGGCTAAATCTGAATTCTCAGAGGATGACCCCCAGCCCGCCAGTGGCACTTTACTCAGGGCTCTCACACGGCACCCTCCAAGGCTTGGATGCACGCTCCAAGGTCACGCCAAGAAAGGCCTGCGTGAAGCCCTGGCAGGACGCTGGGTGCCTGCTGCTACGGGAAGACCGCTTTGCCACCAGGGTGTGGCAACCTATGTTGGTCATTCTCAGAGGACTTAGTTGCGTTCTGATTATAAACAACTGTTGGTGTTATCTTTTTTATTCGGTTTGATATAGTCCATTTTATAGTCTCTATACTTAAGTGTCTACAGGTAGTGTGTCCAACAGAACTTTCTGTGATGACAGCAGTGACCTCTAATTGTGCTTTCCAACATGGCTATCAAATATCCTAACCGCGACTACTGCCCCTGAGGAACTAAAACTTTTAACTTTATTTAATTTTGATTAATTGTACAAATTTAAATAGCCGCTACCCTATTAACACATATCTATAACGTGTCTAGTGTGGATCAGTGCACATTTCGGGCCTGTAATTTTATTAACAAGCAGTCTTCGACTTTCAGCTTACATATAAATGAACTGTACTTGTCCCCACTACTAATGCAGGTGACATAATCCTTCAGAAGTCTGCTTGTAAAGGGACACTTCAGTGGTTACTTGTGCCTGTAAATTCGTGCTATTCAAATAACTCACAAAGCACTATCAAGGTATTGAAATTGTATTGTGTTGAATTGTACTGAAATTACTTTTTTCCTTTCCTCTGTAAGATTTCCATCCATCCAACAAATATTTGCTGGGTACCCACCCGTGTGTCCAGCTATGTGCAAAGTGTTGGGTTGCTACAGTTAAACAAAAACAAATCTTACAAAGACCTTGTGACTTTATGGTACTATTAGTCTAGTGGTATCTGTAAGCTTATATTTAAGTAATACAAATATGACAGTCCTATATAACCCCTTGCCAATGTCTTCACCCCTAAGTTAGAAGAATATGCATATATTCTAAACTGGAAGGGAGGAATGAATGACTGAGTTAAGACAGCATGGACAAGAGAGGACTAGGTCTGGTAAACCAGGCCACAGAAATGATTAGACAGCATGGAGGTCCTTTAAGTGTTGACATTTTAATTATTGTATTATTGGTAGAAATAAAGATATAAAAAATCCCCAAATCTTTTATGTGCAAAGGGAAAGAATCCTTACCCAGGGAGACCATATTCCCAGCACTCTCTTTCCTAATATCCCGGTACAGGTCTCTGTGAACGGGAATCTGATGTACACTCTTTTTGTAGGAAAAGCCTCTCGCCACGCGGACATCTTTCACCGGCCCCTGTAACAACAACAGCAATGACTACCGAGATAACCACGTGGGTCTTTAAAGGGTGAATGGTCGTGGAGCAAACACAGAAGGGAGGGCCCTAAGGGAGAATTAAAATCAGGGAACCAAGTGTGTATGATGTGCCAGATGAAGCAGATGTTATAAAGGATCATAAGACAGATGATCCAGCAAGGAGTCTCATTACTCAGAAGGCTGGGTCCGGTCTTCTCTGCAAAAGGGGCAGGGGATAGGGGGTGGGGAGGGGAGTCTCTTTGAGGGGGTGTAGAAGTTTGAGGGCAGTGAAGGCACGGAAGTCCTTGTGACTGGATACTCTAGGAACGCAGAGAGAAGATCTACAATTTACCTGAGACACAACAGGTAATGGTGTGGTTGTTCCTTCCTGACCTATGTTGTTCCATTCAGTAGCAGGAACAGGAAGCCAGGGAGAAGGCCGAGCTGTAAGAAGAGAGAGAAACAATTAGGGTTCTGGGCTCTGGCCCTTCAATTCGTGCAGCTTCTCCTTTTAAGAAATGAACGTGTGTGTGTGTATACATACATATATATACGTATATATACACACACACACATATATATACACACATATACATATATATATATATATATATGTATGTATACACACACACACACACATATATAAAATAAAAAAAAAACCCAGTAAATAGAAATTGATCATTTCATCAGTGAGTTCAGAACAAATGCCTGAAACCAGGGTACCCTAAAGCAGGGCTCACAGATGCGAACGCTTTCAGGGAGTTAGCAGGCAAAGTAGATTATGAAAGGGGCTAGGTAAGGAATGGGGGACCTGGAGAGCACGTACACCACTGAAAAGGTGTGGCCAATGCCCAGTCCCAGTTGATGCTTCACTGTGATAGTCAGAACTTCTAATATTTTTCAGGAGAAGCCAGAAATCTGGACTTTTCTATGAAATCTCAAAAACCTTAAACCTGGGAGGCTCAATTGGTTAAGCGTCCAACTTCAGCTCAGGTCACGATCTCATGGTTTGTGAGTCTGAGCCCTGCTTCGGATCCTCTGTCTCCCTCTCCCTCTCTCTCCCTCCCTGGCTTGCACACATGGGTGCATGCGTACTCTCTCTGTCTCTCAAAAGTAAATAAATATTTTTAAAAAATCTTAGCGCCTGGGTGGCTTGGTTGGTTAAGCATCCGACTTCGGCTCAGGTCATGATCTCACGGTCCGTGAGTTCGAGCCCCGTGTTGGGCTCTGTGCTGACAGCTCAGAGCCTGGAGCCTGTTTCAGATTCTGTGTCTCCCTCTCTCTCTGCCCCTCCCCTGTTCATGCTCTGTCTCTGTCTCAAAAATAAATAAACGTTAAAAAAAAATTAAAAAAAAAATCTTAAACCTTAGAACTAAAAGCAAACAAATGCATAAAACCCCAAACCAAAAACACATTGCAGGTGAAACAAAAGAAGTCTGACCTGGCATGTGAGTTACCAGTTTGCAATCTCTAGTAGAAGTCATTCAATGTTTCAATATGCTAAACACGTTAGCACACATAGATAACAGTCCTGGACAGGCAAACACACAATACACTCCCTCAAAAGTCTGTGGTCTAACTTCTACTCTGCAACTCACTACGTAAGGAAAACTTCCGGAATGGATTTTACTGTGGTCGAGAACTCAAAATCTTGTTCCACCACTTTCTAAAGAAGCAAACTGAACCACTTCTTTGGAAACACAGTACAGGTATCCCCTGCTTTTCAAAAGTTCATGTCATGCCACTTTACTTTTACAAAAGACACACATCAGTACCTATTTTTGCTAACCGGAAGAAATCCAAAAAAGGATCTTCACTTTTACCAAAAAAGGGGGAAAAGCAAATATATTGTTCGGAGTTTGTTTTGCAGCGAGCTATTAAAAAAAATTTTTTTTTAAGTTTACTTATTTATTTAGAGAGAGACTGAGCAGCGGAGGGGCAGAGAGAGAGGGAGACAGAGACCCCCAAGCAGGCTCTGCACTGTCAACGCAGAGCCTGATGCAGGGCTCAAACTCACGAACCGTGAGATCATGACCTGAGTGGAAATCAAGAGTCTGACTCCTGACTAACTGAGCCACCCAGGCGCCCCTGCAGCGAGCTATTACAGAGGCAGTGTGCACCCGAGCAGGGGGAGTAGCACGACCACAGTGTCACTGTCCCCGTAAGCACCTCTACAGAACCCAGAACACACTTTTCCACTTTGCGAATTATCACCCTGAGCTGTCAAAACCCAGAAACACCATAAATTTACTGTAGCTTATCAGCTACAGTAGTAACTCAGAACATGTAATCCATGTGAACTTTGAAATTCAGAAAATATTAATATTTGCAATGAATTCTATCACAATGTGAATTTCAGGAAAGGTAAGGAGGTTGGGTGCACAGTAGTGAATCTTGCCACTTGGTGAGGGACTGTGTAAGCCAGACAGATTTGAAGTTTAAAGATAATTGCGCTGTTACGGGAGAAAGGAAACTGACATTTACTGAGCACCACTGTGTACTGGTCTGTTTACGTTGCCTCGTTTAACCTACACTAACCACCTTATTATTTTCCTTTTACAAATGACAGAATGGAAAGTTTGAGAAGCTTAGTAACCTGACCAAGGCCACACAGATAAAGAATGGCAGAGCTAGGTTTTGAGTCGGGTTGTCTTCCTCTAAAGCCTAATCGCTTCACCTCTATGCATTAATGTGCCCTTCCGTATCGCTTGCCCGAGGACAGATGGAGACAGGTGCAGAGACAAGAAGATATAAACCCAAGCCTCCTACTGTAGGTTCAGTGATCTTTCCATTCCTCTCTTTCGGCCTGATACCAGACTACAGGGATGGTGAGATTACAGTGGACGGGGAAAGACAGGGTGTTTAATTTCCTTCTACTTGACTTATTAATGCCCAGGGTGGCTATGAAACCTGTGTTCCCTTGTCTATGAAATCTTACTGTTCACCTCTCTCATATGCCACTTGTGGGATGCCTCACTTGTAATTTAAAAAAAAAATTATGTTTATTTATTTTTGAGAGCAAGAGAGACAGAATGTGAGCAGGGGAGAGGCAGAGAGAGAGGGAGACACAGAATCCGAAGCAGGCTCCAGGCTCCGAGCTGTCAGAGCAGAGCCCAATGCGGGGCTTGAACCCACGGACTGTGATATCATGACCTGAGCTGAAGTCAGACGCTTGCTTAACCGACTGAGCCACCGAAGTGCCCCTGGAATTTTTAAAAAGTAAATATCTTGTTTTCCTTTCCAAACAGTTTTGAAAGTTGTTTATAGCCAGCCAAGAACATATACACATATACACACAGCAGGACTGAAAAATACAAGCTGATTACAGAAAGGAGATTCTTAAGTTACACTGCAAGACCTCGAGGCCAGTCTGGGAAAGCCAAGTTTTCCCAGAGTCCATCCCTATGAGGGCTTTTACTTATGCTGCATGTGTTCCCAACTCCTGAAGCTGATGAAGTCTTGCTCCCCAAATATTTAATTTATTCTCAAATATGTACTGAGGGGATCCTAGTCTGAACCAGTAACAGTGTTATGGCTAGAAAATAAATCTGCCATGGTCTCTGCTCTGGGCATGCTCTGAGTCCTTCTCACCATTCTTGGGTAAGGGCCGATGCTCTCTCTTCCAGTTCGGCTGCTCCTCCCGTCCTGAGCGGAGGCTTCCAGCTTCCTCCAGAGACACCAGTCTGGGTTGGGTCTCCACCTGCTCTGGCTGAAAGTCCGTTACCTCCCATGCTGCTCCCAGTGGTACCTGCTTCTCTGCATGCACAGGACTGCTAACCTGGGAAATAAAACCAATGGCATAATGGAAAGAGGGAGGAAAACAAGGCCCAAAGAGGACCAAATTTCCCCCAGGAAGACATCAAAGAAGGAAAGACGATGTGAGAAGGAACGAAAACTTCACTCCATTCACAATGGAGCCTCCAAGGGCATTGGGTGAACAGTACTGTCCAGGAGTCTAGGCGAAAGGGAGCAGGAGAGTGCTCTTTATTAGTATACAGAGGGGGGAAATCTAGCAGGAGTAAAATACAGAGCCTCCTTGTTATTAGCATAGATATGGAGTTCTCACATCTATTAGGTTCACAGAGAAGCGAAAGCTATCAGAACAGAAATAAATTCACTAGTGAACTGAAAACAGAAAATTAATTTCCACATGTAGGGTCTATGCCTGACCAACACAGCAGCCTGATAGGCAGGTCTTTTTATACAATGCAAATCCCGTGCAAGGTGAAACTGCAAGTCTTGCAAATCTTGCAGGATTTCATGAGGTTAATGAAAAGGCTCTTGAAAATGACTAGAAGACCATGAAATGCCACCGACAAACAAAGATCTGGCAGTTAGGCTAGACAAGAGTGACAAGGATGGTGGCATTGAGGGCACTTTGGAAAACACACATTGAAATATTAAAGGACTAGAGAGAGCCCTGGGATAACTGATGAAGTCCGTCCTTTCTTTTTTCCTTTCATTTTTTTCTCTTTCTTTCTTTGGTTGTTGTTGTTGTTGCAAAAATAGCCCTCTTTAGGATCAAACTACAAAAGTCCAACCCTGCAAAGCATAACGTGGTGTTCCCTTATATAATTTTTTTTGGGAACGATAATGCCAGAGATTTATACAAACACTTAGATGTATAATGTTTAGCTTCCTTTGCAAAATAATATTTTACCAAGGGTTTTTTTTTTTTTCTGTTTAATATGAAATTCTGGTCCTCTTTCAAATTGATTCGCTTTAGAAGTCTCTCAGTACCATTTATCCCTGCATAATAAGCCCTATCTGCAGGGCACCCCTGCCCCCCTGCCTTAGCCATCCCCTTCGTTCTAAAAACAATTTGGAAAATCCTCTCTCACCTGCTGTCTTAGTCTTCCAGTCTCTTTCTCCAAATGTATTACCAGGGCCACCGCCTCCTCTCCACTTTCCGGACACTGTTTCTGAGCCCACGCCTGAATCTTCTCGGGCAAAATGGTGAGAAACTGTTCAATCACCAGCAGCTCAAGGATCTGCTCCTTGGAACGCATTTCGGGCTTCAGCCACCGGCAGCAAAGTTCCCAGAGTTTACTGAAAGCTTCATGGGGTCCAGTCACATCCTCGTAACAGAATTGCCTGAAGCATTTGCGAAAGGTCTCAGACTCAGAGCTCTCCGATCCTTCCAGAGTGGGCTCCGATGCCCACTCGGGGTCCTTTTCTACCTTCATTATTAAGCATCCCTCAACCTCCAGGCGTGCGTCCATCTGAGGGTCCAGGGATGCATCCATGCTCTAACCCCGGGGTCAACCTCACGTCTAGCTCAAAGTAGACGCAAATAACCCAATCCTCGGAACGCTCCCTGCTTAATGATTTTGGAAGTGTGGGAGGGTAGGGACGTGAAAAACGGCAGTGTCAGCAGGAACAGGGTACCCCAGGCTCATTAATCAAATCTATCCTAGGCGCTTGAAATGGTGAATGTGTACCCTAAGGTCCCAAACCCGGACTCTCCTCCAAAGAAGATGGGGTTTTCCGGGGTGCATCTCTTTAGTGCAGTGTCCAAGACCCAGGGCAGGGGATTGGGAGAAAATCTGGGGAACTGAAGCAAGGGTGGGCGGGGGCGGCCGCCCGGGCCGGGAGGGGGCTGGGCTCTGCGGAGGCGAGACCCCGGGTGGGTGGGGCCGGATGTGCAGGCCCCGCCCGGCCCGGGGATCGGGGTTCGAGGCTCAGCCCCGCGGCGCTCCCAGGCCGCTGCAGGAGCCGGTGAGGCCGGCGGCGTTCGACGCCAGCGCCGGGCTCTTCCGGGCCCAAATCGGTCCCGGCCGTCCTCAGGAAACCTCCGCACGCCGAGGAAAGGCCGCGAGGTGGTTCAGCCCCTGAGGGGAGAGAAGCCGCGGGGACCCAGCAAAGCTTCGCGGGGGGCGGCTGTCGGCCCGGCGCGCACGGCCTGCTCCGCTCCGCCCGCGGACTGCGCGGGGGG
>NW_024412627.1:64886-186497 GCF_014898765.1 Herpailurus yagouaroundi
GCTCCGCTCCGCCCGCGGACTGCGCGGGGGGCGCTGGGAGCCGCGGCCACGCATGCGCCGCCCGCGACCGCGCGCCGCGGGGTCCGGGGAGGCTACCTCGCGGGCGAGGGGCTGGGGGAGAGGGCTGCGTGGTGGACTCTCGCGAGAGCGCGCAGCGTAGCGACTCGCCGCTGAGGGACTTCAGGAATGAGGGGGGCGCGGAGAAACTGCCCGGGGGCGGAGGGACACAGTCGGGGGCCGAGCAGACATTTTGCGGGAGACGGTGGAACTGCCTGGAAAAGGGGGGTGTCCCTCAGCGGTGGATCTGGGAGGCGGGGAGACGTCTCTGAGGTGAAGGAACACTATTGGGGAGGGGGTGCAAAGGTCGTTCTGCGGCGGAAAAGGGAGAGAGACGGGGGACTCCTTTGCTTGGCGGAGGGGTCTGTGGCAGAGGGATTGGACGCGTTTGGGGTTGCTCTGCTGGTACCCTTCGCCGGGGGGCTTGGGCGCCAACCCCTCCTGCAGGAGCGTCTGGGCGAACCTGTCCAGGCCCCCAAGAGTGTCGTGGGGGCGCCCTTTCTGTCCACCGCTGCGGGAGCACCTGGGCAGCCCCCTTCAGGCCCCCAAGCGTGTCGCGGGGGCGCCCCTTTTGTCCCTCGCTACGGGAGCACCCTCTCAAGTCCCCCAAGGGTGTTGCGGGGGCGCCCCGTCTGTGCCCCGCTGCGGGACCGTCTAAACAGCTCCAATCAGGGCCCCAGGGGTGGCGCGGGGACACCCTGTCGTCTGGGGGTCCTACTGTCGCACGCTCTGGGAAAATCTGGTGTGGCTGACCGTGAACGGAGGGGGGGGGGGCGGTCCTGGCCCAGAGTCCCCGCTCCTCCTCCCCACCCGCCACTGTGGTGCTAGAAGGAGCTGTTGACGCCTCCCAACTTCTGTGAAACTCGGAGCGTTGCCTGCCTGCCCATCCATCTGTTCCTTTATTGATGAGGTGCCGGGCAGTGTTTTAGGCACTTGGCATACATCAGCGGGCAAAACAAAAAGCCCTGTTTAGGGGTCGGTAGCCTATTAGAAAAGAAAGCTTAGTGGCTTTTCTTTTTCAGCGGAAATCTAGTTAAAATTCGACCTACATATCCTAGCAGCCCAGAAGCTAGGAGTAGCGTCTACGTCACTGGGAAGGTCCGAGAGAATCTGTCGGGCAACCAATGTGTGCAAAGGGGTTGTCTTTGCACAGTTTACTTTTCTTTCTTTCTTTCTTTCTTTCTTTCTTTCTTTCTTTCTTTCTTTCTTTCTTTTTCTTTCTTTCTCGTTAGTACTTTTTGAGCATCTATTTTGGGCCACACGTGATGACAGGTGGCGAGTGAAAACAGCTCTCGTCACTGTTGCACTTTCAGCCTGCTGGGAGGGGCAGGCATTAATCCCGTAATCCACGAGCTAAAGTACGATTGTGACTGCAACAGGACCATGAAGAGGAATGTGCTGTGTAGATTAGAGGGATTTGACCTCGCTAGTCAGGCAGCTGGGAAGGTTTCTTTGAAGACGTAGTGATAAGAAGGAGATCCAAAGACGGAGTGAGAGCTGATGGGGCAATGGCTAGTCCTCACAGCAATCCCATAAAGCAGATACCATTGCCTCCACTTGACAGTTGAGAACATTGAGATCTCCACCACCCAACGTTACTTCAGACTAGTGGCAACCCAGGATATGGATTCAGCTAAGAATAGGGTCTTTAATATGCTTGTTGGGCCATTTGGTGGTTTCAGGAGAGACAAGCGCCACAAGCAGCCCAGGGGCGTCGGAGAGCATGGGTCACAAACTCACAAGCCTGCAGAGCTCAGGCAGATGACATAAAAGAGTGAAGTCGGCAGAGTGCAAGACAATAGGGAATGGTGGGGACTGCAGCAAACTGGAAGCCACATTTTCTGCCTAAATGAAACAGCCAGTTGGAATTCACACGCCCGGCAAATACATTTATTTGTCTCCCTTACCAGAAGGTTAGCTCAGTAAAGCTGGATTTTTTTTTTTCAATCATGTTCTCTGGGGACTTACAGCAGTGCCTCACACATAGTAGGCCCTCAACGTTACCTGCCATCCATAGTCTCTGAATGGTTCTTACCATGAGTGTGCTTACATTCATTCTCTTATTTTATCCACCAGCCTCTCTCTTGGCTTCTTGTTTTCTTCTGACATGGCTGCTGCATGAAAAATCCCTAGTGGCCCCCCCCCCCAAAATATTTAGGTGCGTCTTCCTTTTGTACCTCTCCACCCTTTTCATATTTTAGCTCCTTTCCATTCTAATGTGCTTGGCGTTATATCTCGGTTCCCTCTGCTTATCTAGCCCATTGAACACTTAAACAGTGTTTTTGTTTTTGTTTTGACTTAGAACTAGTGTATTGACCTTAGGCCCACCCAGAACTTCAGTGTGTGGACCTTGGGCTCACTCTCACAACCACCTCCTACACTCAGCCTCATTCCCTGCAACCCTAGGCCGCGGCCCCCAGCTGCTTCTTATCAGGGACAGTGCATGAGAGGTTTCATTTCTTAGAAACTGCTCTCCTGAGACATCTTGCTCCTCAAGAAACTGATTGTCTATAGACGTCTGAACTTCCTATTCCATCACGCCGACTTCCGCAAGACAAATCTTATGTGCATGGGAAAGTTACAGCCTAGCCTTCTCAAAACTCCACTTGGAACAGAGGGTACTGGGGCTTATTGTTCATTATCTCTTACATGTAGGATCCTAAGGTCTTCAGGAGTAATTTTTTCTTTTTTTTGGTGGCCTCTCAGTAACACACATGGATATTTTTAATGGAAATTTTCAAACATAAAAAAGTAGAATTAATTCTCATGTTCTCCCCTCCAGTTTTAACAATAAGCCACTGTCTGAATGATCCCCAGAGAAACATTCACACCAGTCTTTCTGATATCACAGCTGTCTTACAAGCTGCCTTAGAGCGACCTTTCATGTGCCATTCCTCTGTCCGTGGTGCTGATCCACCAGCAGCCACACTAGCTGCTATACCTTGCTTTTGGTCAATGGGATTAATGTAGTGTTACCACAAAAGTAAACATTAACTATACATGAAATAGTTCCAAGAAGTGCTATCTATGGCCTATGCTAAGTTAAAAAAAATCCAAGCTACAGAATATCCTAATAATGCTAGTTACTTCTCACTTCTTTTATGCCCTGAAAATTTAATTCATTTCTTTAAAAATCAAAAAGTGTTCATGAAGAGGTTGAGTATGTCTATTGGTGTGCCTATTTGTACACAGAATTTTCAGCTATGGTTTATTAACCATAACTAGTTGAAATAGTTTTCCTTTTTACAAATTAAAAATCACCTCTCCCACTGGTTCATTAATGATGGGCAGATAGCTGACAGAATAACAACTGTTAAAATGTTCCAGTGCCTTTCACTCCACTGAGAAATACCATAATGAAAAATTCTTAACTATATATTCATATATAGTAGTAGTCAACAATTTTTTTTTTCTGTATATATCTCTATGAGGCACCATGCTAGGCACTAGTGGGATAAGTATAAGGCATAATCCTTTTACTCAAAGTATTAAGAGTAAAATGGGGAAAATTAGTCCTAGGATTGTCACATGTTAGAATAAATATGGTAGAGGTATGTATAAAGGCCTGTGACACTACAGGCTAATAGCCTCTCTGGCTACCAGGAAAAGCTTCATAGAGGGAATCTGGAAGGATGTTTGGCAGGAGGAGAAAGAAAGGCATTCCAAAGAGAGGTAACATAAACATGAGTGGTATTTTCATGTAATGGTATGAAGCTAAGTGTACCATGAACTTACTATAGGGGAAGGAAGTGGTGGACGATAAAGTTGTACAGACAGGTTGGAAGGAATTTGGACTTTACAATGAAGGCAATGTAAAGTGTGCCCATTGTTGCAAGAAAGTGAGGGCATCTCTCTGTCTCTAGGAAAAAGAATTCTCCCTCATCTAGACTCCTAGAAATAGTGTGCTAAGAGAATACTCAGCATACAGGGATTTGAGTAAGAGGGTTTCTAAGGCCTATTTTTCTATTCATCTCCCCATCCATTAAACACATATATAGAAGTTAATTCTGTTTCAGGTAAAGTATTGAACACTGAAGACATAGTGGCGAAGGACACACTTGGTTCCTTACATTCTAGCGGAGCTTGGAGAAGGAGACAAAGAATATACAAGTACCTATATAAATAAACAGGATAATTTCCGGTTATTGTAAATACTAGAAGGAAGATAAATAGGGTGATAGAACAGACAGTAACTGGGGCAAGGGTTACTTTAGAAAGTCTGCTCAGGGAAAAGATTCTCTGAGGATTGATATTTGAGCTGGAGTGTCAAGGATGAGAAGGAAGCACATATGTGCAGAATCTATGGAAGAGCTTTCCTGAAAAGGGGACTAGCAAGTGTATAGAAAAGCCTTGAGGTGATAAATTGTGTGAGGTGTTCTACAAACCAAGGAGACAGCATGTCTGCAGCATAACGAGCAAGAGGAGAGATGGGTCCAGAGTAAAGATGAAGGCAGGCAGGGGCAAGACCATGTTGAAAGAGCATTGTGGGCCATAGTAAGCAGTATGTCCTTGATTCTAAAAGTTGGCATTTAAGGATTTAAAGCTACTGAGTATTGTGATCAGATGTATACTTTGTCAAAATCACACTGATGTTGAAGAGTGGACTGGAGGCAGGTAGAGTGAAGAATGGTAAGATACGGGCCTACAGATTTAGTTCTGGCAAAAGATTGGTAATGGCTTGGGCTTTGGTGTGACAATAGAGGTGGAGAGAAATGGATGTGTTCTATATATTTTCAATACAGAGCTGTTAGGACTTGTCTTGCTTGTTGTGGGGCATAAGAGAAAAGGAGGGATCCTCAGTTTTTTATTTGAGCAACTTTGATGGTACTATAGTTTTTGACGTGGGGAGACCTCATAGAGTCCAGTTTGTTGGAGTGGAGTAATGGTGAATATTATTAATACTGTTTTGGATGCCGTAATTTTGAGATCTTTATTAGATATGTAAGGTTCAAATGGACAGTGGGTATGCCTCAAGGGAGAGGTCAGAGGTGGAGGTATAAATCTGGAAGTCATCAGCATTTACTTAAAGCCGTCAGATTTGATGCAAACATATAGAGAGAGAACACAAATGTAAAGGGAAGAGAAGGAAGGCCCATGCTCATTGTTAAGTAGATAGCAAAGGAGGGGAATTGTAAATTGAATTCTGTGCCCCCCAATTCATATATTGAAATCTTAACCCTCAGTACCTCAAAATGTGACCTTATTTGGAATTACGGTCATTGCAGATAAGATGAGGCTATGCTGGAATAGGATACCTAATTCAATATGGCTGGTGTCCTTATAAAAAGAGGAAAGTCCATGTGAAGACTGTACTTCACTACCACAAGCCAAAGAATTACTGGAAGCTAGGAGAGAGCCTTCTCTAGAGCCCTCAGAGGGAGCACAGTCCTGCTGGCAGCTTGATTTCAGGCTTCTGGCCTCCAGAGCTCTGAAGTGAGAAGGTTCTGTTAAGCCACTCAGTTTGTGGTGTTTTGTTATGGCAGCCCTAGAAAACACATAGAAGACTAATTAAAAATGACAAGAAATAAAAGGAAGACCACCACAGTGTGGTGTCATGATGGCCAAGGAAAGCATGTGTTACAGGGAGAAAGGAGTGGCCATTTTTATTGAGAGATTTTATTGTTTTATTGTTTTTTTTTGTTTTATTGTTTTTATTGTTGAGAGATTAAATGAGAGAAGGAGAGAGAAAGGGGCATTGGATTAGATTTTGCAGTATATTTGGGGATTCTTGCTCCTCCCATTTCTTGTGCTTGAGATATTCCATATCTATCACTTGATGATGATTTTGGTTATATTCAGCTGCTAGAAGGCAGTGGGTATGCCACCAGAAAGAGTGAGCTGGTAGCTTTTCCTCTGGTTAGAACGTTTCCTGTCTCTCCTAGGAGTTGGAAGATGCCGTGGCAGTATCCTGTGCCTTCCTTCTTTGCGTCCATAGCCACTGCTTTATTCTGCAGAAAAAGGTGCTTGCTGCCTACTCCCCCATGGCATAAGAGTGTCAGTAGCTGAGTTGACCATCCAGTTGCTCTGAACTCAGTTCTCCATTTACTCTACCATTCACTACCCACTGCTTGCTATTCTGAGTTTGGACTTCCCCCAGGACCACTCCCCTTCATAGCCGATCCCCTCCTGCACCTGTAGGAGTAAGCTCTTCTTCTTCTGTTCAGAAGATCCATTGTGTACCTTTTCTTGATTTTCATCAATATTGAATATTTATTATTTAACAACATCTTTTCTTGGGTCATTTCCAAGAATTTGGACTAGGAGTAGAAATAGGCACTGGCATACGGTCTGACATCATGTCAGTCCTCTGATATATTCCTTTTGTTGTGGATTAATATTGATTCCATCATCATGCCATGTTTGTGCTCATGAAGCACATATATCTTTTGGCTGCCAGGGTCTAATCAGAGCTCACTGGCAAAGCTCCTTAGACATTTCTTCTGAGCTATGCTCTTTGAATCAATACCACGAGTGGTAGTTCCCAATAAATGTAGCCTTTATTGACTTAACAAATAATTTGTTAATTATTTACTGCGCACATATCACAGTTGGTGATATAGAGAAACATAATGTGTGGTCTCCATTCTCAATGAGTGTACTTGGGAAAAAGAGGCATTCACACGAAGGATGCTAAATAACAATTCATGAATTAAGCAACATGAAGACTTCATTGACCAGGGCTAGAAATCTAGCTTACATTGTATTAAGTAAAAAAAAAAAAAAAAAAAAAAAGGTGTATCCCTTGTATTCCGATGTTTAGAGCAGTGTCAGGTACACAATAGGCCTTCTGTAAATATTTGTTGAATGAATGAATGAAGGGAATTTATTGTCTCACATAATTGAAATGTCCAGGTGATGTTGAGGTTTAGGTGTAGCTGTATCCTATCGTGTCCTTAGGTGTCTGGTTCTCTCCTTTTTTTTTTTTTTTTTTTTTGGCTCTTCTTTTTTCTGAATTGGCCTAAGTTTTAGGAAGTTTGTCTCCATCCTATGGTGGTTGCTGGTCTTTTGAAAGAGAGATTCCTCCCTCCCCCTTTCTCAGTAGTTTCAGCAAAAATCCTGGAGCTGAAACTCATAGCATCGATTTGGGTCATGTGCCCAGCCCTGAACCAATCGTTGTGACCAGGGGATGGAATACTCGATGCATCAGGCCTAGTCACATGTGCACTCCCGGAGCTGAGCCTTTTGAGCCACATGGACCAAGAGTTTGGAAGGGCTTTTTTTCCTCCAAAGAAAAATTGGGTAAGTGTTACTACCAGCAGAAGGAATGAAGGATGCTATCCAGGCAAAACTAATGGATGTTTGTCGTTCTACAGGCCCCAGTATAAGAGATGTCATAAGGCAATAGATAATTCCACATGATTGTATCAGGAAGTGAGTATCAGCTCAGAGGCTTTGGAAGGGGTCAAAGCAAACCTCAAGGAGGAGACTGAAATTCATTTATGCTTGAGAAGTGAGCAGGAATTGACTTGATAAGGAAAAGGAATTCTAGAGGTGAGTGGGAATAGAGTATACATAGTGGCCCAGAGTGACTTGAGTGGGTAACTGGTGAAGGAGAGGGAGGTGGGGAATGCCAGAATGTGAGGGTGACCTGGACAAGATGACCGTGGGCACCATAGCTGCAGCCACGCTTTAGGCAGACCGTGCTTGAGCCAGCCTATAGTGCAATCTCTACCCCCATCTTTCATATCTGGGTTCTAACTTGCCTTTGCCTTTGGAGTTCCGGGAACACCTGTTATCGACCCCAGTGCCTGCTTGTGATGCTGCTTCCCAGTTGTTAGCAAAGGCTGATGTCCACTTAAGCCCTCCTGTGATCAACCCAACTCACCCTTGTAAGTGACTGTGCCAAGTCTTTTCAGCCTAGGGCAAGAAAAGTACACTGCAGACCTTTCCTTATTTTCAGAGTAAGCCAATGCAGGCTCATTCCAACACTGCCAAACAGAAGAAAAAACCCTTTGCATCGGAATCAAGTGCTGCGACAGCAAGTAGCAATTTGTGAACAAATCAAAGCTCCTGGGGTGCAAGCTGCACCCCTCTTGGGTACCCCCACTTTGCATCTGTGAATCTGTAGAGAGACTCAACAACGCTTGTCCTGGGGTAATCACCCAATCAACCATGTACATGTAAACAAAGGGATTCCCTGAAGGAAGGGAGTCCAGCTTGCTGTTTGTATAAAGCCAATATATATGCAGTGTTTATTATGAGCCAGGTTCAGTTTTAAATAGTTTATGGATATTAACTGATTGCCTTCTCAGGCCAATCCTGGGAGGTAGATGCCATTATTTTATCCTTATTTACCAATAAGGAAACTGAGGCTCAGAGAAGTTAAGTAACATGCCCAAGGCGTCCTACCTACAGAGTGTAGGATCCTAGGTTCAAATCCAGGGGATCTGAATCCAGAGTCTGTGCTCTTCACCATCACTTTGTGCTGCCTCGAACTCTGTTCCTTTAGCCCACAGGGACCAGAAAGGCAACTAAGCTCTGTTCGTTATAGAAAGGACTTTGATGCTCCTCATAGCCAGTCAGGAAGAGATTTACAGTCCAGAAGCTGCTACCAACATTTCCTTTCTGTTTTATGTGTCCTTTCATGGACATCAGCAAGCCCCCTTGATCTTGATCTTCATCCCCCCATCCTTTTCCAACAAGAGCCACCAGCCTTCTTGTGCATTTGATTCTCTCATCTGTCCTGATAAGACCCATTTGCCCTGAATTCTCACATGTTTCAGAGCAAAGTACCTAAAAACATCAAACCCTTATGGCTAATATTGATCAACTCTGCTAGGGTAACGGATGCATTATCACACTAAAGGACTCTCTTCAGAGCAGGGGAGAAATTGAGGAGGAGGGCCAGTGGAAATGAAGGGGCAGAGGATCCCATCTTGCCCCCGTAGTGGATAGAGCAGGATAAAAACGCTAAGTGAGTAGGTAGACTGATGGGCCCTATACTTTCAAGACCAGCAGTACTGGTGGGGATATTAAGAATTTCTTGTAGGAAATGCCGTAAGCCTGCAGAGAGGCTTGGAAACAGAAAATGGCGAATGGTTACCTCGGCCAGATGTATCTGGGTTTGGGTCTATGAACCGCCCACTTTTCCCTGTTGGCCAAGTACTGAAATGGAGTCAACAGATGTGAGCATGTGTAGGAAGGGCTGACCAACTGCTCTCTCTGAGTTGAGCAAACTTCTCTCTCTCTCTCATTTCTCAGTACATCTGCTTATATGGAAGATTGAGTACCAATCCTGGAACTCCGATCCTGACATCAGAACCCCAGTGTTTCCTCTTACAAGCACTGTCAAGTGGGGCTGGCTGTCCTTCAGACTGTCTTGTTTGGGTTTTGAGATGAGATGTCCAGCTGTGTCTTCATATATGTGGCTGGTGCTGTGCATATCTTTGCAGTTTGAGCAGGGTCTATGTGAGTCCGCGCTTGACCGCGCCCAAACTGTGATCTGGGAACGGACTAGCGGGCCGTTTTTCAAGTGAGATGCTATCCATGCCAGTTCTCTGCAGTCGCTGGGAAGAGAAGATCTGTGTGTGGAGCTCTTGATTGGTCTACCAGCTTGCCATAAATAGAGTCTGCTCGACAAAGAGGTCTGCACAGAGGAAAGAAGAGGGGAGGGTGTCATAGAGCTCCGAAGTCATTATTTGAGCGTCCAGACCCACTAGCACCTGAATTCAGAGCCCCTAGTCTTAATTTTTTTTTAGCCGATACATTTCTTGCTTTGCTTAAGCCACTCGGAATTAAATTTCTGTCACTAACACCCCAAACAATTCTGACTAATATGCAAAATAAGTAATTTACGCGCTCTCTCGGGTGACTTAGCCATTATCTCCATTTGACGGATGAGGAAATGGCAGTTTGGAGGTTCAGGTAATTTGTACAGACCTTGTGGGTAGTCGGTGGAAGACCTAGGAACTGGTACGAGGCTGATCTTGAAACTAACTTACAAGAATGTTCTTTACCAAAAACCTTGGAAAATGTTTTCGGTTTCGGTTTCTCCGAGGAGCACAAACACCTGTGATTCAAAGTCTCCTTTGGAGATGCCCTGTCGCTGCTTGCTCCGTTCCAGAGTTGACTCAGTGAGTTGTCGGGCTGACTCGAATTGTTGTTTATACGGTCTGTGAACTTGCAGTTATGGTATTTTGTAATTTTGTTTTCCCTGCCGTTCCGCCAATGCGGCTTTGTGAGCAAACATTGCCTGTGATTTAAATTCACCACAGTAATGAAACGTGCGTGCGTGCACACACACACAGGCACACACGCTTCTTCAGAACAGCCCACAGCTTTCTGATTAATCACATGTGTAAAGTACAGTGTTTACAGGAAATCAGCAGGTGGCAATTAGCATCTTGGAAATTACCGGGGAAACAACTGGAGCTGCCACTTCGGGAGGGCAACATGGCAGAAATCGGCAACGTGACAAACCCCCTCGGAGCTGGGCGTGGGGGGCTGCCGTGCCCACAACAGCTGGTGGGGGCAGCCTGGTGTGGGTCACAGGCTGCTTGCCAGCCTCTTTCTTTTCCTCCCAACACCGACGAAGCAGTCTTCGGGTTGAGATAGTTGGAGTGAAGCAGTTGCCTGACAGGCAGACCGTCTTAGAACAACCTTTAGAAAACACTCAGTAACAGCAACCACAACAACAACACTACTCAGACCTCGGTCTGGCACAAGCAGACGCTGGCATTACTGGGCTGGTTGTTAAAATACGAACTGTGGGGGGTGTCTGGGTGGCTCAGTCAGTGAAGTGCCCGATCCCTGGTTTCAGCTCAGGTCATGAGGCTGAGCCCCACGTCGGGGTCTGTGCTGACCGCTCAGAGCCTGGAGCCTGGTTTGGATTCTGTGTCTCTGTCTCTGTCTGCCCCTCCTCTGCTCATGCTCTGTTTCTCTCTCTCTCTCTCTCTGTCTCTCAAAAATAAATAAACATGAAAAAAAATTGATGTAAATAGCCATTTGCATTGTTTGGTGAGTTCCTTTTTTACTTAGAAATAGGTCTGTCTATTTGGACGATCTCTCCATGTCTGTAGATACAAGTCTACTTTGTTATTTTAATGATTCCATCTATCATATGAAGAGTTGGGTGCACCATAAGTTACTTAACCGCGCCCCCATACTAGTGGGCATTTTAGAGAGTTTCCACATTTTCGCTCTTCCAAATAAATCTTCCGTAGACACTTTTGCACGTGCGTCTTTGTGCATGGGGGGCAGGAGGTGGGAGGGGGAGAGGTGGGGGGGTGTGGGGTGGGGGGGGTAGTAAGTTTTCTTTAGGTTATACCTACAATTGAAAGCGCTCTGTCACAGGTCATTGCATGTAAAATGATGTTAAATTTTGCCTAACTCCATAATTGCTCTCCATAAAACTGTGCCAATTAGCATTCTTAATGATGAAGGAGACCGCCTGCTTTACATCTCTTTTATTTCCCACAGATTTTTAAAGGAGGTATGTATTTTTGTTTTAGGAGTGTATGGCCCAGGGCTGGGTAACAGGACTTAAAACAAAGAGTCTCTGTCTTTTAGATTTCCCTAATGACAGGGAGCACCTTTTCATGTGTGTATTGGCCCTTGAAGTTTCTGTTCAAGTATTTCATCCATTAAAAAAGTAGGGCTTTGTGTCTTTTGCATTTCAGTGCATGGTCCATTTCAAGCACATTTTTGTGTATGCAGTGAGGTAGAGGTGGAGGTTCTTTTGTACTTTTTTCCTATATGGATATTCAGTTCTTCCAGCATCATTTGTTTAAAAAAACTTCTGCCCTCTCTTTTGCATTGACTTGGCACCTTTGTTGAAATGAGTGGATTGAATACATGTAAGTCTTCCTGGATTCTATTGGACTCTGTTCTGTTCCATTGATTAGCCTATCCCTACTCTGAGTCTTTGTCTTTTAATTGGAGATTACTGATGTAGTTTGTTGACTCCCTTCTATTGTCCTAATTTTTAAGTCAGGCCCAGATTTTCTCGGTAAAAGCAAGGGATAAGAAAAGCAAACAAGAGAACTGTCAGAGTGCTAGGAAGCCAATTCACAAACCCATCAGGAGATGGAGCCCTGAGTTTTACTTGTGCTGGTGTCGCCTGCCACTGATCAGTGGCTTTCAGGTGGCAGAATTAGGCAACCTGGCTTTCCCAACATTCTCTGCCTAAGTCATGCCCATGTCAGTGTAGGTAAATAGGGCTGCGGCGGTCAAGAACTTCCTGAGCGTCCAGTCCCTTAAATGTACACCCCGAGTCCGTTTGCCACTCCTATCCTTTGCTAACGGCCAAAAAACCTTCCAAACTATGCCCCAGACCTCCTGCCAAAGTGGAACCTGCTAGACCCGTGTGCAATCCTGCCTACAACCCCTGTTTATTCTGTCCACTTCATGTGCATGTGACGTCTCTAATTGTACCGTCATTATCAAGAAGAGGAGACCCTCTGTGCCAGTTTGCTCGGGCTGTCCTAACAAACTACCATAGGTTGGGGGGCTTAAACCACAGAAACTTCAAGGTGCTGGCAGAGTTGGTTTCTTCTGGGGCCCGTCTCCTCGTCTTGTGGAGGGCCATCTTCTCCCTGTGTCTTCACACGGTCCGTCTTCCCTTTTCTTAGAAGGACACACCAGTCAGCATTGGATTAGTGACCTCATTTTAACTTCTTCACCCCTTTAAAGACTCCATCTCCAAATACAGCCACATTCTGAGGTCCTAGGGGTTAGAACTTGAACATTTGGTTTGGGAGGACACACTATTCAGCCCACGACACTCTCTCTCGGAATGGTCAGATGTGGGCTGGCCCATTCAGTCACTGCTCGACTCAGCTATGATTTTGGCTCACTTCACTCCTGTAGCCCCAAGAATATACAACCTTCTGTTCCCTCTTTTCCCAAGGGCCTTCCTGAATTCCCAACTCAATTTGATTACTATTAACATGACATACATAATATATCCCAACCCTTTGTAAATGTATTCTTACATTAATATATTTCTCTTCTTTAGCGCAGTCGATTTTAGCCTTTGATCAATTTGCCTTTTTAAGAGTTTTGCTTCCTTTTCCTCCCATGATATTTTATATTTTCTGTTTATTGTAATTCCTTGTTCTTTGCCCCCCACCCCTGGTCCCCATTCTCCTGCATAGTGTTGCATTGATTGAGTTTCTTTGACTCATTTTTTCCATATTGGGTTTTGGAAATTATAGATCTTATTCTATTTTTCAGTGGTTGCTCTAATATTTTAACACATTAAAAATCATTACAAAATTAGAGCACAAATACGAAAAAAAAAAAAAAGAAAAAAGAAAAAAGCAGAGCTATATGGAAAGGCATACCATGAAAAACGGAAGTCTTTCAATTCCAGTCTTCGGCCTCTCATGCTACTCCCCGCAAATAATCTATTTTTTAACCACTTCCCTTTTTAAGTATTCTGGTTGTTGCTTCCTTAACTTAAATAATATTTTTATAATTTTACTTTTTTAATTTATCTTACATAGGCAGTATTTACTGGTGCTCAACTTTGAAAGGTAAGAAGTGATCTTTTTAAAAATCCCACCACCAGATTTAGCTAGCTATGTTTTTTATTTGTAGTTCTCCTAGCGATCATTCCTATAAAGTCAATATGATCTTTAAAATTTAATTTCTTGTTCTGTTATCTTTAGACAGTATCTCTTAGTACTATCAAAACTGTGGATATTAGTATTCTTACAATTTTTTACTTCCATCTGCCCCCCCAACCTTCTGTACGTCGCAAGGTTGATAAGATTTACATTTTGCTAATAGGTTTAGCACAGAAATTGAAAATGAATAAACACCACTTAACAGTGTTATGATGATACAAATGTTTTTCATTGCAGAGCCAAGTGATATGATAGGACTTGTAGAAAAGTCTGTTCTTAGAATCCATGAATCAATTGTGCAGAATCACTTCCTGTTGTAGTTGGCTTCATATTTGATCCTAACTTTCTTATATGGCTTTTTTCTTTTTGGTCCTAGAATTTCTAATTTCCTCCCCCAGCACCCCTCTGCCCCCCAACCCAAGAAGCATGTCCTTGTGATTTCCCTAAGATTGCCAGTATTTCTTTCTTTTAACTTTTAAAATTTATTTTAATTTTTAATTGTCTTTAGAGACAGAGAGTATGAATGGGGGAGGAACAGAGGGAGAGAGAAAGAGGGAATTCCAAGCAGGCTCCACACTCAGTGCGGAGCCCAAAGTGGGGCTCGATTCCACAACCCTGGGATCTTGACCTGAGCTGAAGTTGAGAGTTGGATGCTCAACCGACTGACCCACCCCAGCGACCCTGATCAGATTTCTAACTGAGATTTCTAACTCCACCTTCTCTCTGTTTAAAGACATCTACCCTCGGACCCCCAGCTCAGATATAAACGACGTGCTACCGAAGTGGCTGGTGGGGGGGGGGGTGTCTCCCGTCCTTGTACTCTTAGGTTAGTTCCATTCTATCTTTGAGGCTGTTTTTGTTTTTTAGGAATGAAGACTCGAGAGGTCAATTTTCTGAATTCTTAAATGTCTGAAAAGATAACTATTACATTTTATGCATAGTTCGGCTATTCATAGATTTATATTTTTTCACCTGGGGGAACATTTGCTCACATTATCTCTTTTCTTATTTTACCCCCTCTGTTCTCTATGTTCCTTTCTTTTTGAGCTACTGATAGACCAGTGGTGGAAGGTCTGTATTTATTCTCTATGGCTCTGAACTGTGTTTACCTCAGACCCTTTTGTGATCCATTCCGGAAGTCTCTCAGCTCGATCTCTGAGATCATAAATTCAGACTTCACCCCATGATGCTATGCTGTCCTGATGCTGAATGTCTTAAACAATAGCAAATATGGTTTTTAAAATTTCTTTGTTTTTTAAGACAAGATTATTTATTTACTTAATTTTAAGTAATCCCTACACCCAATGTGGGGCTCAAACTCACAACCCTGGGCTCTAGAGTTGCATGCTCTTCTGATTGAGATAGCCAGGTGCCCCAGGTTTTAAAATTTCTAAGTCATTAATACTTATTTTTATGAACATGATTTTTTGAATGGATGTGATTTCTTACTGAATATTTCTGAAATTGTCAAGTATATACTTTTGACTTTTGCTTCTTCAACTAATTTTTTTTTAAGGGTGTTTCCCCCTCTTACATGAAGATTGTGCTTTTCTTTCATGGCACTGGTTTTCTTCAGAGGTTAGACTAGAGCTTGAAGTCTAGATTCCACACAATTTTCCCTCATAACCTCATGGACATTCCTTTTCCACCTTCTGATATTCGGTGCTTAACAAGTCCGATGTTGTAATTATTTTTTCCCTCTGTGGGAATTGGTTTTATGTTTTTTTATTTCTCGCAATTTCTTAGTGCTTCTAAGTTATTCTTTTTTGTCAACGGAAAGATAAGCACACCTTTCGGAATCACCAGCTATTTGGGAAATAACATTACTAAAAGGTTGATAACGATTTGAGTGAACTGAAAAACCAGCACACAAGGAAACGGGAACATAAGAAATATGGAAAAGAAAGCCTTTAAATAAGCAAAGCTCATGTTTTAATAGTCGTTAGACAAATCACATTCAGAAAATGTCTTGCAGGGGCACCTGAGTGGCTCGGTTGAGCGTCCGACTTCGGCTCAGGTCGTAATCTCACGGTTTGTGGGTTTGAGCCCCCCCCCCCCCCAGTAGGGCTCTGTGCTGACAGCTCAGAGCCTGGAGCCTGCCTTAGATTCTGTCTCCCTCTTTCTCTGCCCTTCCCCCGTTCACACTCTGTCTCTATCTCTCAAATGTAAATAAACATTAAAAAATTAGGGGCGCCTGGGTGGCTTAGTCGGTTGAGCGTCCAACTTTGGCTCAGGTCATGATCTCGCAGTTTGTGAGTTTGAGCCCCGCGTCGGGCTCTGTGCTGACAGCTCAGAGCCTGGAGCCTGCTTCGGATTCTGGGTCTCCCTCTCTGTCTACCCGTTCCCAGCTCATGCTATGTCTTTCTCTGTCTCTCAAAAATGAATAAACGTTAAAATTTTTTTTAAAAAAAATTAAAAAAAAATCTTAAAAAGAGCACACTGCTATAAAAAATTCAAGATGCATTAAGTCATTGAAAAGACACCATTGCAAATATAATCTGTGATGGTTTGTCCCAGCATGCAGCATAAAAAGACAACACAAAGGAAAGAAAAGAAATTGAGAGAAAAGTTAGGAAGTAAGAAGGGTAAATCCAGAATTCCCTGGAAGACAATACAATCAGCACTTTCTTTTTTTTTTTTTTTTTTCAACGTTTATTTATTTTTGAGACAGAGAGAGACAGAGCATGAACGGGGGAGGGGCAGAGAGAGAGGGAGACACAGAATCGGAAGCAGGCTTCAGGCTCTGAGCCATCAGCCCAGAGCCCGACGCGGGGCTCGAACTCACGGACCGCGAGATCGTGACCTGGCTGAAGTCGGATGCTTAACCGACTGCTCCACCCAGGCGCCCCGTCAGCACTTTCAAATTTGTGAGGCAAAATGATTTTGAACTGAGAATTTTATGTTCCCCTAAACCAGCATTCAAATGTCAAGTTCTCTTCCTGCTTGAACAAGAATGAGAGTTCTCTTCTGTGAACTTGGGGTTTCTTGCCAGGTTGCTGGAAAGATCTGTCTTTCTGCCTGTGGGACCCTTCTTCAGGCTCTCGTTTTCTCTCCTTTTTTTCCTCTCTTTCTTAAATCAAAAAGACCAATCCGTAGTCTTTTTATGTCTCAGAAACAGAACTCCTCAAAATGTCTGGTTTTTAAAAGATGAACAATTCTGAAACTATTTTATGTGTATCTTACTAAAGAAATGTGTTGTGGATAATGAGAGAGAAATTTCTCACTGCTAGAAAAGGGGAGAATGTGGAAAAAGGAAAGGCTAGAATAAACCTGGTGGTGTTGAATTGGAACTGGATCCAGCAGTGTGAATTCATGGTTTTAACTATTGGTAGATAAATTCCAGAAATAGACATATTGTGTATCTGTCCATCTGTCTCTCTGTCTCTCGATGTATCTCTGAGGTGGGCTGGAAGCAATGACACCCCAGTAACTAACAATGAACGTGCCTAGTACCCATGTCGTGGTGTGTAAATACCATTCTCCAATGAAAGGAGGAGTCAAAGTGGCTGAGAGAAATGGCTGATTCCAGGGCAAGGGCAAGGAAAGTACAATACTTTTTTTTTTTAAGTTTGTTTATTTTGAGAGAGAGAGAGACAGCGCAAGTGGGGGGTGGGGAGATAGAAAGAGAGAGGGAGAGAGAATCCCAAGCAGGCTCCTCACTGCCAGCGCACAGCCTGATGTGGGGCTCGAACTCACAAAGCCATGAGATCATGACCTGAGCTGAAACCAAGAGTCAGACGCTTGACGGACTGAGCCACCCATGCACCCCTGAAAGTACAAGGAAGTAACTCAAATGATGGGGGCATGTCAAAAAGACTCAGGAGCCCGTGTTAAGGGGCCCCCACTGGCCAAACCTGGGATAGTTTGAACGCCAAAGTAAATAATAAGTAAATAGTGATGGATGATGATCTATAGAATTACATAAGAATCTATGTGTCCATATAGATTTAAGTACATACATGGATGAGTAAATAAGTGGAGAGGCAGGAAACCTTTTGCTCACAGTTGAATTCCAAGTAGTAAGTGTAGAAACACTGAGAGAATTTAAATAATCGCCATTTGGTAATCGCGACAGTCCTAACTGTTTCTGGCAAAAATCACCAGTGGCTGCTAAAACTAGTAAGCAAATGTATCATGAGAAACTGAACACTTCACATAATCTCAGAGTACCTTCCCAAAAGAAATGTATTATTTACAAAAGGAAAAATAGTAACTTTAGAGTGGAGAAACCCAGCAGAATCCCCTTAACTCAATGATCATATCTTTCTGCACTGACTGTAAATCTCCAAGCATGGGGATTTATTTCCGTTGTATTAACTCTTATGCCTGAGCCCCCAGAACAACGTTGGGCACATGGTAGGTGTTCAGTAAACAGCTTTTGACTGAATATCCATAGTCATGTTTATGCCTATATTTATCAGCTCAAATTCATTAGCTACATTTTTTGTGAACTCTGTATCCTTACTTATATTTTATCTACTTGATCTGTCATGGGCCAAGAAAATGGAATGAATGCTTATTGCCTTTGCATTTTTGTCTGTTTCTCCTTATGAGTTCTGCTGTTCCTGTCGTAAGCATCTGAGGGCATGTTATTTGGTATGTAAACATTTATGATGGTTCGATCTGCATGTGGGTTGTACCTTTGTCATCATCAACATTGACTTCTTTAGTTTAATACTTTCTTCTTGTTAATCCAATCTCACAGTTATGATGCGACTCATGATTTCTTTTTTTCTCTGCATTTTCTTTTTTAGTGCTCTAATTTATTGCCTGTTCATTCATTTCAGCCAATACATTTTTCCTAAGATTCTGCCCTCTTTTCCTGTGTTATCCCCAGCAGTCTAGAGAGACATGACTATTTTGAGGCAGATTCTATTAGCTCTAGCAGAATGATTTCCTCTTTGCATCTCCATCTGTCCGACTGTCGTTTAGCATATTTGTTGGATTAAATTTTAATGATTTTTGCAATAAAGACGTTCCATTCTCTGTAGTTTTGAATGTCCTCAGGCCAAGGATGCCCCCATAGTCTGTATACTGGCTTCTCCTCGTGGATCACTGCAGTTTTCACCTTGTGATACAGTTAAAGCAGGACCTGGTGTTTCTTCACATCCCCTGAAAAAGAAATCACACTTCCCTAAGCATTAGTAAGCAGTGCAGATCTCACTGAAGATCTCATAGGGAAGCAACGGAGAGTTTTCAACGGCACTTCATACCCCACACAGCTTCAAAAAATGCCTTCCGTGGGGCGCCTAGGTGGCTCAGTTGGTTAAGCGTCCGGTCTCTTGGTTTCAGCTCAGGTCATGATCTTGCAGCTTTGTGGATTCGAGCCCCGAATCAGGGATCTGCACTGGCAGTGCAGAACCTGCTTGGGATCCTTTGTCTCTCCTCTTTCTCTGCCTCTCCCCCACTCATGCTGTCTCTGTCTCTAAGTAAATAAATAAATGAACTCAAAATAAAATGCTTTCCTCAAGGTGTCTCCTAGCCTGTTTCTCTTGGGCTGAAGCTTCCAGAGCATCAGGCTCCAGCCACCCTTCCCCCCCTTCTTTCACCTTCCTTGAGAATTGTCTTTCCCTATCTCAGATCAGATAAGCTGGATCCCTCCTAGCTTTTGTACCCAAACTAGCAAACCATTGCCATTTATCAGTACTGCCTTCCCCTTTGCCAGAGACCGGTATAGAACGATGAGAATAGTTGGCTATTAGCAAACAAAAAAGTCCTTTGGTTAACACCTACTTTAGAGTGGGGTCATATGATTATTTTTTATTTCTTTTTGAGAGAGAGACAGTGTGAGTAGGAGAGAGACAGACAGACAGAGAGGGGATCCCAAGCAGGTTCCACACTGCCAGCCGCACAGCCGGATGTGGGGCTCGAACCCACGAACCATGAGATCGTGACCTGAGCTGAAACCAAGAGTCCACCGCTTAACCGACTGAGCCACCCAGGCGCCCCAATCCTTTCTTGAGAGGGGTCGCACTTGTCCCTCTGGTGGCTGGCCAAAGTGGACAGTGTTTCCAGCAGGGTCACATTCCCTGCTTCATGGGTCCTCAGCTGAACCCCTTGAGGTATCGTGAATGTCAAAGAAGCCAAAACCACAAGGTTGAGGGATTTGTCTCAAACCACTTCCGTGTGTGTGTGTGGGGGGGTGTGTGTGTGGGCAGGACTAGAAGGCAGGTCTTTTGAGCTGAACTTCAGCACCGTTTCTCTTCTTTTTAGCGGGTACACTTTTCTCGGGCTGCAATCCTCCAGTGTGCAAACACGTCACCTCCTTTGATCTTTATACCCCAGCTTGGTTTCTATTCTGAGTCCCGCTGTGCGGAAGGTGGGAATGTAATCTTAGTCAGTTTAAACTAAGTTCTTTTAATTCCAGCTTTTCTCAGTCCGTTCCCATCACTCTCAGTCAATTCCCTCATGTTCTCTCTCCCCCTTGTGTCGGTGTCCCGGGGGGGTGGGTGGTGCTCACGAGGTTCCTTGGCATCGGTGACCCCACCCACCCACTCTCGTCTGTCCCCTCTGGCATCCAGTAATATGGCTCATGTTCATCTGTCCCCAGGTTTCCTCTGTGTCATCCTCTGCTAAACTGCAAGGGCTCCTTGGGGGCCTGCCATCCATCCCTCAGCTACCCATGGATCCTTCCTGAGCGGAGGTAGAGGCAGGGAAAGAATCAGATGGGGACTCAGAGCAGGGGCAGGAGGGGCGTCCTGGTTGGGGTGGTGACGACTCACAGCTCTTTATCCTGGATTTGCTGCTTCACATTTGTGACTTTGAACAAAAGGCACCTACCCTTTTGTTGGGCTTCAGTAGGTCTGGAGCTGCCGGGAGGCCCGGACTTTTGTCCTGATTTAACCATGCACTGGCTAGTGAGATGGAGTGCACGGTTCACAGCCTCCCAGCATCCATTCTCTCACCTGCAGAATGGGCCAACAGTGTCCACACGGTTTGTGAGCACGTGGGTAAATTTTGAGTCCTTTAAGAAGTGGAATATATGGGCGGACGATGAATGGGTGAAGATGAGGAGGGGTCTCCTCTCCCCGCTGTTAAGGGCTTCCTGACATAGTCGGGCTTACCGGCAAGGAAAACAGGGGGCTTCTGTCAACTGGTTATCTTTTTCCCCACTGGGGCAGCGACCTTGCTCCTTCAGGCGACGCTTGTGAAGGTGCCAATCCAGAAGCCGACAGCAGAGGGCAGCCCGCGCCCAAAAATGACGGTACTCTCGTGCAGGCTCCCTGGAGTTCTGAGCCTGCATGGCCACGGATTATGATAACGCGTGTAGAGTCCAGTAATACTGGAATCTGGGAGCTATTTGGTTTTGCTCTCTATACTTCTTTAAAATTACTGTTTGAGGGGCACCCGGGTAGCTTAGTCGGTTAAGTGTCCGACTCTTGATCTCAGCTCAGGTCATGATCCCACCCTCAAAGGTTGAGCCTGGCATGGGGCTCTGTGCTGACAGGGCGGAGAAGCCTGCTTGGGATTCTCTCTGTCTCCCTCTCTCTCTGCCCCTCCCCTGCTCTTGCTCTCTCTCTCTCAAAATAAATAAGTAAATAAATATATAAAAAAATATTGTTTGAAAGGAACAGTTGGTTAAAAAAATTAGACGTGTACGGGAGTTTACAGCAGACTCCTGATAAGACCCGCAGGGCCTACACAGCATCCCACCCCACCTCATTTCACATTTCTGACCTCGAATCCTGCCCTCTCCTCTGGCTCCAGACTGCTTGTTGTTCCCTCTCCCTGGAAGATTCTTCCTGTAGATATCCGTGAGACTCATTCCTCACCTCCTTCAAATCTTTGTTCAAATGTCACCTTCTCACAGAGGTCCGGTCTGGCGGCTTTCTCATGTAATGCACGCCGTCCGTCCCCCCCCCCCCCCGCCCCCCCGACCCTCCCCATCCTTATTTATTTATTTATTTATTTATTTATTAAAAAAAATTTTTTTTTCAGTGTTTATTTCTGAGAGAGAGAGACAGGGGGATAATCCGAAGCAGGCTCCAGGCTCCGAGCTGTCAGCACAGACCCCCACTTGGGGCTCAAACCCACAAACCGTGCGATCACGAACTGAGCCCAAGCCCGACGTTTAACGGCCTGCGCCACCCAGGCGCCCCGCCCCGTCCTCATTTAAATGGTGCCCGGAACGTGATGTCATACGTTATTATTTTCGGTCTCCAGAGTGCTTGTTACCCTTGGTCAAACAACATATTGTACTTGGTCATTATTAAAATCTGGCTTACTCCTAGAATATGCGCTTCATGAGGACAGGAACACATTTCATCTTTTTCCTTTTCGTGGGGACGTTGTCAGTGCTTAGAACAACCCTGGCAGGTCATAGTAGGGGTATAGGAGGTATTTGTTGAGTGAAACTGCATGGTAGCGTTACTTCTGAAAGACACCCCCAGGAGAATATGATAAAATGAATTGGCATCTTTTAGCAGCTCGTTCTGGAATTCTGGGATTTGGCAATGTGGGCCGGGCTCTGCTGGGTGGCTTTTCTGTTGTAGGCCAGGCGTGGCTGATCGCAGCCGGCCTCGCGTCTGTCTACACAGGGCCACTGAGGCACCTTGACTTCTTCCACCTTGACTTTCCTCTCATCCGATAGCAAGCTCGCTGGCTCGGGCTCATCACGTAGTGGCTTCCGAGCATGTTGGCAGAGGCAATTCCCAAGCGTACAAGTGCTGTTAAACCTGCCGTGTGTCACACTTGCTGTGGCCTAGGCAGGTCACGTGACCAACCCACACTCATGGCGGGAGGAGTTGCGAAGTCACGTTGAAACAGGGAGGAGAAAGGGCGCCTGGGTGGCTCAGTCGGTTCAGCGTCCGACTCTTGGTTTCAGCCCAGGTCATGACCTCAGGGTCCGTGGGATCGAGCCCCGTGTTGGGCTCTGCGTTGCTTGTGTAGAACCTGCTTGGGATTCTCTCTCTTTCTCTCTGCTCCTCCCCAGTTTGTACGCACGCTCTCTCTCTCTAAATAAATAAATACACATTAAAAAAAGGGGAAAGAGAAGAATTTGGGGCCATTTTGGCCATCTTCCATAGTAAACGTGATTCAGTTATCCTCTAAAAAGATAATCCATCAGTAGTGTGTTAAGGTACCTGTTTCTCCAACCCATTACGGGACTGTGTATTCCCACAGGAAAATTAAAAGAATTCACTAACCAGATAGGTGAGAAGTAATGTGTTATTTGCTCAGAGAATTTAAGAGACACCCCTGGTAGGAGGCAGAGCCTGACCTCTAAATACAGGCTCTCACCTGGCTTGTGGTACCTGCCCACTGTGGGGAGGGGCACCATGGCTGCCCTTGACTCTGGGCTCAGCCCCAAGTCCTCTGGACTTGCTTTTGCCAGAGGAGTATTTGCAGGTGTGATGCGAGCAGAGGCTGCAAACTGGCTTAGTGCTCGCTGTCCCTTGTAGCTTTCTCATTGCCACGAGACCACGCTCAGGGTAGCGCAGCTGGGGAGTGAGAGACACTTGGCACAGAGCTGACTTAGCCCAGTCACCCGGCAGAGGCCGTCCGGGTCAGCTGACGGCCGGCCGACACACCAACACGCGGGCAGGCCCAGCCAAGATCAGCAGAGCTGCCTGGCTGCTCCTCTGCTGACTCTCCCTCCAGGTGTGTGTGTGTTCGTCGTTCCCATCTCCCTGGTTTTCCCTGGCAATCGACGAGTTTAATGCATAGAACTATGGGACTCCACAGAGCCGGGTTACAGAGGAGCCCGCTTAGACCCCAGGGTCTTCAGGCCTCGGGGAGCCCCTGTAGCTACGGCTGGACCTGTGGGCTCAGGCATTCCGTGGGAGCGTCCTCTACAGCCCTGGTCGTCCCTTCCTGGGCTCCGGTAGTTTCTCCAGCTCTGGAGAGCTCTGATGGTGAGGAGGCTGTTTGGCTGGCCTAGGAAAATGTCCAGTCGTCAACAAGCTGGCCAGAGCCAGAGCCGACATCTGATGGAGAGGGTCATGAATGGCGGGAAAGGAGGCCGGCCAGAGCCTGACTGGAATGATGGATGGGAGGCCTAGCACGCCGGGAAGGATAGAGATGTTTATGTTTCCAAAGGCAGGGCACTTTCTCCCAGGGCACAGGGCTGGTGGAAACAGGGTCGGAACAAATCACTTTACATTTTCTCTCTTTGATTTTTTTCTTCTGATGAGAAATAACTCTTGCTCCCAGGGCACGATAGACCAAGGGAACTGTGTTGGAGCTATTACATGTATCCCATGAAAATATTTGTTACTTGAATTTTCATCTTATGGGACTCTGACCTCTCTGAGAATATGATGAAAGCTATGAACCCATTCCCCAGGAAAAATACTCATAGGTGCAAATGTTTACTTATAATGCCGGGGGATTTATAGTTTCTCTGAAACCCACTCATGGAACCTAGATTAGGGGATTCTAGGAGAGAGGGAGGGAGAGAGAGACGGAGGGAAAGGGAGAGGGAGAGAGAGGGGGGAAGGGGGAGGGAGGGGGGAGTGGGAGAGAGAGGGAGGAGGAGAGGGAGAGGGAGAGAGGGAGAGAGGGAATATACTGGAAGAGAAAGGAGGAAGGCCATCGTGAGGGTGGTGCAAAGAAGTAGGGGGAGTTGAAACAAAATGTTGAGGAGTTTGAACCAAAGATTGAAGATTCCTCTGGTCCCAAATATATCCCTTTCCTTTCTTCTTTCTTTCTTTCCTTCTTTCTTTCCTTCCTTCTTTCTTCCTTCCTTCTTTCTTTCTTTCTTTCTTTCTTTCTTTCTTTCTTTCTCTTTCTTTCTTTCTTTCTCTTTTTTTCTTATTTATTTGTAGATTTACATCCAAGTTAGTTAGCATATAGTGCTCTAATGATTTCAGGAGTAGATTCCAGTGACTCATCCCCTATGTATAACACCCAGGGCTCATCCCAACAAGTGTCCTCCCTGATGCCCCTTTCCCATTTAGCCCATCCCCCCTCCCACACCACCTCCAGCAACCCTCAGTTTGTTCTCTGTATTTAAGAGTCTCTTGTGTTTTGTCCCCCTCCTTGTTTTGTTTTTTTTTTTTAACGTTTATTTATTTTTGAGACAGAGAGAGACAGAGCATGAATGGGGGAGGGGCAGAGAGAGAGGGAGACACAGAATCGGAAGCAGGCTCCAGGCTCTGAGCCATCAGCCCAGAGGCCGACGCGGGGCTCGAACTCACGGACCGCGAGATCGTGACCTGAGTTGAAGTCGGACGTTTAACCGACTGAGCCACCCAGGCGCCCCACCCCCTCCTTGTTTTAATATTAGTTTTGCTTCCCTTCCCTTATTGTTCATCTGTTTTGTATCTTAAATTCCTCCTGTGAGTGAAGTCATATGATATTTGTCTTTCTCTGACTAGCTAATTTCACTTAGCATAATACCCTTCAGTGCCATTCCACATAGTTGCAAATGGCAAGATCTCATTCAAAGTTTCTCTTTGAACTGTACCTGGAAATTCCTGGGTTATGAGACATGAACATTTTTTAAAGATTTCTGGATGCCATTGCCTTGCTCTCTGGATTCCTGGAATCAGATTTCAACTCCCACCAGTGATGTCTGAGGGCTGTGTCCCCCACATCTTTTCAGTGCTTGTGATTTTCTGACTTTTGCATATGAAACTAATCTGATGGGTGTAAAGTGTTATGCATATAGATTTGGTGGTAGGGTGTCGGCAACAGCACTTTGAAAAAGCCCTTCAGGCAAATGATTGAGTAGCCAGGGTCTAGAGCCACTGATCTATATACTGAAGATACCCATTTTCACTTAGTTGTCCGTCGGCAATTTCGGACTTAGTATGTCCAACACTGAAAGCTTGATTTCCCACCTCCTCCCCTCTGCTTACCCATTTCTCCTGGGATCTTACCATCTTGGCAAACAGCATGCATCATTGTTCTTCCAACTGGTCAAGCCACTGATTGACCCACTTGCTCTGTCCATTTTTTTTTCCCCCCAATCCATCAGTCAGTCCTGCCAATTCTCCTTCTAAAATCCATCCATACCTTTCCCTTTATTGCCACCACCCTAGCCAAAGTCACCACCACGTTCTCTTCCCGGGATATTTACCACAGTGGTCTCCAACCCAGTTTTTTGTCTGTTTGTGTTTCTTTTTTGCCTTTGTTTTTACTCCTCTCCAGAGCATTCTGTACAGAGTGAGCTTTCAAAAATGTGAACCAGATCATTTTATCCCCCTTCAATTGTTTCCCGAGTGTGAAATACTTTATTGTGTCTCTTCGGGGTCCTGTGGGGTTTGGCTTCTACTGACCTCTCCAGACTTCTTCCTTTGGTCATTCTTCTGTCTTGCTCACTTTGCTCCAGCTGCTTTGCCCTTCTGGTAATTCTTGGAACACTCCAAGCTCAGCCCCTGCGTCCGAGACCCTGCCACGTCTTTTCCTTTGATCATCCTTACTTCAGTCTTTTTAGACTTCATACTTATCACATCTCAGCATGTCACCTTGCCTGAGAGCCTCTCTCTGACTGTCCTGGCCTAGAATCAGTCTCCTATATTCTTTATTATAGAACTGTTGTTCCTTTATTTATTATTTTGTTGCTTGAAGACTTTTTGTATTCTCCTTCAACTAGATTATAAACTCCATGAGGGCAGGGACCATGGTTGTGTTGCCAGATTTAGCAAAACAGACAACACAAAAGACCAGACAGGAATTATGTCAAACTTTATCACTTTGGGGAGAACTGACATCTTTACTATCTCAAGTCTTCAAATTCATGTACATGGCATGTCTCTCTGTGTATTTAGATCTTTGATTTTCTTTCTTTCTTTTTTTTAATGTTTGCTTATTTATTTTGAGAGAGAGAGAAAGAGAGTACCAGCGGTGGGAGGGGCAGAGAAAGAGGAGAGAGAGAATCCCAAGCAGGACCCGCTTGAGCATGGGAACCTAGGTTCCCTGGGCTCACATCTGTGAGATAGTGACCTGAGCCAAAATCAAGAGTTGGACGCTTAAGCAGCTGAGCCACCCAGGCACCCCTTAGATCTTTGATTTTGTAAGTTTTCAGCTTTATGTAATTTCTGAACATGTTTTTTTATATTTAGATTTATACCTATATCATTTTTTTGAGCAATTATAAATGGTGTTATATTTTAAATTTTGGCTTCCATGTGCTCATTGATAGTACATAGAAATACAATTGAATTTTGTATATTTGTCTTGTATTCTGTTAACTGGCTGAATTCATTTATTAGTTCTAGTTGTTTTTTTGTGGATTCCTTGGGATTTTCTGTGTAGAACATCATGCCATCTGCAAATATAGACCATTTTATTTCTTTGTTTTTAATAGTGTTATTTATTTGAGAGAGACAGAGACAGAGTGGGGGGAGGGACAGAGAGAGAGAGGGGGAGAGAGAGAATCCCAAGCAAGCTCCATGCTGCCAGCACAGAGCCCGATGTGGGGCTCAAACTCACGAAACCACGAGATCATGACTTGAGCTGAAACCAAGAGTCCGTCACTTAACTGACTGAATCGCCAGGTGCCCCTGTTTCTTTTTTGATTAGTATATTCCTAATTTTATTTTCTTACCTTATTGCACTGGCTAGAACTTCCAGCACTATGTTGAACAGCAGTGGTGAACAATAGCCTTGTTCTTGACTAGCTCATTTGTTTAAACACAAACCTGCAATGTTCCATGGAGAGACCAAGCATAGGTGTTAATGTTAATCTCGCAGTCAAACCAGGCCTCACAAGATACCACCTGTGTGATCTTAGAAGAGTAGCTTTTGCCTTCCCCATATTCCCTCATCCCCAAAGTTGAGATACTTGTGCCTTGGCTTTGTTAGAGGGCACACAGGATGCAGAGGTTGGGAGCTAGGTTCCCTGGGCTCAGATCCCAGCACCACCACCACTCCCAGCTGTGAGATCTCAGGCAAGTTTCTTACTCTCTGTGCATCTGTTTCCTCCTCTGTGAAGGGAGGAAAATAAGATTAACCACGTCATAAAGTTGTTGCAAAGACGGACTAAGTTGATAAGTATAAAGTGCTTAATACCCTGCACCCAGGAAGAGCCAGGGAAGTGTTTGTTCTTGTTGTGAGGTTTGAATGAGGTTTGAACGTGTGTCAAATGCTTGGCGCAGGGCAGATGCTCAGTAAAGCTTTTTCTGACACTAAGTCTCATGCTAACTAAAAATAACTAAACAGCACTGAAGGGCTTGTAATGAGAAGAAACAACCTCCTTCCTCTTCTCTGGAGGCAACCATTTTTACCTTTTTGAGCTATTTTCTAAATAATGAGCTCCTTTACCTGTTCCTTGATGTATCAACTTTAGATATTATCTGTTTACATCCTGAAATAATGGTTGAGGATATAGCTCTCTTATACTCCCTATCTCCCATCCTTGTAATATAACGATATCGCTGTTTATAATTCGATCACTAGCCAATACTGTTCACCGAAGAGCCAAAAGGTGTGTTGTGATTATATTTCTTTTCCTGAAAAATTTTCCTATTGCCCTTCTTTTTTTTTCTTTCATTTGTACTACTTGCCTTTCTCATACACATCATTTTTTCAAGTGCTCAATCCTATCAGTTACTCTATCAGATTCACTTTTTTTCTCCCCTAGTGACTTCCATGTCTTATATTATTTTCTGTTACTGTCATGACGGTCACAAAAAAATGAGTCTTTTTCCCTTTCACCTCCAGCCTAATATCACCCCCCAGTCCCCACTGGCCGTCGTTACCTGCCTGCGTCTCTCTTTGTTCCTTTCCTTTTCTGTCCATTCTTCTGGTCATCTCACTTCTCTTTCCCGGCCATGTTCCTTCTTGGTCCATCCATGTGGTCTTCTCAACAGTCCACTCATAGTAGTAGTATTATTACTCTGTCAGTCAACTTTTGGCTCATTATAAATCAGCATTTTGAAGTGTTCTCATTTACATAGGGCACCCCAAAGATAACTTGATCCACAGCAAAAAGGGCAATTGTGCTAATGCATATGTGATTGAGGCAGAGCCCTTGCAGGGAGTAGCTAGCTAAGGGCAGCTGATTATAATGAAAGGTTTAAGTAAGGCAGAAATGCTTCAGACATGACAAGAACACGGGCTGAAAGACCTGATGATCTATTTCAGCAGAAAAATATCCATCAAAAGAGAAACCTCTCCTAAAGGAGTGCCCAGCCAAGGTGTGGGTCTTAGAAGAGCTGGATCCATATTTTAGGAGCAACAACCCACTTTGTTGACAGGTCGTAAGTCAAGAAACAAGTTTAATAAAGAATTCATTGAAAAACACTATTTCAACACCAGGCTGTAAAGGTGGCCCCAGAAGAGTAGGACTTAGGGTTTTTGAACATATTACTGGTTGATATCAGATGTTGAACTTAGAAAGGCTACTTCCCTAAGATTTATAGAGCAGTGTCCAAGCATCATGACCTTGGACCTACCCCAGAGGCCCATGCATTATCTAAAGGAATCCATTCGGACCAACTCGGTACCTATCTGGCTTTCGCTGGGTGTTCTCTGCTCGTTAATTCCTGTTGTGTACGAACTCGAATTACCTCTAGACAATGGCTCTCACACTTTCCCCACTAACTTCCGTATGACCGTTCAAACAACCGGATGGTGTGGAAACCAATTTGACATACATTTCATATATTAAAAATAAAAAATAAAAAAAATAAAACAACCGGATGGTGGTCCCTGGAGCCCATGTTGCTTCATGGATTTAGGCTTCCACTTCACCTTCTCTTGGTGTCCTAGTCATTAGTTAGGATTTTACCTCCCTCGTTCATCTTCGACCCGTCCCGTGGCCTATGCAGCTTGAACGGGCACTGCTTCTCCAGCTCCTGTTTTATTAAACCAACTGCTGATGCCGGTTCCTTGTCTGGTGTCTGAGTTGGGTCCACCCCAGGCCTTCTTTCCCCCGACCGATCCCCGCTTTCCCTGATACCTAGAAGAGGGCGTCTGGCAAGTCCTCTCATTCAACCTCCCTGTGTGGCATAATAATTTCTCTTCTTTCAGAGGTGTGACCTAAGGGTCATACTCCAAGGCCACGCCCATTATGAAACTACAGTGCGGGGCAAGGGAGGGGGAGACTCTATGTAGAAGAAGCACACCCACCAGCTTCGGAAATGCTCTTTGTTTCCACCTCGCCTCAATCTCATGAACTGTTGAACTTAGTTGCCTTTTCTCTCCTTCTCAATCATCCTGCCAAATAGTAGCGGAGATGAGATGACCCTGGACAGTGGGGAGGGCTGGGTATTGAAATCAGCTTGTTGGGTGCTGTAGCAGAAGCGGGGGGAGTGGAACAGAGAGGTCACAGCCGATGCATTCACCGGGGTGAGTTTTGTCCTCAGTCAGCACTCATCCTCTCTACGCTTTATGCACAGTCTTTTTTGACTCCCCCAGCTCACTGGGGCCGCACACATACCTGCGTCAGCCCTGAAAGGAGCCTTCTGAGGAAAAAGAAGCCCCTGAGGAAGGTTTTCCCCGGCCAGGTTCCCCCGAGACTTTTGCCATCATTGCTGCCACCATCTATTCTTCCTTCTGGTGACAGAATGCGTTATTCTCCCTGGGGAAACACTCCTTTCCCGGCACTAAGCCTGTGTTCCAGGTAGCCTATGACCCAGGTGTGCTTAATCCGGGTTCCAGTCCCTCTGGCTGTCGTGTTCACTTAGGGATGGCACGTGACCCAAACTCATCCAATCACTTGTGATCACTCCTCCTGTCGGAAGAGTATCCTCTTTCCGTTAAGGTTGTTGGGAGGATAAAACCTAAACCCAAAACTGACGTCAGCCGTCATGCTTTGATGAAGGGTCAACGTGCTTGATAAAGCAGCCCACATACAGCAAAGCAGAGTCAGGCAGAGATGGGAAGAAATGAAACTGAACTGGGTAGCCGTCATTTGAGCCCCTGGATCCAGTCGTGCCTGAAGCTGTATTTGCCACCCCTTGACTTTACAGCCATTTGAGCCATCAGTAGTCCCTCCTTAATTTTTTAAAAATTGATTGAATACTTTTATTATTGTTATTGTTATTATTATTATATATATATATATTTTTTACGTAAGTCAGTTTGAGTTTCTGTTAATTGCAACACAAAGAATTCTGACTAGTACAACCGGTTATTTTATTGAAACTCCCGTACTCGGAGGAACATGTTTGCCAAGTTTTACGGTGCATTTTCAGATATTTGTTTCCCCAAAGTTCTGTCATGATGTTTTGGGATTTCTCCTCTTTTCTTTATACTCTTCCCCTCAAGGATTCTTTCTATCTCAGCGTTGGAACTATGATAGGTCACCCACGCTCCTCAGCGTCAGCAACCTATTTGGGAGTCAGAAACATACTTCACTCACATTTTCCAAAAGCAGTTGTCTTTTAGGTGGAAGAATTCACGACGTACAACTGGAAAGATACGGAGGTTTCCCATCTTGTAATATCGCAGTCCTCAGCTTGTGAACGGGTGTACATTTTAGCAGGGAAACAACAGAAGGTGCTTAGGCTCCCAGGCCAGCCCACAAGACCAAATTCACCCCGTAGCGTAGGTGAACAATAGCGCTATCCCTGACTATCCCATAGGATCGGTCGCCACTGATGGGGTTATATGGGGATAGTTCATTCAACATTCTACCCGGAGAGAGAGTAAAATCTGTTTCCCACCTGTATTCCTACCATCTCTCACCCCCGACTGCCGGATACCTCGGCAAGGCTTCTACTAAAATTCCGGGACCTACCATTTCAGCGGGGTCCCCTGCAACTACCATTTATATGAAGAGACTCTTTGGTCTAACCCAGAGCATCTTCACTGGCTTGCAAAATTCAATATATACAGAATTGAACTCACTCCTTCCTCCCCAAACTGTCACTCATATTCCCTAACGTGGTGGGACAGCTACTGGCCCAGTTGCTGAGGACAGAACCCAAGGAGTCATTTAAGACACACATCCCCTCTTAGTTACTTGCTATCGTCAACCAGTCGCTGTGTCCTACACGTTCTCACCTCAGATGCTCATTACTCCGTTCCTTTTTCTCCACCCCTCTAGTCACCT
Source organism: Herpailurus yagouaroundi (assembly GCF_014898765.1). NCBI lineage: Eukaryota > Metazoa > Chordata > Mammalia > Carnivora > Felidae > Herpailurus > Herpailurus yagouaroundi. The sequence continues at coordinate 96,456 of NW_024412627.1, forward strand.
TCGTCATTAGGCCTTCGTAAGTTCTCATTGGGGGCTTTCGCCTCGGAAATGGTCTTGCTGCTTTTTCTGGGCTCCCTTAGTCTCAGTTGCACGCTTCGGCCCGGGAGAGTGTTCTTCAATAGGAGTCTGGTCAGATTGTGGCCTGCTGACATCCTCCGTGGCCCCTCACAGGATTTAGGCTTAGGTTCACTGGCCTTGTCTTAGCACACAGGACTCCACGTGATCTGGTTCTTGACAACTTCCCTTTTGCTTTAGCCATTTGGGGAGTGGCCACATTCATTCTTTCCATAAACATTTTTCCAGTGCCAGGGACTGTCCTTTCTTGGCACTGGGAATACAGCGGTGAACAGAAACAAAATCCCTGACCTCATGGAGCTCATTTTTTTAAAAAAATATTTTATTTATTTTTGAGAGAAAGAGAGCAGGCGTGAGCAGGGTACGGGGAGGGGCAGAGAGAGAGGGAGACCCAGAATCCGAGCTGTCAGCACAGAGCCCGATGCAGGGCTCGAACCCATAGTCTGTGAAATCATGACCTGAGCTTAACCGAGTGAGCTACCCAGGTGCCCGGCATGGGGCTTCATTTTAATTGGGGATGGTGTGTGTCAGAGGCAGTAAGTACGATGGAGAGAAAGCAAGAAAGAAGTAGAAAGTGACAGGTGAGGGCGGCATAATTTTAAAGAGGGCCCTCAAGGAATAGCTCAGTGAGGAGGCAGTGCTTGAACCTTGACTTGAAGAAGGTGAGGGAGCAAGCCATGTGGATGTCTAGTGGAAGATGCTGTAAGTGCAAGGGCCCTGGGGTGATTTCAAGGATCTGTAAGAAGACTAGCATAGCTGGAACAGAACGGGAGAGTGAGAGGGAGTGGGTTCAGGCGGATCACATTGGGTCTCGTAGACCCTTCATTGTAGCGACTTTGTTATCCTGAGTGAGATGGAAAACCACTGGATTGCCCTGATCCTAAGAGCAATGTGCTCTGAACTTATGTCTTAAAAATGAATGATTTGTTCCCTAGAATGTGTCACAACTCCTCCTCCATCCTGACTGTGATTGACATTGTTCTCCCTGCTGGCAACAGCCCTCCTCACGTCTTCATTTCTCTGAGTCACCTCTTCATCGGGACCTTTCCTTACCCTGCAGGTCGACGTAGGTGCATCTCTCGGTCCTCATAGCCCCGTCATTATACGTGTTTACGGATTGAGGAAGTGAATGAGTAAAGGTGCAAATCTGGTGGAAAGTGAAGAGTGCCACGGATGCCAGGGGGAGGCAGAGAAGCAGACGCTCCTCTTAATAACTGACATTTCCCGAGCTCGCTATCTGCCGAGCGTTACGCTAAGTGCGTCCCACGGATCGTGTCGTTTAGTGCTCTTCTGCTATTGATGCTGTTTCGAAACCCATTTCACAAGGAGGAGACTGATCACGGAGAGGTGAAGTGACTTATCTCAGGTCCTATACCCGGCAAGGGATGGAGATGGGACTTGAACCAGGCAGTCAGGGTCCAGTGGGACTTCATACCCGGATAAGGGGAAGTAATTCATTTCCCCGTGGGCTTGCTTTCTGGAAGATCGCTGAGCCACATAAAAACTACAGAAAGCGGGTCTGGACAACCGAACTGCTACAAAAGTCCAGGACAGGCAGTATATCCAGCTTATTCTGGGTGGCACCTTGTTGCTTCTCTGAGACAGCGTCTGCACAAGTCAAGGTAGAAAGAAGTGTTCTCACCGGAGGCAGTGGGAGAACTAGGTGGAGCCTTTAAGAGCAGGGCTTTGTGTCAGGTAGACCTGGGGGTGGCTCCAGCTGCCCCCCCCCCCCCGCCCAGTTGTCACCTGTGGGACTTGGGGAAGTAGCTAAGATACCCTGGCCGCAGCTCCCTCATCTGTAGAATGGGAATGTGATTATTTGTACGATTACATTCGATGAGTCTGATAAAGATCCTCCCGTCCCCAGCTCATGGCTCTTCGTGTGTTTTCTCCAGTTCTCCTGTCTCACAGCAAGACGGCCAGCAGACCCAGCCCTAGCAGCCAGCCTGCCCCATCTTTTTTTTTTTTTAATTTTTTTAAATGTCTATTTATTTTTGAAGGAGAGAGAGACAGAGTGTGAGTGGGGGAGGGGCAGAGAGCGAGGGAGACAGAGAATCTGAAGCAGGCTCCGGGCTCCGAGCCGTCAGCACAGAGCCCGATGCAGGGTTCGATCCTACAACCCTGGGATCGTGACCCGAGCGGAAGTCAAGAGCCAGACGCTCAACCGACTGAGCCACCCAGGTGCCTCTTCTAAACTATCGTTTTAATGGAAAGAAAGGAGTATCTACTGGGGGTTCACGCAGAACGTCACAAAAACGTAGAGAGGTGGCCTTGGGATAACGGAGGCACAGTGACGTTATGTGATGTGCTCCTACTCACATACGGGATTGAGGCAGAGCTAAGCCAGGGTCCTGGAGTTGTCTGACCCTGGGACCAAATCGTTTCCTGCCTGCCCAGTGGCATCAGATAGAGGAGGCTCCTGCTGGACCGATGAGCGAGGTTGCCCCAGGGGCTAACGCTGTCAGACAAGTACTTTGATTAGCTTCTCCAGTGGCCAGTGATACAAACCCACTATCAACTGGCTTACATTAAGAAAAAAATGTCCTAGAAGGGACACTGGGATGTTTGACATAAGAAAAAACGAACAGTTAGAATCTGGGCAGGCTGCAAGCAGGATCTGTCGAGTCATTGAGATGCCACAGAGCTGTCTCTTGTCTCGTTCCCAGGTCACATATTCCCACCTCTATTTGCTGGTCGGTATGTATGCTTCGTACTTTTTCAAGAGACTGGCTCTGTCTGCTTTTACAATCCCGGCGGGCCCTGAACTCCCAAGTTACAGGTCTAGCATCCAAACAGCTTCCCATATTCCCTAGCGTCTATCCCTAATATCCTCAGCTCCAAAGAGAGAAGAGATCTGTCCCAGGCTGAACCTGTGTCCACACTGACCCACTGAACTATGCTGCGAACCAGGGCCAAGTAGGCAAGTCAATTTGACTGAAGTCCAAAAGGGAAAAGGTAGTTCTCAGAGAAGAGGGTGGGTCAGGGGCTCTTGGGTCAGTTATGCTAGAAAAAAGTTCTAAGTAAAATAAATGACAATGAACTGATCATGAATACGAACACCTAAAATATTTTTTTAAAAGCAAAATTTTAAGGAATATGAACACCTTTATATGATTTAGCATTTTTCTTTATACAGGTAAGCTGCTCGTAATGAAATTGAATCTAACCCTAATTGTACTACTAGGACTCAAAAGAAGGATACGTTTCTAAACCTGAAATTCTACAAGATTGCAATCAGCTCCTGTGGTTTGAACTTGAGAGAGTCTACAAAGTCAATAGTCTTTACAGGGGACTGTCATCCTAGTTCCCGAAAAGCCTCTGATGCCTCCTTTCATTTCTTTCACTTCTAAATTTTCTATTTTTTTTTTTTTTTTACTGTTTATTTATTTTTGAGACAGAGAGAGAGAGAGAGGGAGACACAGAGTGCAAGTTGGGGAGGGCAGAGAGAGAGGGAGACACGGAATCTGAAGCAGGCTCCAGGCTCTGAGCTGTCAGCACAGAGCCCATCCCAGGGGCTCGAACTCACGAACTGCAAGATCAGACCTGCTTCCTAATTTTCTAATTACCCTTAGTACCCATAGCCTCCTGCCTTCTCTGAGACTTCTTTCCAAGAAGAAGTGATTCCTCACTAATCAAGTTTCCTTTTTCAGCAGATTGGCCTAAGCCGGAAAAGGAAGAGAAGCATGTTTCCGTAATCTCGATGCCTTTCTTCCTAAAACTCCACTGCCTCTACTGAACACCAAGTATTTATTTATTATTTATTATTTTATTTATTTTTATTTATTATTGAGCACCTGTGAGGTGCCACGACTTGCAACGGAGGCAGGTTCTAGTGGCTGCTGTTTTATTATCTTGCTGCCCTGATAACAGATCTTCTTAAAGGACAGAGTCGCATTTTCTCAGGCTTTCTAGAGAACATACTAAAAATTAGCTGGGGTGCCTGGGTGGTTCAGTCGGTTAAGCGTCTGACTCTTGGTTTTCGGCTCAGGTCATGATCTCGTGGTTTCATGAGTTTGAGCCCCGAGTGGGGCTCTGCAGCACAGAACCTGCTTGGGATTCTCTCTCTCTCTCTCTCTCTCTCTCTCTCTCTCTCTCTCTGTTCCCCATCACCCCTCTCACCTGCACTGTTTCTGTCTCTCTCAAAATAAATAAATACATTTAAAAAATATTTAAGCTAGGTTATACATGGATATCTCCAAATATGGATCTGGAAAATTCAAAATGAGTTGAAGATTTAATACAGGTTGCTTCCCCCCCACCCCCTTTTAAAGCATATACCAGAATTTCTTCAGCTTACATGTTTTCAGTACTCTTGGACTGACGACATGGTTTATACAGCAGGTTATGAGTCCGAAAGTATGTTGTTCCCTCTCATAAGCTAACTTGTAATTGAACCTTAGCTGAAGTGTGTACCAAACTAACACTTCCTGTTAAGGATGTTGAAAAGTAGTAACGCATTCTTTGATTGAGCCAGCTGAGACGGTTTTGGGGGGAGAGACGGCTGGGGTCTGAGATGCGCCCGCTTCCTGTTTGTGTGTTTGATCCTGGAGCAAAGGCCAGCCTTCAGGACAGCTGCTGGAGCACCCCAATCCACGTTTGTTCACGAGTTTCTTTTGGTCAGGAGACGAACACCATGAAGTCTCCCAGTCTCCTTGCTGAGAGGGGAAGGATGCTGCAAAACCTGGCTTGTTGCCAAACCTCCTGGAAATGTCTATTTACCGTGCTTTGCAGAGAGATGTCGATGATTGAATAATGATGCTTGAGTTCTTGACTGCAGCCTGTGGGGGATGCCTCTCTCGTTTGCCACCTGAAAAGCTGCAATTACCAAAATTGCTTATAATGCCTCTCTTTTAGGAGTTCCTATTAGGAACCCCTTCAGGAAAATTCGTGCATGCATTCATTCATTTCTGTCTCCTCATGGCCCGTTTGAGCAAACCTGTTCTACCGAAGCGCAACGACCCTGCCTACCAGAAAAGACAACTCATAAATTTGGAGGGCTAAGACGAGCTGATCACCTGGGATGAACCCAGTGGCATGCTGGGAGATGTTTGACAGACAGCTTGCTAAAAAAAAAATATTAAAAGCTCTGATTTGTAGTGTTTGCCGATGTCCCTGGTGTAAATACGGTCTCCGTGGCTGAGTTCGAGCCACCAATGTGATGCCACTTGAAGGCGGATCTGGTGGGAAGTTGTGTGCCATGGCCCCCGTGGGTCCTATGAGCTGGCTGTGTGTGCGCTGCACCCGGATAGATGTTCACACCCCTGCTGCTGATCTTCTTTTCCTCCTCCCCCTCCCCTCCCCCTCCTTCTTTTCTGACCTCTTAACCCCAGCATTTGCTTTCTTCTCCCTTCCTTGTTCCTGGTTTGAACTCTTAACCTGTTCTGCAGCCCTGACTCAGTTCTCACCTCTGGCTCCTTTGGATTTCTTGTGTGTGATGTTCTCTTTCCAGCCCGTGGGGCTCTCCCTCCTCCTGCCCGGCTGCTGCTTTGGCACTTGCCATTTCAGGACTCGTGGACAGAAACTCCTTCCCAAAGGCTCCATTCTGGGAAGCCAAGTCCCTGCTCTCATTCCCAAGGCAGACAGGCTGCGGCTCCCGCAACACAAGCTGGGGGTGGTGGCGAGGGCAACATTCACAACGGACAGCACGGCCATTATCAAGCGAGGGGACTTCGTCAAGGGCACGCCCAAATTCGGATCTCCACCCTGCCTCTTCTTGTATTATATCCTGGGCATGGCACTCATCTTGCCGTTTCTGGCTTCTCATCTTTAGCACAGAGGGCCTCATTGGGCTAGTCCTTGATGGAACAGATTTATATTTATAAAGTGCTTAGAATAGCGCCAATCACCCAGTATGTGTCGTGCAAATGGTTGTTAAATAAATGAGACCCATTCCACAAATATTTACTGGATACCTAGTTTGGGCCAAGTGCATGTAGGAGGCATTGTGGGCACTTTGGAGACCGAAACGGTTTCTTCTCTTCGCTGTTCCCAGTGTAGCTCAGGGAGGGGACGTAACGTGTATACACAAATTGCCTTGATGGAAAGAAGAGAGGAAAATAACAATTATTGAGAATTATGTGGTAGATACGGTGATAGGGACTTAATGTCCATTATTTTACTTAATATAATTTGGTTATTATGTAAGAGATATCATCTTTATAACATTTACATTAAAAAATTATTAGAAAGACCATGGGGCCCCTGGGTGGCTCAGTCGGTTAAGTGCCCACTTCAGCTCAGGTCACGATCTCACAGTTCGTGGGTTTGTGGGCCCCCCGGCCACCCCCGTCAGGCTCTGTGCTGACAGCTCAGAGCCTGAAGCCTGCTTCAGATTCTGGGTCTCCCTCTCTCTCTACTCCTCCCCTGCTCACGCTCTGTCTCTCTCTGTCTCTCAAAAATGAGTAAATGTTAAAATATTTTTAAAAATTATTAGAAAGACCAAACATTTAAAATCATTTGCCTGCATCTTTTTCATGGATTATCAACAGTTCCTTTTGATTATACAGTTGTTGTTTTTTTTCCTGATAGGGCATTCATGTTTTTAAATGAATTTTTCCTTTTATTATGGATATTTCAAACATACACAAGATAGACGCAATGATATAACAAACTCCTAGGTACCTGTCATCCAACCTCAATCATTGTCAACCGATGGATGATAATTGTTTTGATTTGTTCATATCCCTGCTCACTTCCCCCATCTAAGTTATGAAAAAGGGAAATTCCAGACATCCTATCATTCCACCGGCACCGTTCTCATTTTACAGGTGAGCAAAGGGAAGCTTAGAGACTTCAGATGATTTGGTGAAGGTCACACAGCTAATAAGTGGCAAAGCCGGGACCCAAACCTTGGTCTGTTTTACTCCAAAGCTTTTAACTGGAATGCTAAAATTGAAGAGAGGCTACAAGAGCTCAAGGGAGGGTAGAAAATGGGAGTTTAGAAGGGAATCCGAGACGGCTTTGCAAAGAAATGGCACTTTAGGCCATAAAGTGGAGGTAGAGACTTTTAAGAGAAATGAAGAGCTTACATTAAGGCACAGAGGAAAGCGATTGTCCGTTGAGCAGTGGGTTTGAAGAGTATTATTATTTAATGCGTGGCAAGCAGGTTAACTTGATCAGAATCCTCCAAGGGGAGGGCCTTGTTTAAAATGCTGATCGCTGGGACCCCACCTTGAGGGAGGGACTGACTGTGGTTTGAGGCGTCCGGATCTATTTTTAAGAAGCTTCCCTGGAGTGTCTGATGTGCTCTGCAGTTTGAGGACCACATGGCCGCATTAGGCGCATTAGGCAGGACCAGCAGGACTCTGGAGATAATCACTCAGCAATTTGGCTTTTGTTTTCCACTGTCTGTTCAAATCCATTCCATAGCCCTGAGGGAAATCCCAGAGAAGCCCCACGAAGTTCCAGGTCATTGCTAATCAGGTCTCCACTCATCTCAAGCCGAAGAAAAGTTTTATTTCAGCAAATACATCCCATGCAATACTTCAAATTCAGCCGAAAGATTTTTGCAAGGAGAGTGAAAGCCTAGGCCATGCTTGGGCTGGCAGTCTACATTGGGGAAGCAGAAAGCAAGGATCTTTTTCTCCCCCTGGTTCAGACTTCTCCTCTTGTCCCACCCATCAGATTGCTTCCAAATTTTCCAGGGCAGCAGTGGAACGAGGGAGAGTGTCAGGTATAGAAAAAAAATGCTTTCTTTTACTTTAGCACTGCTCTCTGGAGAGTCAACTATTTTGGTTTTGCAGATTCCTAAATTGGTCTTCGTATGTGTTTGTCCTGTTATTCAGCTTTGATGCCGAGTTTTTAATTTTAGCAAGCCATTATTTAAATTTCCAAGAGTTCTGCTTATTTTTATGGTTGGCAGCCTAATTTTGATTTAAGAATGTGACATCGACTTAAATAGCTCTTAGTACATTCATTAACTATACTTACGTCCGAGTTCTCTTTGGATTCCCGTGTTAACTTTACTTCATTTGGTGTTAGTTTCTTTTACTCAGCCTCCTACCTCTCTTGCATGCTGTTTGCCTCAACTGTTTGATTGTCTGGATTGATCAGTGTGGGTCTTCCAGTGCAACTGAAAATCACTGGCTCAGGCAGTGAAAGTGGATTATGATCACAGGGGATTTGTCGTGGGAATACATAAGGACAACTGAGTTTTCCTGAAAGAATGCAGAAGATGCTTGCATTGTGGGCAAGGGGACTCCTTATCTATTGGGCCATCTGGAAGCGCCTGGAGGCACTGATTTGCTTCTCGCTCAAGCCCTCATCCTTCCTCATGGGATCCACCTGTGGCAGACCCCCTACTGCATAAAGAGGAATGTTCTTTTACCCGGAGAATCAATAATGCAAGGATGATTCAATATTAGGTTATCTAAATTACCATGTTAATAAATCAAGGGAGAAAAACCATACAGTTTAGACAAATGCAAAAACACATTTAGTAAATTTCAAAGTCCAATGCTGATATTAAACATTTGGTTACATTACAAAAATGGACATGTACCCAACACGACAAAATATGTAAAATTCACGCACCTTTATACACCTAGCAAAAAAAGTCGTTTTTCTTCACAGTAAAACATGAAAGGGAAGGGAAAAAAAATGACACCTACAGTCACCACTATTAATATCTTTTTAGTATATAGGTGATAAATGTTATATATAAAATTTAAAAATAACAGAAACATACAGTGGAAATTGAAAGTCCCTCCTCCCATCATATCATGCTCAGGAAATAACCGATATGAGTATTTTGATGACTTTTCCCCAAATTTTACTGTCTTTAGCAAATACTAAGACTCATAATGTTTTTCAGATGGATTACAAAATAGGGTCAAAGAAGCAGCCAACGCACTTAGACAGGAGTGTAGAGTAGCATGATAGTTTCAATTCAGGACACGAAGCTGTTGTTGTTTTTAAATTCAAATCTATTTTTTTTTTGAAGTTTTTGTTTTAATTCCAGTTAGTTAACATACAGTATGACCTTCGTCTCAGGTGTACTGTTTAGAGATTCAACACGGTCATACACTGGGTGTTCATCACAGCAGGTGCACTCCTTAATCCCTAGCATCGGTTTCACCCATCTCCCCACCCACCTCCCTTCTCAGAACCGTCAGTTTGTTCTCTATAGTTAACAGTCTGTTTCTTTCTCTCTCTCTCTCTCTCTCTCTCTCTTACCACCCCCCCTCCCCCGGCCAACGTTGTTATTTACAGATGTTTCAATTATTTATTGATGTGTAACAAACCACACCAAGACTCTGTGGCTTAAGATAACAACCCTTTTATATGCTCAAGATTCTGCCAGTTGGAGTGGTTCTTTCTCCTCTCTCTTTCCATGTGGTCCCTCCAGCAGGGGAACCAGACTTCTTACAGGGTAGATCCAGATTCACAAAAGTACAACAGTAGAACCTTCTAGGCCTCCTTAATTCTTGGCACAGTGGAGTGCCATCTCCACTGCAGTCCATTGATTAAAAGGAAGTCACAGGCCCAGTGCAGAATCAATGGCAAGGGACTACACAAGGATGTGAATACCGAGAGGCGTGGTTTGTCGGGACCACAGTTTAACAGACTGCCACCACAGATGATACGCTTTTGGTTACAGACAACCCAAAAGAATCAACTGGAAGGTAATTAGTAAGAATAGGAGAGCTCAGTGAAATGACCGGCAACAGCAGTTAACAACAATTATACACCTGGGGGGACCCCCGAGTGGCTCAGTCAGTTGGGCGTCCGATTTCAGCTCAGGTCATGATCTCACGGTCCCTGAGTTTGAGCCTTGCGTCGGGCTCTGTGCTGACAGCTCAGAGCCTGGAGCCTGCTTCCGATTCTGTGTCTCCCTCTCTCTGCCCCTCCCCCACTCACACTCTGTCTCACTCTCTCTCTCAAAAATAAATACACATTTAAAAAAAATTTTTTAAAAGCAATTATATACCTAAGCAATGTTGCAAAGTTTAATAAAATCAGAGATAGTATTTACCATGAAAAGTTTACCATAGTTATTTTTCATGAACATTTATTTAGCCACTACCACATAATGAGTGTTATGCCAGGCTCTGGCGATATAGAGGGACACAGAATAGACACAGATTTAACCCTCATGAAACTTACAGTCTAGAGAATTGGACATACATTAAACAAAGTCGCAGAGGTAGGAGAGAACTGGTGCATTAGTTAGCTATTGCTGTGATGAATGCTGTGTAACAAATAGCTCCCGGGTCTTAGTGGCCTAAAAAAATAAATACCTATTGTTCTGCTCAAGAGTGTCTATCGCTGGTGAATGCTAGTTTTGCATACAGGGTGGGCTCAGGTCTGTTCCACTCATGTCTCCATGTGAGACCAGCAGCTAATTAGAGTGCTCTCCTGCCAGATGACAGAAATCCAAGCCAAACTGTGCCTGCCCATTTAAAGCCTCTGTTTGCAATGTTTACTTACATTGTGTTGGCTAAAGCAAATCACATGGCCGATTCCAATAGCAATGAGACTAAGATGTCTAATTCTATTACAGGGAGGAAGTGAAGAAATAGACATGATGACCTAATCAACCACCATCAGTAATTTCAAAAACCGAGGTAAGTCCACTGGGGCTTGGGTGTCATGAATGAGGACAGTGGTGGGATATTTAAGGTTGAAGTGATTGATGGTACAGGCCAGATCATTTACAGCCCTGTTGGCCTTGCTAAGGACGTTGAATTGCATCTAAGTGTAATGCAAGGCCACTGGGGCTTTCAAGCATGAGAGTGATTTGGTCAATTTACCTTTTAAAAAAATGCTGCTGTGTAAAGAATGGAAGAAGAAGAGAGAACATAAAATAGTTATCGCGTTATTGTAATGAGTTAAGATGGTGGCTTGGCGTGGACAAGGAGACTGATAGTGTAGATGAGGAGAGGTCAAGGCGTTGAGATATGGTATCCTTAGATTTGGTCAGGAGTTGGACGTGAGGTCGAAGGAGAACTCAGGAATGACTCAGGTGCTGGACAACGGCACCAGGTGAATACAGGTGCCCCAATAGCACCGGGGAGGATCTGGCAAAGGAACAGAATGTGATGAGGTAGATTAAAAGTTCAGTTTTGGAAATACTGAATTCCATATTCTTGTGAGACAATAGCCATAAATATCTAGGGATAAACTTAACAAGCATTGTGAAGGATCTATATGAATAAAACTATAAACCTCTATTGAGAGCCATAAAAGAAGATTTGAATCAATGGAGTGTCAAACCTTGCACTTGAATAGGAAGACTCAAAATTGTAGAGATGTCAATTTTCACTAGATAAATCTATAAATTCAATGCAATTTCAATCAAAATTTCAATAGCATTTTTTTTTTCAGAACTGGTAGTGATTACCAGGGACATTCTCTAGAAGAGGAGTAATGAGAAGTAACCTTCTCCATTATATATTAAAATACATTATCAAACAACAAAATTTATAACAACAGAACATAGACCGAGGGGGTGCACTGATAGCTCGATGGCATGGAATAAAGTGTGGAAATACGGATCCAAGAACGGATGAGGATTTAGTATGTTACCAGGATAGCATATCCAGGTGGTGAGAGAGGAGACTCTTCAGTAAGTGGCTTAAAGGCAACTGGATAGCTGTTTGGACAGAAAAAGAGGCAAGGCAGCATTCATGAAGCTCTACTTTTCTCTTTTTCTCTGCTGTGTACTATTCTATTTCAGTATAGCATGGGTTAGTAAGTTATATTCCTATCGATGTGCTTTTAGGCTCTTCCTTTTTGTTATAAACAATAACATGAAGAGATAATTCTTATATAGCATCTTGGGACAAATGTGTGAATTGTTCTCTAGTGCAGATGCAGAGATGTGAAATTGCTGGTTCAGAATGCACGTACTTTTTTTTTTTTTTTTAATGTATGTTCTCGGGTTGGAGCCCCCAACCCAGGGCTTGAACTCAAGACCCTGAGATCAAGACCTGAGCTGAGATCAAGAGTTGGACACTTAACCGACTGAGTCACTCAGGCACGCCTACTCCCCCCCAACTCCTTACTATTATTATCATTTAAGCTTAATTTTTTTAATGTTTATTTATTTTTGAGAGAGAGAAAGAATGCAAGCAGGGAGGGGGGCAGAGAGAGAGGGAGACACAGAATCCAAAGCAGGCTCCAGGCTCTGAGCTGTCAGCACAGAGCCCGACGCGGGGCTGAACTCACAGACCGTGAGATCGTGACCTGAGCTGAAGTTGGACACTTAACCGACTGAGCCACCCAGGTGCTCTGTTATTATTATTTTTTATTAAGGACTGCTTCATTTCCATTTTGAAATCCCAGACGAACTCCAGCAACAGGGGACAAGAAAACAGGCATGAAATAAGCTGAAATAAAATGGATGGATCAAGTTAATAAAAATAAAAGCAGAAATAAATGAAACAAACAAAGAACAATAGTTGAGATGATCAGTAAAACCCAAAGCCGGAGTTTCTGAAAGAATGATACGCACATACCAACTTCCTGCACGTATGATGAAGGCAAAGAGAGAAGACACACGTGATATGATGCAGGACGAGAGGGCACGGACACAAAGGAGATTCTTAAAATTAGGAGACTTCTTCGTGCAGCATCCTAGCTGAAGTCAGAGAGTGAGGTAAGAACCGCAAATAAGGAAAGTTGCCGGAGAAATTCTTTCGTAAGCTGGGCTGATGCTGGAGGTAGATATGCTCTTGCAAAAATCTAACGATTTTTCTTCGGCTTTGAATCCCATCGTTATTTTTTTGGTTCATGGCCGACTTATATGAAAAATGTCTTTAAACTATTGAATTACCCTCAGAGCGAGATGCTCAAAGGTAGAAACGGACTGACTGCGTGGATAGCAGTCACGTCTTGCTCGTGTGAGGCATAACTTCTTTAACTGGAATAACAAGAGGAATTATCCACGTGGTTTAAATTGTTAGGCTCCCTTTTCCCTTCTTTTCTTTAAAAAGATTTTTTAAAAGATGTAATAGAGCATACATAGCAAATTCACATAATAAATGTATGAATGATATGATCCAGCCATATAACTTCATGCCAGTCCATTTGAAAACCTAGATAAAATGGACACAAATGTCAAGGAAATTATAAGTTACCAAAAATTGGTCCAAGAAAGCCAATAGAAAACACATACAAAAAATAGAAATGGTGGTTAAAGGCCCATCTACCAATATGCCCCTCCCTCCCTATCACTCAATACTCAAGCCTTTTGTAGTTGTAAGTCAAGTTCTACCAAATCTCGGAGGGGAGCTCGCTCACATCTTATATTTCAGAGCTTAGAAAAACACAGGGACCCACCAATCTTATTTTGTAAGGCTAGTTTATTTCTGATTTCAAGACAAGAAACTACAATTACAGGCTAATCTCACTTATGAATGTAGAGGCCAGAAGTCTAAATAATACCAGATAATTGAATCTAGTCGTGTATTAAAAGAATAATAGATCTTGATCAAGTAGGATTTATCTGAGAAATTCAAGTTGGGGAATCAATGGAGATATCAATGTACCTTACTGTATTTAGGGATTAAAGGGGGGAAACCATTCCATGGGTACTGGGGAGACGGTTGCTAAAATGCAACATCCTTTCTAGATAGAAATAGAAATAGTCATAAAGGGTATCTACCATAAATATACAGCAAATATTTTTTTATTGAAGTGTAAGTGACACGCAACGTTACATTAGTACAACATTGTGACTTGACAACTGTATACATTATGCTATGGGGCTACCATCTGTTCCCATGCAATGCTGTTACAATACCATCGACTATATTCCCTGAGCTAATATACAGCAAATGTTACACTTAATGGTGAATCTTTAGAAACATTGGTCATTAAAGTAAGAAGCAACACACGGATGCCTGCTTTAACTACCAATGATTACAATGCTACTGAGGGCCTACCCAAGGCAACAGGATGAAATAAATGTGAGGAGATAATTACTGGACAGGAATATAGAATTTACAGAATGGCATTAACTGAAACGTGAGCACAAAGTTCTCTCTGCTCTCTTTGCTGTCAGTGACACTTAAAAAACAAACACACAGACCCAAACCACATAAGGAGCATAATGTATTTCCTCTTCTGTAACTCGATTATATACATGGAATATCTCTGTATGGGCACACATACATTAGGTGAATTAATGCAGTTTGTTTAAGTAGGTCCCTACTGATGAATGTTGATTTCTTCCAATTTGCAAGGTGGGGGGGAGGGGGGTGGAGGAATATTGTAAACACTTCTTTGCCTTTGAGTCATTGTATTTGAGGGTTAGATGTCTAGATCTTGAATTGCTAGATTAAAAACAGCCCAGATGTCTTTCAGCAAGTGAATGGGTAAGCAGATTCTGGTTTGCTTTGCATTCCAAGCCATGGAATACACCCCAGCAGTAAAAAGGATCAGGCTACAGGGGCGCCTGGGTGGCTCAGTTGGTTAAGTGTCCGCCTCGGCTCTGGTCATGATCCTTGCAGTTCATGAGTTTGAGCCCCGCGCTGACAGCGTGGAGCCTGGAGCCTGCTTCAGATTCTGTGTTTCCCTATCTCTCTGCCCCTCCCTGCTCACACTCCGTCTCTCTCTCTCCCTCAAAATAAATAAACATTAAACAATTTTTTAATTAGAAAAATTTAAAAATTAAAAAAAATGAATAGACTACACAACTGGGAAGAAACTAAGGAATTATGTTGGGTGAAAAAAGCCAATCCCAAAAGGTTACATGCTATGTAATTCCCTTTATATATAACATTTGTAAGTGACACAATTTAGAAATGGAAGACAGCTCAGTGATTGCCAGGGGATGGGGTGGGATAGGATGTGGAGAGTCATGGGGGGAGGTAGGGCGGGTCAAAAAAGGCAACAGAGATGATCCTTGTGGTGATGGAACTGTGCAGTGTATCTTCATTGTCGTGGTGAATCCTAATGGGGATAGGTGAGTCCAAATGTGAAATTGTATAGCACTAAACACACACACACACACACACACACACGTACAAGTAAGAAGGGAAATCTCAACCTCAATGTCGATATCCCGACTGTGATACTGGACTCTAGTTTTGCAAAATATTCTCACTGGGGATACTGGGGTAAAGAGTACACGGGATCTCTTTGTATTCTTTTGTGTGAATCTACAATTACCTTTAAATATATATTAAAAATTTTTAAAAACACCTCGAGTTAAAAAAGGGTATACATAATGTTCAATTTTTATTTTTGGCAAGTTGCCCTCCTGAAATGTGCTTCGCTGTGTACTCTTAATGCCGATAGGGCATATGGGAGAGTCTATGTTCCTCCAAATTTAAGCAGCAAAGAGATACTACATTTGACATGTCAAACTGGAAGGAATTAAGAGTGATATGTATCCCGCTGTTGGCCAGAGTGTGGAAATAGTTACTCTTCAATGTCATTAGTGTGTGCTGTATGTTGGGGTCCCCAGGAAGCAGATTCTGAGGCAGAGTCATGGGTAAGGGCTTTTTTAGAGCACGTTAATGGGACCCACCAGAAGGACAGGTGGAAAGCAGAATTGGGCACAGGGAGAAATTGAGCTAAGACGCAGTCTCAGCTGGGGCGCCTGGGTGGCTCAATTGGTTAAGCATCCAACGCCGGCTCAGGTATTGATCTCACGGTCCATGAGTTCGAGCCCCGCGTCTGGCTCCGTGCTGACAGCTCAGAGCCTGGAGCTTGCTTTGGATTCTGTCTCCCTCTCTCTCTGCCCCTCCTCCACTTTTATTCTTTCTCTCTTTCAAAAAACAAATTAACATTAAAAAAAAATTTTTAAAAGAGACCTCAGCTGACCCTACAGATAGTCTTGATGCGTGGATGACCCTTCCGAGTGTGTGGGTCAGTTATTGGATGCACCCATTGTGCCAGGAGTAGGGTGGCTTATGACAGATACTGACTGATGTCAAGCGGGTGAGCATTTTGTCCCCTAAAGTGTATAATGCTTTGTCCCTGGTGATGCTCTGTAATGAATAGGAATATACCAGCCTCTGTGTACTTCCAATATGCACCTACCTTTTCTCTGATGTATCAATCACTCTCCATTTAGGCCAGGCCATTCTCTTTGCTCATTGGGTTTACATATATTTACACCTCAGTTCCCTTCTCTTTCCTCCCAAAATAGATGACCAGATGCACCGGTTTGTATTTTTTTGCTGTGCAGACATTGAAATTTTTTTATGAGGTCAATTTATTTATCTGTATTTAATCTTTTCTTTTATGGCCTCTGGATTTTGTGCCACAGTTGGAAAGATTTCCCATTCTGAATTTATTTTAAAATCCATCTTTGTTTCAAGTAATTTTTTTTTTACTTAAAATTTTTTTGTCCTTTTGAGATTTGTTATGATATAAAAGATGAACAGAGGATCTAGAAGAAGTATTCACTCAAAAGGCTAGCCAGCGGTCTCGACACCATTTACTTAATAATTTATAACTTAACCACCAAACTGAAATGTTACCTTATCATATACTGAATTCTCTGATGAAGCTGATGAATAATTTCTTAAATCTTCTTAATACTAAGCTGTCTTTGCATTTCTGAAATGAATCCTACTTGCTCCTGATTTATTATTCTTTTATGTTTTGTTGAATCCTATTCACTAATATTTTATCTAGGAATTTTGCATCTATTTTCAACCATGAAAATGGCCACTCCTTTTTATTTGACTGTGCTGTAGTCTGACTGTTTTGTATAGCAAAAAAGGATTTGGAACTCTTGATTCTAGGCTTAGCCCCCAGGATAAGCTGAAAGTATACCTGTTTACAGTGTGTGTGTGTGTGTGTGTGTGTGTGTGTGTGTGTGTGTATGTTTCCTAGAAGGAAACTCTCCAAGTGGTCACTGAGGATTGAGAAGTGGGCTAACACACCCAGTTAACCAATGTCCCCAAGAAGAGAAGGGAGTCCTTACATCGGGAGGGCAAACACTATGTTAGGCATCTACTGCTGCATAACAAACTAGTACAAACTTAGCAGCTTAACACACATACACGTTTCTTACCGGTTCTGTGGGTCAAGAGTCTGGGCATAGCTCAGCTGGTCTTCTGTCTGGGGTCTCACAAGGCTGCGATCAAGTCATCAGCCACGGCTTGCTTCTTATTAGAGGCTGGACTGTGGAAGGTTCTGTTCCCAGGTCCCTGAGGTTGTTGCCAGAATTCATTTCCTTGTGGCGGTGGGATTTATGACAGCTTGTTTCTTCAAACCCAGTAATGGAGAGAGAGAAGAAAGACCCCGAGTCTGCTAGCATGAAAGAGTCTTAACATTATGTGACATCATCAGGGGAGCCATCACCTTGTCATATCCTATTGGGTGGAAGTCAGTCACCACACCCAGTGGGATAGGGTAATGAAAAGACCTGAATGCCAAGAGGCAGGGACCATGGGAACCACCTTGAAGTCTACCATGCCACCACGTGTCACTGCCCTACCTCTAGCCTGCAAAATCACCCGAGGGAGAGCTTTTATGCTCAAAACCTGAATTTGCCGCCAGGTAACTAGAGATCTTACCTGAGCTGAAGAAATTTAGTCTACCTGCCAAATATTTTCCTTCAAAACCCTCGCCTGCAGGGGCGCCTGGGTGGCGCAGTCGGTTAAGCGTCCGACTTCAGCCAGGTCACGATCTCGCGGTCCGTGAGTTCAAGCCCCGCGTCAGGCTCTGGGCTGATGGCTCAGAGCCTGGAGCCCGTTTCCGATTCTCTGTCTCCCTCTCTCTCTGACCCTCCCCCGTTCATGCTCTGTCTCTCTCTGTCCCAAAAATAAATAAATGTTGAAAAAACCCTCGCCTGCAAAATACAAGGGGAAAAAAACCCACTAGACACGTGAGAAAAACCAACATCACAAGAGAGGTATGGAACCCACCAAACAGTGAAACTAACTTCTGAGAAAGGATTAAAGAGGGAAGGAAGAAAAGATTGGCCTTAGTATGAGTTCCTCAGAGAGATTCAGGAATCTCTCAGAACCATAGAAAGCCACTAAGAAAAAAAAGGGAAATCAGAGGCCCTGAAATTTTAAAGTAGGATTGTAAAACAGAACTCGAGTCAATAAGAGGGCTGAAGACTGAATTAGAAAACCGGAAGTAAGGGACTCTTGCAGAACATGGAATAAAGGATCCAGAAGTGCAAAGCATAAGAGACAGATTAAAAGGGAAGATGGTCCTTCCAGTTACACAGTGTATTGACTAGCTGTTCTAAAAGGGGATAGAGAGTGAAAGGGGGAACAGGTAACAGAAGCGGTAGAAGAACATCTCCTAGAGCTGAAGACAGATGTACAGAGTGCTGAGCAGGGCCACTAACAACAATAAAAACCCACTAGGATACATGAGGTGAACTTTAGTACCCCAAAGATAAAGAGAACATTCTTGAAACTTCCAGAAGGGAAGAAACGAGATTTCCAATAGAGAAAAGAGAATTAGATTAGCATCAGGCTTCTCGGATCCTCAGAGAAAATAGAATTCGAAATTCTGAGAAACTCGTGTTGAACCTGAAATTCTGTATTCGAACTATCAGTCAGGTATGGGGAGAGTAAGGACATTTGTCCTCTCTACAGATATTTAGGAGTTTTATCATGGAGAGTCCTTCTCTGAAAGCATTATTTCAGAATGTACTTCAGCAAAAATGAAAATGGACATTCAAAGAGAAAGGAAGATCTGGGACCTGAAAAAGGCACAGTGATAACACAACAAACATTTAAGGGTACAAATTTTGATGGGTAATGCAAACAGGGCAACAATTTAGAGTAAAAACCCCAGATGCTTTCCACACGGGGAGTGGGATTGGAGAGCTGGGGGGACAAATGAAAGCTAAGGGTGTCATCAGAAGGAGGGTATAAACATTGATTAACTATCCCTGTGGAGAGAAAAATAAAGTTTAAATTTGTATCTAAGTATTCTCTATATATTTGGAGATATATAGATATAGGCACTCTACAAGTAGAAAAGTTGAGCAAAGAAAACTTCATCAATCCCACAAAAGTTAGAGGAGGGAAAGGGGGAAAAATTAAGACAGACAACCGTAGAAAACATGAAATACAGTGGAGACAATAAACTCAAGTATTAGCATTTGGATTCAATGTAAATGAAATGAAGGGGTGTGTGTGTGTAGATTGTTCGAGTTATTGTACAACTGCTCTTTTATTTGTGTGATTAAAAAATCTTTTTTTGGTGGGGCGCCTGGGTGGCTCAGTCGGTTGAGCGTCTGACTTTGGCTCAGGTCATGATCTTGCAGTTTGTGGGTTCGAGCCCCGCGTCGGGCTCTGTGCTGACAGCTCAGAGCCTGGAGCCTGCTTCGGATTCTGTGTCTCCCTCTCTCTCTGCCCCTCCCCTGCTCATGCTCTGTCTCAAAAATAAATAAAATAGTTAAAAAAAATTTTTTTTAATCTTTTTTTGAATATAGGGAATAAGCCCTGTTCCTGATCTTGAAGAATTTATCAGTGTAGCTGGGGAATAGGCAGGTACCCACCTGTAATGCAAACCAAGACAGAAAGTAGGGAGAGAGGCTGTGTACTGTGTTGGATGAACACAAAACTCAGCCTTAAAGGTGATAAAACAGGGGATGCTTTTCAATAGAGATGTCCCCAAGCACCTTCTCTCATCATACTCTGACAGGTCCCCCTCTCTGTCAGGTGGTGGGGAGGGAAGAATCAGGAGGCACTGGGTAAGAATGACAGTGTCAGCCACGTGCCTCCATTTCAAAGCAATGGAATGTTTTCAATCAGAAAGAAAAATGGAAGAAACAAAACATAAACAACTCGACTTTTCTTATTTCATCCCAACTGGGTTGTCTGTCCCTTTGCAGTTGCTATGACAACAGCAGCTCTCCTTTCTCTTCATTTAGATCTCTTTCCAAATTGAGAACAATGAATGTAAGAGATCAGAAAGTGGGAAAAGCAAGTAGGCATTCAAGGCATTAGTATTATTTACCCTGGAGAAGAGAATGCTAAGAAGTAGCAATTATATTGTTCTGGGCTATTAAAGGTTACTACTACATAGGTAGTTCTCTGCTTGGGCTCAAGATAAAATCAGATTTATTTGCATTGGAGGGAAATAGCTTTCGGGAGAAAAAGTCCCTGATAGAAAGTTCCGCGGGACTGCTTTTCCTCTCCCAGGGTAGATGGTTGAGGAGGCAGTGGGATTTCACATCTTGCAGTGAGGTCACCTTCCCCAGGAAAGTTCTTACTCAGTGCAACAATGTATCATAACAACGACAAACAACAAACACACAGAACTGACTCTAAGTGTTTTTATGTTTAAATATAGAATACCACTCTAAGTGTTTTGTGCTTATTATCTCACTTAATCTTTGCACCAATCCTAGGAGAAAGAGACCTTTATTTTTCCCATTTTATAGACAAGGAAACAGAGGGTTAGAAAGTGTAGCGTCCTGCCCAAGGTCACACAGCTGATGAATGGCAAAGCTGGGATTTGAACTCAGGAAGGCTGTATTCTTTTTTTTTTTTTTAATAAATGTTTATTTATTTTGAGAGAGAGAGAGAGAGAGAGAGAGAGAGAATGAGAGAGAGTGCACAAGCAGGGGAGGGGCAGAGGGAGGGGTGGGGGAGACCGAGAATCCCAAGCAGGCTCCATCCATGCTGCCAGCACAGAGGCCAATGCGGGACTCGAACCCATGAACCATGAGATCATGACCTGAGCTGAAACCAAGAGTTGGATGCTTAATCCACCGAGCCACCCACACGCCCCAAGAAGCCTGTATTCTTAACCAGAGATAGATAATCTGTCTTGTGACAGATTGCCATTCTCTTGAAACAGATCCAGTTGCCCTGGGCCTGGGAAAGAATCCGTGCCAGCCCTAGCAGACGTGAGTTAGCTCTAGTCTTACGGGTCCACTCATTGGGTCCTACAACAACCACTTATTGACTGCCTACTATATGCAGTACTTAGGTAGTCACTGGGGAAAGAGTGGAGAGCAAGATGGATGAAGTCTTATAGGGCATACAGTCCAGGAAAAGACCACAACATAGAACCAAACAAATGAAGGAGATAATTTCAGGTACTAATGCATGCTATGAAGGAAATAAAACTGGGCAGTGAGACAGAGGTTAAAGGATGGGTGGGGTGCTTGGGCAGGATGGTTGGGAAGTTCTTTCTGAGGAGGTGACGGCTTGAATTGAGACCCGGTTGATGGGAAGGAGCCAGCCATGTGGAGATCTGGGAGGAGGACCCTCCAGGCAAAGGAGCGGCAAATGTAAATTTGGGAACAAGCAGGACCGTGGGGTCAGATCGTGGTGAACAAGGGTAGGGCAAGTGTTGGAGGTTGGGGGGTGGCCTCAGATGGGTTGGATTGACGGGCAAGGTCACCATTTGGGGTGCGGGTATACTACCGACATTTAAGCATCCTACGGTGCACAGGACAGCCCTCCGCTGAGAGAATTCTCCAGCCCCAAATGTCCGTGGTTGTGAAACCCTGATCTCTGCGTACGGGACTATAGCCTTAGAGGCCAAGGAAAGGAGACTGAATTTTATTCTAAGTGAAAGAGAATCCATCAGATGACTTGAAGCAGTGGAATGTCTTGACGGGATTTGCATTTCAGAAGATTAACTGTGACTGCTGAATGGAAAATGCATTGTAGGGAGATCAAGAGTAAAAGCTGAGATTTTTGGATTAGCAGCCATAAGTAATGGAGGTGGTGGCTTGGTTTAGGGGAGTAGCAGAGGGTAAGAGAGGCAGGGGTGACCAGGCTCACTGATGGGCTGGAAGTGGAGCTTGGATGAGAGAGAGGAATCAGGCATCATCCTCAGGTTGTGCACAACCTGAACAACTGGGCAGTGGATGCTGGCGCTGCATAATTATATGGAGAGGAAGGAGGTTGGTGATAAACCGGAGACACTAGACAGGCTAGGTGTGACAAACCTATTGGCTATACGGGGGGAGATGTCACATAGGCTGTTGGAAATATAGTTACATAAGCGACTTAGGTCACTAAAGTTTCCTCCTTTAGAAAATGAGCAATGGTCCTAAACTCCTATGATCCTGGAGCGATACAGCCTGGACAGGGGGGATTGGATTTGATGGACTTTGGCAGCATCATCCAAGTCTACATCTCCCTGAATTTCCTCCTCGGGATACTGCTATGCAAATAGACAACACATGAGGAAATTAGTCCTATTTTGCAGAAACTAAATTATGCGGCCTAACAACTAATCCTCCTAAGGAGCCAGAGTAAGTTGGTAGTTGAATCATCACCTGGGAGCATCCCAAAAACCAGGGGTGGGATCTCCCCGGCAGCCAAGGGAGATTAATAGAAATAAAATCGCACCGTGCCACAAAAGTGGCTGTTTTCATCGGCTGAACCTCCAAGGAGGGGACAGGACCTCGGACGATTGTAACCTGTGATTCTCGCCAATGTCTTTCCCAGCAGCCCAGAGGCTCTGTATCTCCTCCCAGATTCACTGTGATCTTTCCAACAAGGTTTGGAAAGACCGGAAGCAGGTACAATGCCGTGTTTTAAATTTGTAGCTGTTCCTTTGGTGTCTATATCCACGGGCTGAAAAGGGGCTCATTCTTTTGAGGTAACCCGGAGCCAAATGAGCTGAAACATTTTCTGGTTTGTTTTTGTGGAGAAAATGAAATGACATGAGCGGAAAAGAAGAAGGCTGGGCGTTAAGTTCCCTTTATTTGTATTGTTACTGGGGGTGGGTGGGGGCAGCAGGGTCCCAAGGAACCCACCCCGCCCTCTGCTCGCGTTGAGTGGCTTTCCCGGGCTGTGATGAGGTAACGCCCAGGGGAAATAATCTGACTGTGTTACTGGTAATTAAATGGAGAATGTCGAGTCTCCCAGAGGACCACTGCTTATTGGAGAAGCAGAGAGCAATCTCTGCTTGCAGCCCCTCACTGGTGGAAAAGTAAAATGAGCCTTGTTTTGATGAAGTGTCCTAGAGCTAGGGGAACCTCCTGCGAAGGGCACGGTCTCCAAGACGTGCAGAATGTGTTGTATGGAACCATAAGGTAAGGCAAAAAAGAAAAAAAGAATCTTGGCAGTTAGTTTTGGGAGGGGGGGGCTGGATATTAACGTGGATAAGTAATTTCTCAAAGGCTTGACACATGCCAAGTTCAGGAATATGGATGTGATGTTGAAATAAGAGTCTTCGGAAACAATTTTGGGCTTCTGGGCCATACAGTTTCTGTACAAGTACCCAACTCTGCCTTTGAAGCGTGGATGCAGCCACAGACCTATGTGACCGAGTGAGTGTGGCTGTGTCTTGATAGATCTTTCTCTACAAAAACAAATGGAGGATAGGATTTGGCCTGTGAACCATAGCTTGCCAACCTCTGGTTTAGAGAATGGTTCTTATACCTTACTGTATACTGTGTAGGGGCTTTACGATAATACTGATGCCTGACCTCCCCTCCAGACGTTCTGAGGGTGGTCTGGAGTGGGCCTGGACATCAGTACTTAAAAAAAAAAACTCATCAGATAATTTATTGTGCAGCTAGGGATTAGAATCAATGGTTTTAGAGTTGTGGCTTGCACTTGGTCACACAATGAAGTTGTGTGTGTGTGTGTGTGTGTGTGTGTGTGTGTGTGTGTGTGTGAAGAATACATCTTTATAGATACTGACTTAATCGGTCTGGATATGGTTTAGGGATCAGATTTTTTAAAAAAGCTTCCCAGGTAATGCACTTGTGAAACCAGAGTTGAGAACTACTAGTCTAGAAGGCGAGACAAACGGGCAGTTTCCATACAGCGTGATAATTGTCCAACAGGAATAATTTTAGCAAGTGAATTGTTTATTTACTCATTGAATAAGCACTTACACAGTTTTGCTCTGTGCTAACCAAGGGTCTGAGGCATTTATAGATATTAACCCATTTAATTTTTACAACATTCTCTAGGGTAAGTACTATTTATATCCCATTCTATAGTTGAAGGGACTGAGGCACAGAGAATTTAATTGGGAACAGAAGGCATGAAGGTATTTTAGGAATGGCTCCCAGGAAAAGGTGATGTCTGAGTGGAGACCTGAAGGGCATGTTCAAGAGGGCCTGGTAAGTGCGGGGTGAGACGGGGCATAGAATGAGCAGTGCTTCCTGGGGCGGGGGTCTGTGCCGAGGTCTGGGGGCGAGTGACGGCACGCAGCTTGGCGTCTTCTGTAAATAGCAAGTAAATTGTGTGGATGGGGGGTGTCGAGTGTGTTCTTTTCTTGGAGACTTCAAGAGTTTTCTTTTTTTTTAATTTAATCTTTTTTTTTTTTTTTTTTTTTTTGAGAGAGAGAGAGAGCACTAGTAGAAGAGGGGCAGAGGGAGAGGGAGAGAGAGCATCCATGCTGGGCACGGAGCCTGACATGGGGTTTGATCCCACAACTGTGAGATCATCACCTGAGCCAAGATCAAAAGTCGGATGCTTAACCGACTGAGCCCCTCAAGAGTTTTCTTTAAATGCAAGATGAATGCCTAGACTCAGCAATCCGGTATGGTGCTCTTAAAAATTTGCTGAGAGTGTTGCTTTCCTGCGCAGTTTTTTTTTTTTTTAATTTTTTTTTTAACTTTTTTTTTTATTTATTTTTGAGACAGAGAGAGACAGAGCATGAATGGGGGAGGGGCAGAGAGAGAGGGAGACACAGAATCGGAAGCAGGCTCCAGGCTCCGAGCCATCAGCCCAGATCCTGATGCAGGGCTCAAACTCACAGACTGCGAGATTGTGACCTGAGCTGAAGTCGGACGCTTAACCGACTGAGCCACCCAGGCGCCCCTGCGCAGTGTTTTTAACACACATACACACACGCGCGCGCGCGCACACACACACACACACACACACACACGGGCACACACACACACGGGCACACACACACACGCACACACATACACGCACACGCACACACACACACACACACACACACACACACACTAAGAACAAAAGACCAAAACAAAGGGACATAAGGAAACTCTTGAGAGTGACAAGTATGTCTATTGCCTTGATTGCAGTGATGGCTTCGTGGGTGTATACATATGTCCAAAACCATCACACTGTATTCGTTAAATATGTGCAGTGTTTTGTACATCAATTATACTTCAAGAAAGCTGTTTTCAGAAAAGAGTTTTCAGTGAAGTGGGGGGGGGGGATGAAGTTGTTTTTAAGGAGTGAATGAAAGGGAATGACATGGGAGGTGAGACTGAAGATAATACCCGCTAGAACCTTGAAGAAGACAAGAAAGATAGGGAGGGAGCAAGGAGGAGAGAGAGTTGGGATTGAGGGCACCAAGATTTATTTTATCTTATTTTATTATTTATTTAATTTAATTTAATTTAATTTTAATATATGTATGTACGTATTTTTAAATTTAAATTCAAGTTAGTTAACATATAGTGTAATGATGATTGGAGGAATAGAATTTAGTGATTTTTCAGTTATATGTAACACCCAGTGCTCATCCCAACAAGTGCCCTCCTTAATGCCCATCATCCATCTAGCCCATCCCCACCCAACACCCCGCCAGCACCCCTCAGTTTGTTCTCTGTACTTAAGAGTCCTTTATGGTTTGTCTCCCTCTCTGTTTCTATATTATTTTTGCTTCCCTTCCCTTACGTTCATCTGTTTTGTTTCTAAAGTTCCACATATGAGTGAAATAATATATTTATCTTTCTCTGACTGACTTATTTTGCTTAGCGTAATACACACTAGTTCCATTCATGTTGTTGCAAATGGCAAGATTTCATTCTTTTTGATCACTGAGTAATATTCCATTGTGTGTGCATGTATGTATACACACATATATGTGTATATATGTATATACACGCACATACATACCACTTCTTTATCCATTCAACAGTCAATGGACATTTGGGCTCTTTCCATACTTTGGCTGTTGTTGATATGCTGCTATAAACATGGGTTAGGGTTAGAGTTAGGGTTAGGGATGCATGTGCCCCTTCGAATCAGCACTCCCGTATCATTTGTATAAATACCTAGTAGTGCAATTGCTGGGTCGTAGGGTAGTTCTGTTTTTAATTTTTTGAGGAACCTCCATACTGTTTTCCAGAGTGGCTGCACCAGCTTACATTCCCCCCAACAATGCAAAAGAGATCCTCTTTCTCCGCATCCTCGCCAACATCTGTTGTTGCCTGAGTTGCTAATGTTAGCCATCTGACAGGTGTAAGGTGGTATCTCATTGTGGTTTTGATTTGTAATTTCCCTGATGATGAGCGATGTTGAGCATTTTCTCATGTGTCTGTTAGCCATATGGATGTCTTCTTTGGAGAAGTGTCTATTCATGTCTTTTGTCCATTTCCTCACTGGATTATTTGTTTTTTGGGGGACATGGAGTATGATAAGTTGTTTGTAGATTTTGGATACTAACCCTTTATCTGATATGTCATTTGCAAATGTCTTCTCCCATTCTGTCGGTTGCCTTTTGGTTGTGCTGAATGTTTCCCTTGCCGTGCAGAAGCTTTTTATCTTGATGAGGTCCCAATAGTTCATTTCTGCTTTTGTTTCCCTTGCCTCTGGAGACATGTTGAGTAAGAAGTTGCTGTGGCCAAGATCAGAGAAGTTTTTGCCTGCTTTCTCCTCGAGGATTTTGATGGCTTCCTGTCTTATGTTGAGGTCTTTCATCCATGTTGTGTTTATTTTTGTGTCTGGTGTAAGAAAGTGGTCCAGTTTCATTCTTCTGCATGTCGCTGTCCAGTTTTCCCAGCCCCACTTGCTGAAGAGACTGTCTTTATTCCATTGGATATTCTTTTCTGCTTTGTCAAAGATTAGTTGGCCATATGTTTGTGGGTCCATTTCTGGGTTCTCTATTCTGTTCCGTGGATCTGTGTGTCTGTTTTTGTGCCAGTACCACACTGTGTTGATGATTATAGCTTTGTAATACAGCTTGAAGTCCGGGATTGTGATGCCTCCTGCTTTGGTTTTCTTTTTCAAGATCGTTTTGGCTATGCGGGGTCTTTTCTGGTTCCATACAAATTGTAGGATTGTTTGTTCTAGCTCTGTGAAGAATGCTGGTGTTATTTCAACAGGGATTGCACCAGGATTTATTTTAAATGAGAGAGAGTTGAGTAGGCTTAATACTGATAGGCAGGGGCCAGAGCAAAGAAGGGAAAGAGAGCAGATTACAGAGCAGGGTTCTTGAGAAGACACAGGGTCTAGAATGTGTGAGGACCTGTTAGCAGCCAGGGCCTCCTTCTCTGGCAAGAAAAGGATGATGTGGATGCGTGGACTTTGTAGGTGAATTGGCAGGTAGGAGGAGAAAGTTCTATCTGATGTTTTATTTTTCAGTTGTGGCTACTTTGGACACAAGAGACAGAGATATTATCAAAATCCAAGTATAGGTGTTTAGTCTAACAAGGGTTCTCAAATATTGAGAATCTAGAGATGGGCAGTTCAGGGGTGATACAGCTACTTAAGAAAATGATGAAGAATTTAGGCCCTTTCTAGCTGCCTGATTCACCACACTCAGCATGTAGCTTTTGCTTTCTTGGCCACATGATGTTTTACTGTTCCTCAAGCATCATGCCTTATCTCCAGGCAGGAAGGAAGAGTAAAGGTACACGTCAGTTGAGGCTTTTTTTTTTTAATAAAAAATTTTTTTCCCCTAGAGGCACCAACAATAGACTACAGTTTCTCTCACTGGTCAGACCAAGTCACATGGCCATCCATCTGCAAGAGGTTTGGAGAGGCAAGTATATTTAATTGGGCATGCTGTCCTCCAAACAAAGCCAGAGTTGTGTTATTCAGGGGGGAGGGGGGAAAGGAGAAGGAAGAGTGGATAGGGAAAAAGCAAGGTCTACCACAGACTACACGAAGACTCTTAAGGGCCCAGGCAACCAAAGGAGAGCCAGCCTTACAGAATTTGGCACTGAGAACTAAGATTCTCCCATTCTAATGGATGGTAGAGAATTGCCGTCTTCTCCCCGTACCTCTGCTCCATTTTCCTTTCTCTGCTGACCAGCTTCTTCTTTTCCGTTTTGTTTCTACTTGATACTAACTTCTGTGTACCCACAGATCATACTTGCTACACAACTGACCTTCATTCAGCAGCTTCAGTTTCTCAATTTCACATTCAGGAGACTGGATACTTTTCTGAGCCAGGCTTACAAATGATTGGCTATTGGCCGGTCAATGGATGATCTGAGTTTGGCTGGACAGTGGATGGACTCGTGTGAGGTGAGTCTTGGCCATACCCTC
Organism: Herpailurus yagouaroundi; assembly: GCF_014898765.1. Taxonomy (NCBI): domain Eukaryota; kingdom Metazoa; phylum Chordata; class Mammalia; order Carnivora; family Felidae; genus Herpailurus; species Herpailurus yagouaroundi. The sequence continues at coordinate 124,637 of NW_024412627.1, forward strand.
ACTGCAGGAACTGTGAGGAGTAATTTCCTTTGAAGGAGCTCTATGAAGGGAAGGTCATATAGCATTTCTGCTTTCATGGGAAGTAGAAGGTGAGGTCTTAACCCAAGGGTATAGAGAAAAGAGGTGGATGAGAAAGTTCAGGGGACTAAGCATCTGAAGCCTAGAAGATATTCAGAGCAGCTGGAGGGGTCCTGTTGAGTTTTCCGGCCAACATTTTGCAAAGATTTCATTCTTTGTGATTGTGTGTTGTCTCTCAGCAGAGCTCACAACCTAGTGTAGATACATGGGATGCAAATGTGGGATTGACCCAGGGTTGGAATTTTCCTAGGTAGGTGAAAAATTCAGACATTAGTAAAGATTAAAAGATTAAAAAAAAAATCCAAAGCTGATATGATTATCAGCCTGTTGCCAAAGAAAACTTTTAGGATTTGAGACTTCAGAGTCGTAGCGTTTCTTGTTGGATGACTATACAGTCTAAGGTGTAGTCGTGGAGACTCATGGAACAAAGGGAAGCAGGGGAGAGGGCCATGGAGTTGGGAAGGCACAAGATTCGAAAGGCACGGGTAGTGGATGGGTTGTTCACATAGATACTGAAGTTGCTTGGGTTGGTGACAGCATTTGGAATGGAGAGGGAAATGGTTTAGTAGGGTATGGATTATTTACTGATGGAAGAAGGTGTCTAGGAATGCATGGGTAGCTATGATGTGAAGGTACGAGAGTCAAATCTTAGCCTCATTCGTTAGTTCCCTCTCTCCCTCACTATCCATATGCAACAAATCATCAAGTCTTGTAGATTTCCTCTCATAAGAATGTTCTCGAACTCACCTACTTATGTCTATTTCCGCTGCCATCACCCTAGTCTAAGTCATCATTTTTCTCCCACCTTTACCACCAGCCTAACCAACCAACATCCACTTTGGGCTGTCTCCGAGCCTTCTCCACACTGTAGCCAGAGTGATCTTTTTAAAAAATGTGTCTTATTACTGCTAAGGACACTTCAATGGCTTTCCATTGCTCTGAGGATAAAATCTATGTAGGAAATTATATTTTTGTGCAAAATACTTGATGTCCCTCCCTAGCAAAGGGTTCTAATTCCCTGCCTCCCTGATATTAGGCTCGGTCATGTGCCTTGCAGGGGGATTATGTAGTCCTACCCCATGGAAGTCGAAAGTAGCCACGTGACTTGCTTGGGCTAATGAAATGGGGGCCAAGGTGATATATGTTACTTCTAAGCAGAAGCTTAAGAGCCATATATATGGCTCCTCCTTTCCCTCTTTTCCCTCTCTTGTAAGAGTGTCATTGGCCCCAATAAAGGCTGATCCATCAGGCTTGAAGACAATGCAGAGACAAGACCCACAATGGGCATATCACACGAGTTAGAAACAGATGGCTATTGTAAGCTACTGGTATTACTACAGCAAAGCTTAATATGGTCTGTAAGGCCTTGAATGATTTAATGATTTGGTCCAAGTTCTCCAGCCTTATCTCTCAAACATTTCCTCACAGCTTAAATGTCATTTCCCCAGAAAAGTCTTTTATAACTCCCTTCCTCCCCTGGCAACACGGGGCTAATTTAGATCGACTATTATTCTACCTCATAACATCTTTTTCATTTCCTTCATATCACTCAAATACAGTCTGTAATATTTTTCTTTTGAGCATGATTATCTGCCTACTGCAGGAGAATGTAAGTTCAGAGAGGGCAGAAATTATGTATGTGTAGTTCTTCCTCACGTCCCGGCGTCTGGTACACAATAAGCACTCAATGAACATTTTTTGATCAAATGAACATATCTGAGCGCAGATCACAGGTGAGCCCAGAAGAGACGGGTGGAAAGCAAGAAGACAGAAACAGGTTGTAGGCAGGGGCTTGTGGTGCATGGAGAAATGACTGCAGACAAAAGTTCACAGGGGAGGGGGGGGGGCTCTTATAAGACGCCAGTCGCCATTTCTACAGGTAGAAGGGTAGCCGTTCAGGGCAAAGAGTGGGCTTGTACATGAGGCTACCACCGTGCCTCTCCCCTCTCCATTCCTTGTTTTGGGATTTCTCACTCCATCTACTTGTTGAACACCTTCTGGATGTCAGGTGTTATCGGGGATGCAGTTAGTAGATAAACCAATGCTTAGTTTCACGAGGGGAAGACAGACATGAACCCCATAATTACAAGAGTGCCAGATGAATCCTTCAAAAGAGAAATTCAGCGGCCACAGGGAATCCCACAGAGAAGCAAACCCATGTTTACGTTTCTGTTCTCTGCCTCTTTGACTCTTTCTGTGTGTGATGTCCTTCCCCTTGATCTTCGCTTGCCCAAATTTTATCCATCGTTCAAGGCCTCCACTCAGAAGGTATTTTATTTAAAAAGACCATAATCTGGGGCGCCTGGGTGGCGCAGTCAGTTAAGCGTCCGACTTCAGCCAGGTCACGATCTCGCCGTCCGTGAGTTCGAGCCCCGCGTCAGGCTCTGGGCTGATGGCTCGGAGCCTGGAGCCTGTTTCTGATTCTGTGTCTCCCTCTCTCTCTGCCCCTCCCCCGTTCATGCTCTGTCTCTCTCTGTCCCCAAAATAAATAAAACGTTGAAAAAAAAAATTTAAAAAAAAAATAAAAAGACCATAATCCCATGGTCAGGGGATTTCTGTTAACTTGCCAGTGGTCGTGAGATGCTGTGGTCCAGGGTCACTTTACGTATTTTTTTAATTTTTTAATTTTTTTAAAAATTTTGAATATTTTTTAACGTTTATTCATCTTTGAGAGACAGAGAGAGACAGAGCACGAGTGGGGAAGGGGCAGAGAGAGGGAGACCCAGAATCGGAAGCAGGCTCCAGGCTCCGAGCTGTCAGCACGGAGCCCGACGCGGGGCTCGAACTCACGAACTGCGAGATCATGACCTGCGCTGAAGTCGGATGCTCAACCGACTGAGCCACCCAGGCGCCCCAGGGTCACTTTAAATAATGGTATTTCTGTTCAGGTCCTTCACCTTTATGTGAAGAGTTACAGGTGTTCTCAGTGGGATGCTGTCAGCATTTACTGGGGTGGAGAGAACGAAGGGGGTCTGGGTGTCACTGGCAGCGTGAGCGATATTTCCTCATTGCTTTATATTAAATCCTGTAGCCAGACCTTCCTCCCAGGCCCCACTGTGTTCTGATGGAACTCTATGCCTTTAGTCCATTCTACCTTACCTTGTGTGTTCGTGTTTTCCTCTTACTTTTCTGTAAGCTCCTGGAGGCAGGAGCCATGTCTGATTCATCTTTTTATCCTCCCTATGGCTTAGTAGAGGTCCTGTCACAGAGAATCTATTTACTCAGTAAATGTTTGCAAAATTGAATTGTGGGGGATACCATTGCTCCCCAGGGCGCTATTAAATCAGATCCATTCTTTTTTAACACCGTCAAAAGATATTGTCATAGCATTGTCATTGATTCAGAGAACCCATTTCCAGAATTTTACCTATTAAAATTCAAAAAAAAATTTTTTTTATCATGGGGATAGATCCACATGGTAAGAAGTCATATAATCCAGAAGCACTTATTGGCAAAAAGCAATAATATCCTTTCACCCACCTGTAGTCTTCTCTCTGGAGAAACTCTTTTTAACTATTTCTGTTTGTTTCCACCAGACTCTAAACAATATACGGTTGCCTTGGACAATGTGGGGAGGTTCGGGGCACGGAACCCCTGTGCAGTTGAAAATCTGCATATAACTTTTCTGTTGGTGGGAATGCAAACTGGTGCAGCCACTCTGGAAAACAGTGTGGAGGTTCCTCAGAAAATTAAAAATAGACCTACCCTATGACCCAGCAATAGCACTGCTAGGAATTTACCCAAGGGATACAGGAATACTGATGCATAGGGGCACTTGTACCCCAATGTTTATAGCAGCACTCTCAACAATAGCCAAATTATGGAAAGAGCCTAAATGTCCATCAACTGATGAATGGATAAAGAAATTGTGGTTTATATACACAATGGAGTACTACATGGCAATGAGAAAGAACGAAATATGGCCCTTTGTAGCAACGTGGATGGAACTGGAGAGTACGATGCTAAGTGAAATAAGCCATACAGAGAAAGACAGATACCATATGTTTTCACTCTTATGTGGATCCTGAGAAACTGAACAGAAGACCATGGGGGAGGGGAAGGAAAAAAAAAAAAAGAGGTTAGAGTGGGAGAGAGCCAAAGCATAAGAGACTGTTAAAAACTGAGAACAAACTGAGGGTTGATGGGGGGTGGGAGGGAGGGGAGGGTGGGTGATGGGTATTGAGGAGGGCACCTTTTGGGATGAGCACTGGGTGTTGTATGGAAACCAATTTGACAATAAATTTCATATATTGAAAAAAAAAAAAAGAAAATCTGCATGTAGCTTTTGACTTCCCCAAATACTTAACTACCACTAGCCTACGGTTGACTAGAAGACTTACCTATAACTTAAACAGTCGATTAACATGTATTTTGTATGTTATATGTATCCTACACTGTACTTTTACAATAAAGGAAGCTAGAGAGAAGAAAATGTTATTAAGAAAATCATAAGGAAGAGAAAAATACAGTACCATTCTGTATTTGTCGAAACACATCCACATCTCTTGTTTACTGCAAGCAAATAGTAAACATTTTTTTTTCTATAAAAAATGAAGATTTAGTTTGGGTACATGAACACTTTTCCTTCTGTCTTCTTTTCCCAATAGTTGGTATATTTGTTTTTAATTCTTTAAATTTTTTTAAAAAGACTTATTTTTGAGACAGAGAGAAACAGAGCACAAGCAGGAGAAGGGCAGAGAGAGAGAGGGAGACACAGAATCCGAAGCAGGCTCCAGGCTCTGAGCTGTCAGTGCAGAGCCCTACTCAGGCTTGAACTCATGAACCGTAAGATCATGTCCTGAGCTGAAGTCGGATACTTAAGCAACAGAGCCACCCAGGCGCCCCTGTTTTTAGTTCTTTAAAAATTGCATGTATACCTTTGTATAATATAGTTTACATGCTATTCCTCTCTTCCCATTTCTTGTTTTATCAATGTTATTTTTCTACATTCTCTGTAAGATGAGGACACTAGTGCTTCCTTTTTCCTTTTATCTCAGCTTACCCTCCTACCTCCCCTTTTCTGAGGACTACCTTTTTATTTTAGTTGCCAAGACAGTTAACAGCTACATTCTTTCTTCAAACACAGTCAAGTTGTTCTTTGCCATTAGGTTGACAACAAAGTTGAATACAAACCAATGCCCTCATTATCACAATGATGTAATAATCCTTTACGCCTGGACCAAGGATTGAGCCAGGATTACATTTTCTTTTCTATGGGTATAAAGTCACAACCCTTGGGTCATTCAAATAAGAATGTCAAAGCATCAAGGTTAAAAGATTTTTATATTCTTACGTCAGTTGCTTAAAATCATGACCCATTTATTTACTTTCATGTTTAGACCATGGCTTCCTTATAATTTTCTTTTAAGCCTGGAGTTTCTGATTGTCTCCTTGTTGCCAAAAAAATAATGTTTCTGTATTGTATTTTCAACCTTCCTACCCTCTCAGTTAAATCATTACTGAGACCTCTTGGAAGGAATGGGATGGGGAAGGGTTGGGGAACCTAAGGCTGCCATGCTGTACCACTTCTTTTCCATGTTTGAAATTAAAAAAAAATATATATATATATATATATATATGTATATATATATATATATATTTGTTATTCTTGGTCCCTTCAATTTCTTATCATCAAAATGGGGATAAGAAATTCAAACTATGTCCCAGGAAAAATGACGAGGAAGTATAATTCTTGGCCATTCAATTCTTGGGGGAAAAAATCTATATACAACAGCTATATATATGCAAATTAAATACATGAGCTATATATAAGGTTATTAGGTTTGTAAGAGAATATAGATCGTGTAGGAAAGCTCTCTGTCTGAAAAGTACAGGGATATTGTAAAGTACATGTCATTTTTATTTCTGTGGTAGGAGCTATTAATTCATGATCCTCTGTCCTTGGCCTGGAGCACAGGATATCAGCTTTAGGATCAAGCCTTCTCAGTTCCTGAGGGTGGAGGCTGGAGCCTCAGTAGGCTTAGATGTCATGTGAAACCATACACCTGACCTTTGGAAGGTGCAAATTCTCTCTCCTACTTCTTAGTATGGTGAAAAGACCTCATTGGGGTTTTCCAAGTGGAGAAGAGAAACTTCCTGACTGTCCCAGGCTTTCTTCATCTGAAAAAGAGCTAAAAAAATCTCATTAAATCATAGTCTGAAGCTGCCCAGGCAGTTTTGGGTTACTCAGAAATTAAAAAGTCTTGGAGGTTACTGCCCCCTAGCCCTACCCCTTCCACTCTCAGTGTAAAGGGTCACTTTCTTAGGGCGCTGCCTCCTCGTCCAGAGATGAGGTCAAATCCTCTTGCTACATACTCTCTGAATTGGTCAGGATGCTTTCTCCTGCAAAGAAGGGGCAGATATTCAAGTCAAGCTTGTTTAAGCAGAAACACAATCCCCCGAATCACGTAGCTGAGGAGACCCTGTAGCACAGCTAAAAACTCTTCTACAGAAGAGTCTTCCAAATCTTTTATTTTTTTTTTTATTTTATTTTAGCATTTGTGGATAGAACTACGGTGGAGCTAGAAGCTGAGTTTATGTCATGAAGTTTGTCTGCCTGTCATCTCGTCTTACCTTTCCTTCTCTGCTGCCTCTCCTCCTTCCCCGCTTCTCCTCTCTCTTCTTCTTCCTCCTCTTTTGTGTCTTTTTCTTCCTTCTTTCCTTCCTTTCTCCCTCTTCCCTCCTTTCCTTTCTTTCTTAAAAAAAAGGTTGTTTTTTGTTTGTTTGTTTTTTGTTTTGTTTTAGCATTGTATACCATTGAAGTTCTAGTTCTCGTTCACATTAACCTTGTAACCCACAACCATAGAGGTAGCAAGTACGTCATTCTCCAGGATTCATGTGTCAAACTGCAGGGAAGACGCTCATTGGCCTTTTTCATATTAAGTGACCACCCCTGAACCATCAAGGGGATGGAGTATACTAGAACTGACCATGTCTACTACACATGTTCACTCCAGATCACAGGGAAGAATATTTTGTTGTCTGGCAAGAGGGGTTCTGTTGTGCAAAGAAGGGGGGAAAGGTGCTGGACATCCAAAATAGCAGTATCCATTTCCATCAGACCGTGAGATTACTATTTTATTTCCATACCATGAAGCTTAAAGCTTTAAGGTCCTGTCCTTGCATGCACCCCCTCCCCCATAAAATTTATAAGTAAAATATTCTAAGTGCAATCCATTAAGACTGATGTCTACTCACTCCGACTTTCCCTCCCCCTCCCCACACTGCATTCCTTTATGTTGAGTAGTTTTGGACGGATTGCAGGCAATTTTCTATAACTAAGATGGGGATGCATTTTAGTTTGAGGTTAATGAAGTAAATTTATGTAGTTTGCAGTCACCTACACATATGGCTACATTATTGCTTGCAATCCCGTGATAGAAATGGCTTTTAGGTATACCTCTGCCGTCTACTGTGAAAGCTGATGGGGTGATAGGATATGGCAGTGGAGGGCCAGGACTGAATCAATATTTGGAATGGGCCATTCAGCACCCAGCACCAGAATTACATGGGCAGGGATTGAGAAGGAAAGTTTACAATGTGTACAGCTAAAAACTCTTCTACAGAAGAGTCTTCCAAATCTTTTATTTTTTTTTTTCTTAAGATTTATTTATTTTTGAGAGACAGAGTGTAAGCAGGGAAGGGGCAGAGAGAAGGGGGGGAGCAGAAGATCCAAAGCGGGCTCTGCACTGACAGCATCGAGCCCAACTTGGGGCTGAAACTCACAAGCCATGAGATCATGACCTGAGTCGAAATTGGACGCTTAACCAACTGAGTCACCCAGGCGCCCCTGGGACAAAAAATTTAAACAATTTTCTCAACATACCAAGAATAAATTATGAAGCTTAAAGGAACAATTAAACATTTTTAATTAACCATATGAGGAAAACGGAATTATCTTTCTAATTCTTTCCATAGGAAACCATGTTATAAAAGTGTCATCATATTGAAGAAGAAATCAGAGTATACACCAAAATACATGGGGAAAGAAATAGAAATATTATAACATTTTTTTTCTGGATTAAAAAAACTTATAATTTATTGTGATTTTTTTTTTTTACTCATTCTTTTTTTTTTTTTTTAAATATATATTGAGACAGAGACAGAGAGAGCAGGGGGGCAGCTGAGAGAGAGGGAGAGAGAGAGAATCCCAAGTGAGCTCCACACTCAGCACGTAGCCTGACGAGGTGCTTGATCCCACAAACCATGAGATCATAACCTGAGCAGAAATCAAGAGTCAGACGTTCAACCAACTGACCCTCCCAGGTGCCGCTTTTTTACTCATTCTTAATACATATTTATTTTTCGCTTTGGAGGAAGTAAGGCAATATCACATTTAATGAGTACTTACTCCTGTGCCAGGCGCTTATTTTTGCTTTCTTTTAGAATTTATTTTATAATTTATCTATTTTGGGGTGTACTATTCTGTGGGTCTGGCAAGTGCTTTTGTATCTAATTTTGTATTTACTTTTGTTTTTTTTATGAAAAAAAGTTTTTTAACGTTTATTCATTTTTGAGAGACAGAGCGAGAGAGAGTGCAAGTGGAGGGGCAGAGTGAGAGGGAGACAGAGAATCCAAAGCAGGCTCCAGACTCTGAGCTGTCAGCACAGAGCCCTGCGCAGGGCTCAAACCCACAAATTGTGAGATCACGACCTGAGCCGAAGTTGGATGTTTAACAGACTGAGCCACCCAGGCGCCCCTGTATTTACTTCAGTATCTAATTTTATCCACTTTTGTATCTAATTTTATATTTATAATTTTGTATTTTTAATTTTTATTTTATTTTATTTTTATTTTTTTAATTTTGCATTTTTTAAAAAGAGGGATCCAGGCATCAGTGTGCAGCCAGTGTTGAGAATCACTGCTTTGGGAGGTGGTCCCAGAAGCCCAGGCAAGAGATGACAACCATCTAAATGAGGAGCGTTGGCAATGGAGAGGAATTTGAGATCTGTTTTTGAGTTAAAATAGACAGGTGTGGCTGAACGTGGGGAGGGAATGAATGGGAAGAATCAAGGATCACTCCCAGGTTTCTGGCTTGGACAACTATTAGCGATGGTTCTAAAACTCCATCACACTCCAGAATCACCTGGAAGGCTTATTAGAACACAGATTTCCAGGGGCGCCTGGGTGGCTCAGTTGGTTAAGTGTCCAGCTCAGTCAGGTCATGATCTCACGTGATGTGGGTCCAAGCCCCGCATCAGGCTGTGCTCTGATGGCACAGAGCCCGCTTAGGATTCTCTCTCTCTCTCTCTCTGCCCCTCCGCTCTGCTGGTTTCTCTGTCTCTCCCTGTCTCAAAATAAATAAACTTAACACACACACACACACACACACACACACACACACACACAGATCGCCAGACCCCATCGCCAGAGTTTCTGATTCAGTATGTTTGCGTGTGGGGCTTGATAATTTGCATTTTCAATAGGTTCCCAGGGGATACTGTTGGTCCAGGGACCACATTCCAGTCTAACAGGAGAGCTTTTAAAACTCCTCATCAGGCCAAAAGCCAGTGAATTAAATGAGAATCCCTGGGAGCAGAGTCCCCAGCTGTCAGTCTTTGGAATCACTTGGAATTCCTATTCTGGGGTAGGGCTTGAACACTGATATATTTTCAAAGCTTCCCAGGGGATTCTTCTGATCACTCGTCACCACCCTTGAGTGTCACAGAGCTAGGTGGATGGTGATGTCATGTGCTGAGATCTGTACAGGTGTTCTCTCTAACTCTCTAGCATGGTTTCAGAGGTCACCCCACCTCCGAGGTCCTTGCTGTCATTGCCCTGGGCATGTGAGGCTCTTAAACCATCAGGTCTAACAGGAAGCTCTCTCCTTTTCCTTTCTTGCAATAAAGTCATAATAATGTACGGTTTCCAGAAAACTAGCTGTCAATTCAGTCCCCAAAAGGAGACAATAGAAAGTGTCATTATTTAGGAATATCTATGCCCTGTTGTATCCTCAGTGCCTAGCACAGTGCCTGGCACATAACAAACATTAAATGCCCGTTCATTGACTCAATGAACTACGACTTTACGACCATGAGGAATTTATGAAAAATGGGAATAACGCTCAGAAGCTTTGGAGCTTTCAATGGTAGTAGTATCCAAGGAGTTCAGTAGATCTCCGTGCTGGTTATGAAGCATGAGGATTTTGATACGGGTCTAGTGGCAACATAACTGCGGTAAACTCAACATTGACCCAACTGCTTCCAGGCCATGGGGAGGCAAAGACGTGCTTACACCGCCCTTGAGGAGTTGAGGGCAGCCTTGTCCTGACTCCAACGTAAGCAGTCAGGTTTCACATGCTCCTATGTTCTCTGTCAAGGCGTTCTGATGACGCAGCCAGTGAATTCACAGCCACAATCGGGTTATGCAGGAAGTGTCACTTCTCTTTGTCTTCTTAAATTCTACTGTGAACCACCAACCTTCCCAGCCAATGGGAAACTCTACTGGCTTTACTGGAAGTCACTCTACTCTTCTGACTCGCCCTCCTGGAGCTTTGGGTGGGGTTTTAGGTGGAGTTAAATATTTGGGGAAGTCCCTTTTAGTTTTAGTGTCTCCTCTTCACCGGTCAAAAAGCCCATAGGGTGTCTTGAAATTGGGAAGCTTAACTTCCATCCCGTGCCTGGGCCTGAATATTTCCACTGGGGCTGGAAATCTGGGTGCGACCAAGGCCCAGCCTTCCTGGCTGCACCACACAGTCCTTTCCCTGAAAGTCCTGCCAAGTCTTCCGGGCTCTGTTGGGGCGTGGTTAATAATCCTACTACTGAGGGTCCCATCCCTTTCTTTTTGTGATGCAGTCTCTTTCCTCTCTGTGTTTCCTCCTTCTACTCCCCTCCTTCAGGCACTCACTGAACTCCTCCTCCACAATGCTTAGCATCATCTTCGTGGTGGTCTTAGGATTTCACAAATGTCAGGGAAGGAGGCTGCCTTTCAGGAACTTTGGCTGTCTGCTCCGAAAACACTTTGAAGACAGAGAAAACAAAGGCCTGGCTACCTTCCCAGACAGGGGGATGTTCAGATTCCAAAGCACAGAACGCACTTTTGCTTTTGTAATTCTTACACTCGTTGATATTTCAACAAATGACCCTGCCACAGGGGTAAGTCGGAATAGGATGTATCTGGCAGCATCAGTCCATTATGGGTGTCAGTGGCTTTCTGGGGCTTCTGTGGCTACAGGGGAGCTAGTCCACGAATCTCCTTGCCTGTGTCAGTAAGGAGATCTCTGCTGATTAAGAAAACTTGCAGGGGCGCCTGGGTGGCGCAGTCGGTTAAGCGTCCGACTTCAGCCAGGTCACAATCTCGCGGTCCGTGAGTTCGAGCCCCGCGTCGGGCTCTGGGCTGATGGCTCGGAGCCTGGAGCCTGTTTCCGATTCTGTGTCTCCCTCTCTCTCTGCCCCTCCCCCGTTCATGCTCTGTCTCTCTCTGTCCCAAAAATAAATAAATGTTGAAAAAAAAAAAAAAAGAAAACTTGCAAACACAGCAGTCGCAAACCTTGACGAGTGAATGTTTGTTTGCACGGCTCTGTGGAATGTTCCAGAACCTTTCTCTTAGCATTAAATTGGCATTTCATTAGAACATCTCTTACTAACCAGAATTGTTCCTATTCAAAGGCAACACAATCTAATTCTCTCTGCAAAACAGGCCAGATTACACTAATGAATCTCTTTAGAGGGAAGATTTATCCTAATTTCGATGCCATTAGTAAACCTGGCCTGAATAAACATTTACTGAGCTTCTACTGGGTGCCAGGTGCTGAGGACTCACGGAGAGAAAGATCCTCAAGGAACTCAGGGAAATAGCAACAAACTTTTATAATATGAGGTGATAAAATATGAATAAAAGGCTCTAAAAGCATAGCGGAAAAGCCAATAGAAAATTCATAGAAGAAATGACATTTGATCTGGGTTGTGAAGGACACATGAATATTTTTCAGGTGGGGAGGAGAGAGAGGGCATTCCAGAAGAGGAACGGCAGGGGCAAAGGGACAAGGGCAGAACTTTGCATGCTCCCATGTAGTGTGTGTGTGTGTGTGTGTGTGTGTGTGTGTGTGTGTGTTTGCATGCATGCACAATGCATGTATAGGAAACCGGGTAGGAGCTGGTTGGAGCTGAGTTTGAGGAGGAGAGCAGGAAATATAAGAAGTTTCTTTAAATCTAACTTAGTTTTATGACTAACATGTAAATCTCTTGCATAGCTTCTTAAATACTATTAGTACTGCTGTTTTTCTACCACCACAGAGATAACATTTGTTGCACTCTTCCTAGGCCGGGATGTATTTTGGGGATTGTCTCTATGAGTAGATTCTCCTATTATCCTCTATGAGTAGATTCTCTTGTCTCTATGAGTAGATTCTCCTATTATCCTCATTTACAAATGTTCTCCATTTTCTCACATCTTACTCCGTGTTCTTCCAAATATTCCAGGCACCTGAGAGACTCACATGTTTCTGTGTAACTGACTTCTTCCTTTTTTTTTTTTTCCTTTTGCATTTTCTTTTTCTTTTTTTTTTTCTTTTGGTTGGGAGTTTTATTTTTTTTTTTTAACGTGAAATTTATTGTCAAATTGGTTTCCATACAACACCCAGTGCTCATCCCAACAGGTGCCCTCCTCAATACCCATCACTCATCCCCCTTCCTCCCACCCCCCATCAACCCTCAGTTTATTCTCAGTTTTGAAGAGTCTCTTATGGTTTGGCTCTCTCCCTCTCTAACTTTTTTTCTTTCCTGACTTATTTCTTCAGAGGCATATAGTTTAAAAAAACTTTTTTAAAGATGGTCAAAGGCTCTGTTTTGAGGCCAACTGAAGTCATCTGGCACGATGTCCTCTTAAGTCTGTGGCCATACTACTGGGTGGTTTGTTTTTTTTTTTTAATGTTTATTTATTTTTGAGAGAGAGAGAGAGAGAGAGAGAGAGAAACAGAGCACAAGCTGGGGAAGGGCAGAGAGAGAGAGTTGGAGACACAGAATCTGAAGCAGGCTTCAGGCTGTGAGCTGTCAGCACAGAGCCTGACATGGGGCTCGAACCCACCAACCACGAGATCATGACCAGCCAAAGTCGGATGCTCAACCGACTGAGCCACCCAGGCACCCCTGGATGTTTTGACCTCACCATGTTGACCCCTAGGTTTTGACTTTAGGATGCTTGTTCCTGCTCTTTTGACCCTGAAACTGTTTTGAATCCAAGATTTTTATTTGGAATTATACCAACTTGATGGACTTTCTATACAGAAAGTGTTTTCTGGAATGAATTCCATTAATGTCAATTTAATCCCTTATCAATTTTTTCCATAGAACAGTTAGATCATCTCTAAAAATGTTACTTCTACTGAAATATTTTCATCTTCATTTTCAACACTTTTCCATTTAAAATTTGAAAACATTTGATGTATTGATTAGGTATTGTCTATATCAAATTTTATCAAGACTGTTTTTTTTTTCTGGGTCAAAATTTGCAGATCTAAATGTTTTTGAAAATAAAGTTTGATTCTCCTGTCAATTTCTGGTCAATAACAAGGTTTGTTCTGTGTAATTTTAGCTGTTATTGGTTTTATTTAGGATTGATTATTTATACCAATAAGTTATCAACCCATCACAAATTGAATTACAATAGTAATGCTTTGTATTTATTTCTCATTCATGGGAAATTGTGAACATTTTTGTAAGCATGCGTGTGTGTGAAGAAAGAAAGGTAAAAGAGAGAGGGAGAGAGACTGAGAGAGAAGAATATTGTTTGCAAAGCTCTCAAATGTATGTCAGAGTTTTAAGTGCCCACAGGGTCAAAATGTCAGGATATGACAGCAATGTTTGTCGTTGATCAGTGTTTGTCGTCCTGGGCAGAGGCAGGATCTGAGTCCCTCATTAGCTTTAGGGAGTAGCCTGGAGGAGGGGTCTGAAGCCAACAAGAGTATCAAGAAAGCATCACGCAAGATACCGATCGACAGTTATGGCTCTCCAGATGTACCACAAAAATAGAGCTACTAAATAGCACTCGCCTTATGCATTTCTGTTCACATAATTAATATCACTTGAAGTAACCTGCAGTGGAGGGTCTTAGACTCTTGACATCATCAGGATTTTCAAGACAAGAGGCCATTGGTATGGATTTCCATTGTATCCTCTGACTCTGGTAGAAAAGAGGGCTTGTGCCTTCCAGAACCTTCTTTTCGATGACCACCCATTTCTTATTATGGCCAGCTTTTTTAAAGCGTAAATATCGGATCCTTCCGATTTGGTTGGTGCCCACCCTCAAGCCTCCATGCCAATGCACACGTCACTCCGGTCACTCTGAAAGTTTTCTTTTGATGCCTCCCTGTCAGTTTTGCCTGGAATTCTATTTCCTGCCCTTCTCCCTGGGAGACTCCTACATAGCCTTCTAAGCCCTTCCCAAAAGGGCCCTCCTTTCTTGAATTGGAAAGAAGGAAGAGACATGGGGGGGCTGTTTTGGATGCAGAGCACATGGGAGTGACTGGGGCAAACTGTGTGTATGGGGCAGACAGAGGTAATCAGGGACTGAGAGGGTCTAAGAGAGGCAGGCAATTGGGAGGGACTGGGGAAACAGAAAGGTCTGGAAGGACCAGGGGAGGTGCGGGCTCAGACTCAGAGAAGCTATAGACCATGTGGGGAATTGGATATGATTAAAAGTAAGTGGAAGGCGGTAGAGGTCAGGGTTGGGGAGAGTCATTTGTGTGCCCCTTTGCTCTCTACAGCACCCCATGAAGACCCCAGTACAGCACTGGATACATCCGGTGCTGAATGCTGTGTCTCTTGCCCCTTCCCGTCTGTGAGCTTTTCTCTCAGTCCTGGGGGACTGAGTGGGGACTGAGCCTCCACTCCCTTGGGAGAAACTCTTCGTTAGAAAGTGAGCTGATAAGGGGCGCCTGGGTGGCTCAGTCGGTTGAGCGTCCGACTTCGGCTCAGGTCATAATCTCGTGGTCCGTGAGTTCGAGCCCCGCGTCCGGCTCTGTGCTGACAGCTCAGAGCCTGGAGCCTGCTTCGGATTCTGTGTCTCCCTCTCTCTCTGCCCCTCCCCTGTTCATGCTCTGTCTCTCTCTCTCTGTCGAAAATAAATATTAAAAAAAAAATTAAAAAAAAGAGTGAACCGATAAGCAAGGCCTCTCCAGTCTCTTCAGGAGGCACCTACTTATCTTTCTCCAGGACAGTCTCCACCACATCACTGAACCATGCTGTTGAAGCACCAAGAAGACTACTGATTCTGATTGGAATTTCTCTCAATGGTCTCCCCCATGGCCTCTGTTCAGAGAATGCGTGGCTCCCATGGAGAGGACCCAGGTTGTAAGACTGGAGGTCTTTTGACCATCCTGGGCTGGAGATGGAGATCATTTGCTAAGAGTTATGAGCTGGGCTGAAAGAAAACCATAAGGTAAATTCATCTAATGGGGGCATCTGGAGAACAAAGTGTCTGTGATCCTCTATGAGTGGCTGGTGTGTGACCTCAGGTAAGTCACTTTATGTCTCTGAGCCTGAGTTTTGACACCTTCAAAATGGGGATCAAATAGCTATCTTTTAGGGCTGTTGTAATAAGTAAGTGTGTTATGCTACCTTTAGTGTTTATTTTTTCCATTTAGATTTTAATTCCGTTTCAATTGATTTTTGTGTCTGGTGTAAGGTTGGAATTTAACTTATTTTTTCCCTGAATGAATAGACAATCGTACCACAACACCATTTATTGAATAACCCCCTCTTGCTCTCATCAGTGTGAAATTCCATCTTTATCATACACTGAATTCTGACCTGTTTATTTCTAAACACTCAAATTGTGTTCTGTTAATCCACTGGCCTATTCCTGGACGAATATCACACTGTTTTATTATTGTAGCTTCACAATATGTTGTGATATGTGGTCCCTTATCATTATTCTTCTATTGCAAGATTTTCTTAGCTGTTCTTAAGCATGTGTCCGAATCCCTAAGAGTTTGTGCTGAAAGTTCTTTTCAAGTTACTAGGTTCCAAAACATATTGGAACTCAGTTCTAAGTGAGTACAAATTCATAGGGATTCGGGGAATGTCTTAGTCACCTTGAGCTGCTATAACAAAATACCTTGGATTGGGTGGCTTAAACAATGGGAACCTATTTTTTATAGTTCTGGAGGCTGGAGGTCCAACAAGGTCGGATCCTGGTGAGGACTCTCTTTCCAGCTTGCAATTGTCTACTTTCTTGCTGAATACTCATGTGGGGGAGAGATAGAGAGAGCGCTCTGTCTCTTCCACTCTTCATAAGAGCATTAATTCCACCATGAGGATCTCATCCTTGTGACATCACCTAAAGACCCCACGCCAAATCCCATCACACTGGAGATTAGGGCTTCAGTATATAACTTTGGGAGGCACCAATGTTCACTCCATAGCGGGGATGGATGGCATCTCTTTAAAATAGTGACTTTTCCTAATCAGGAGAACGGCATGTATTTCAATTTACTTAGGTTTTCTTTTTGTCTTTTGGTGTTTTCATTATATAGTGCTTTCACATTGGTAATGAAAAGTTTGCCTGGGCACCATATATTGTGAGGGGTATGTCTTTCATTTTTCTTTGCAGTGAGATTCTAATCACATTCATGCTCATCTAAGGCAATCGGATGCACACACTGTTAATCACACTCCCTCTTCAGCCACCACACTCAGGTCACATGGTTATTGTAGGGACTGCCATATGAGGACGACATGACCCTCTTTCCTGGAGCATTTAATTAAGCTGGTGGAAGCTGGCCAGGCATGACCTCTCTGGGACTGGCAGCGTCATGTGGACATCTGGACTTTTCTAACACCAGGGTCGCAGAAGCAAGGGTCAGCTATGGAAATGGAATCCGGGAAACACTAGTCCTTTAATCCCAGGTAAATTAGGGTGACCTGTGAAACCAGGCATAAATCTTGTTGCAGGCCAGGTGAGCAGAAAACTTCAACTCAGCAACAGCATCAGGCACACAAAAGCAACTCGGTGAGGACTGGAACGCAGAGAGATTTTCCATGGCAACACTACAGGGAGGTGGCGTGGAGGAGGGGTTGATGCCTGCAGCTGTGTGTTCCTGTGCCATTGAGGTGACCAGTCAGTTTGGACAGCATGGGGGTTAAGCAAGTAACACAGGCAAGATTAGAACTAACATTGGCCTAACTTCCAGGGCTGGGTTCTTTCTCTACCTCTGGGGGCTCCCCAGACACTGCCGTCCGCTCTGCTCCTCACACACTTTTATTCTCTTTTTCCCCCGTGCGTCCCTCCACTCCTTGTCCTCCACATACCCCTACATTCTCCTTTCATCCTCCACCTGGCCCTCCACTCTGTCACACTTTATTTTGGTGGCTTTGGCTGAACATGAGGCTCCCCAGTTTGCTGGAGTGGGGGACAGTCCCTAAGACTGAGGAGAAATGACTTTCTGCTCTGTCTCACTCCCTCTCCTTGCAGCATAAAAGCTTCAAGCCATCTGTAACATCAGATTGTTCCATAAATGACACATAACATGAAAATAGGCTTCATAAGCCGGAATAGCAAATAGGCACATTCCCTCCCCTCTCATGCAATGTCCTGTGTGAGCTGAGTCCTTTTATCTAAATCCAAGCAGATGGTGCAATTTTCTTGTCCTTCCTCATGTCCACAGCTCAGTCCTGGGGATGAGGGTCCTTGTCATTTCGGCTGGGCTCTTTGCTTCAAGTTGTAATTGTTGAGGTTAGCTTGACATTTGATGGAACATCTGTAATTAATGCGTCGCTCAGATGGCACAAAGGAAAAGGAACATGGAGGGACCTTTTTATTGAGATGGAAATTCTGCAATCAATTTCAGCACCCTTTGGACACCTACTGTGTGCCAATTACTGCTTGGGATTGGGGCTACAGAGCTTAGCAAACGATCCCCAGCCTCAGGGACACGGCCTCTGCAGAGGCAGCGATTGTCAGCAAAGGACAATGCGACATGGTAAGTGTGATAAGGAAAATGTTCACAAAATGCTCTGGCAATAGGTTGGAGTTAGACAGAGAAAACATATTTGTAATACATATGACAGATAAAACGGTACAATGAACTGTCACAAACTGATGAGCAGTATACTAGCACCCAACAGGAAAAATGGAAGAAGGCATGAATGGGATCATCCAAGTGGCCAATAGATACATATTAATCAAAAGAAAATACTGTTTTACCCCTGGCAGACTGGAAAAAATTAAAAATGAGGGGAAATGCCTAGAGCTGGAAAGGATGCTGGAAGAAACATGTAATCTCATATATCATTGGTAGAAATGTGAATCATCAGAGTCATTTGGGGACCATAGCTGAGCCGTATTTATTCAGCTTAAAAATACACATATTGTTTGTTTTGACCTGCCCTGCTTCTGGTAATCTAGCCTACGTAAATAAAATTATTTGTTGAGGCGATAAAATTAAAAACAACTTAATTAAGTGTGGCCCTTCCATATTATGGAATATTAAGTAGCTAATAAAAAGTGTGAGTTAGATCTATGACTATTGACTATTGACCTGCAAAGGTGCTCATTATGTATTATTAATGAAAATAGCAAGTTGCGGAGAAGCTTATATAACACGATTTTGTTCTGGCGAAACACCATGAGGAAAACTCAGTGTGTGTGTGTGTGTGTGTGTGTGTGTGTGTGTGTATCTGTAATTGTTTAAATAAGTGTGGAGAAAAGTGGAAGGAGACACTCCAGCTTGTTAACACTTAGAATCTCGGTGGGGAAGAAGGTAGGAAAGGAGAGAGAGGATAAGAGCGACTATGTTTTCTTTCCAAGCTTTTTCCCCCCTAAAAACTAGTTTTGGATTTTCTGCTTTGGAGAAGATGGAGTAGATATCTTTTTTCCTATTTTTCTGCTGAGCCAAACCAAAACTCCTGGGCGCTGCACATAAAACGAACATAAGAAGACTCTGAAAGGTGGAGAGAAGAAGGCAGACAGGCTAGGGACCAAGGAATGATAACGTTGGTAAACTCGTTTGGTTTCATCTTCGCCTCCTATTCTGGACTTGGAGCTGAAGAAGCCAGTCACCCAGAATGCTAACAGAGCAGACAAAGAAACCATCCCCATAAAAGCCTGACCTCACTAGCCAAAGCACCAGGAAAAGAACAACCTAATGGAGACAAAACTTTAATTGCTGCTCTACTGTAGCCAAACACCACAGAAACTGTGGCCCCACTCCCAACCCATCAGCAAAGGCTGAGTGGGAAGCCTAGACTTCCACTTTTTCGAGAATCTAGCAGGGTACCCCAGCTCTCACAGTGGGCGGCATGAGAGAACGCTGATGAGGAAGCTGGGACTTCATCTATGCCAACAAGTTCCCCATCCTTATCCTGTAGTATCAACGGAGACCATGTGGAGAGTCTGGACTTTCACCCTTACCTGGGCATAATGGAAGGCCTCTCCCCTCCCCCTCTGGGGCATGCCACAGGAGACCCAGGCAGAACCCTGACTTCACCATTACTTGGTAGGTACAGGCAACTCCCACCAAGATGTCCATGGAGACCATGAAGAACAGGAACTCCCACCCTTTGCAGTAACGAGGAAAACTCTACTTGGATGTTAACAAAGACCAAGTGGGAAGCCTGCACTTATACCTCTGTCTGGCAGGAATGAGGTGGCATGCCCTCTTTTACTTTCAGTGTGGTATCAGAAAAATCCATAATATGAAAAGTTTGATTAAGATCTGAAGTCTCATAACATAATATGAAAATGTTCAGCTTTCAGTTGAGAATCATTCATCAAACCAGGAACCAGTAAAGTCTCAAACTGAACAAAAAAGACAATCAGTAGACGCCAACATTGAAATGACAGAGATGTTGGTGTTGGAATTGTCTGACGAAGACTTTGAAGTGGCCATGATAAAATGCTTCAACGAGCAATGGTAAACAAGGCTTAAAGCAAGTAAAAAAATGGAAAGTCTTAGCAAAGGAACAGAAGACATAAAGGAGAACCAAGTGGAAATAATGGAACTTTACAAAACAATAACTGAACTAAAAAGCTCAGTGAATGGTTTACCAGCAGAATGGAGGGGACAGAAAAAAGAATAACTGAACTGGAAGATAGAACAATAAGAATTACATAGATAAAAATAGACTGAAAAAATATGAACAGAGCCTCAAGGACCTATACAACTATAAAAAAGATCTAATAGCCATGTCATCAAAGACCCAGGAAGAGAGGAAAAAGAGGATAGACTTTTTAGTTTTTAATTTTTTAAAATGTTTATTTATGTTTGAGAGAGACAGGCAGAGCATGAGTGGGGAAGGGGCAGAGAGAGAGGGGGACAGAGGATCCAAAGTGGGCTCTGTGTGAACAGCAGAGAACTGGATGCAGGGCTCAAACTCGTGAACTGCGAAATCATGACCTGAGCCAAAGTCGGATGCTTAACCGACTAAGCCACCCAGGCCCCTGAGGATGGAGTTTTTAAAAGCACTTGAAGAAATAATGTGCTGAAAGTTCCCCAATTTGGCAAAAGGCATAAACGTAGAAGGTTTATGAACTCTCAAAAGGGTAAAGTGAAGAAATCTATACCAAAACATATCATGGTTAAACTTTTGACAATTAAAAACATAGAAAAAATCCTGAAAGCAGCCAGAGAAAAATGAAAACTTATCTATAGGGGAAAAAGGATTCAAATGGCAGTAGATTTCTAGTCAGAAACCATGGACGTTAGAAAGATGTACGGCAATATTTTTCAAGTACTGAAATAAAATAACTAGTGACTCAGAATCCTATACCAGTGAAAATATCCTTGATAAATGAAGGAGAAATTAGACATTTCGGATGAAGGAAAACTAAAAGAATTTGTAATGAACAGACCTGTTCTAAAATAATGACTAAGGGGCGCCTGGGTGGCGCAGTCGGTTAAGCTTCCGACTTCAGCCAGGTCACGATCTCGCGGTCCGTGAGTTCGAGCCCCGCGTCAGGCTCTGGGCTGATGGCTCAGAGCCTGGAGCCTGTTTCCGATTCTGTGTCTCCCTCTCTCTCTGCCCCTCCCCCGTTCATGCTCTGTCTCTCTCTGTCCCAAAAATAAATAAACGTTGAAAAAAAAAAATAATGACTAAAGGAAGTTCTCTAAACAGAAAAAAAAACATGATAAAAAAATCTTGGAATACCAGGAAGGAAGAAAGAACCCAGTTAGAAAAAATACGGGAAATACATACCCTTTCTTTCTCCTCTTGAGTTTTCTAAATCGTGGTTTACAGTTGAAGCAAAAATTATTACACTGTGGATGTGGCTCTAAAACATACATAAAGTGTCAATAAGGTTTCTACACTTCACTTAAACGGGTAAAATTATGACCCCAGTAGACTGTAGTAGGTTATGTATATATGCATATATATACACTGTAACACCAAGAACAACCACTAAAAAGCTATACAAAGAGATATACACTAAAGGACACTATGTATAAGTAAAAATGGAATTCTAAAATTCTCAGATAACACACAGGAAGGCAGGAAGAAGTAAACTGACAAACAAAAACTGAGAGAACAAACAGGAGGCAACAAATAAAAGGGACTTAGCCCTAAGATATCAATAATTACACTAAATGTAAGCGATCTAAATACAGTAACTAAAAGAAAGATATTGGCAGAGTAGATTTAAAAACATGACTCAATTATATGCTGCCTATAAGAACCTCACTTCAAAATAAAAACATAGGAGGGTACCTGGTGGCTCAGCTCGTTGAGTGTCTGACTCTTGATCTTGGCTCAGAGGGTCATGATCCCACGGTTTGTGGGTTCAAGCCCTGCATTGGGTCTGTGCTGGCAGTGTGGAGCCTGCTTGGGGTTCTCTCTTTCCCTCTCTCTGACCCCTCCACTGTCTCTCTCTCTCTCTCTAAATAAATAAATAAACTTTAAAAAACCCAAATAATAATATAGGGAGGCTGGAGTAAAAGAATGGAAAAAGACATATCATACAAATATTAATCAATGAAAAGCAGAAGTGGCTATATCATTATTAGATAAAGAAAACTTCAGAGCTAGGCCACTGGGGTGGCTCAGCTGGTTAAGTGACTGACTGTTGATTTCGGCCCAGGTTATGATCTTGTGTTTCATGAGATCAAGCCTTGCATCGGGTTCTGTGCTGATAGCCTGGAGCCTGTTTGGGATTCTCTCTTTGTCCCTCTCTCTGCCCCTCCCCATTTGCGCATGCTCTCTCTCTCTCTCTCTCTCTCTCTCTCTCATTCTCTCAAAATAAACAAATAAATAAATATAAAAGAAAAAAGAAAACTTCCCAGCAAAGAAAATTACCACATACAGAGAAAGTCATTACATAATGACAAAAGAACTAATCCCCCAAAAGACCTAACGGTCTTAAGTGTGTAAGCACTAAACAACAGGGCTGGAAAATATGTGACATAAAAACTGAAAAGAAAGGAATGATAGACAAATTCACAATGACAGTTGATACCTTGAATATTTGTCTCTTAACAATTGATAGAAAACTAGAAAGAAAATCAACCAGGATATAGAAAAACTCAGTAACCTCAGTCAGTGAGACCTAATCAACACTTACAGAACACTCTTCAATATTCTTTTCAAGTGCCCATGGAACATACACCAAGATAGACCATATCCTCAGCCATAAAACAAACCTCAACAAATTTAAAAGAGCTGAAACAATACAAAGCAGATTCTCCAATGTCAATGGAATCAAACTACAAACCAACATAATGCTGAAAGTTCTAGCTAGTGCAATGGCAAGAAAAGGAAATAAAAGGCATACAGGTTGGAAAAGAAGGTGACAATGGTAGTCTACATAGAAATTTCCAAGAAATCCTACAACAAGACAAACAAAACTCCTGGAACTAATAAATGAATCAGCAAAGTTCCAAGATTAAAAGTAAACATAAAAAAATAAATTGTGTTTGTATACCAGCAGCGAACAGGTGCGCACTGAAATTAAAACTATAATACCAGGGCACCTGGGTTAAGTTGCTGAAGTGTCCAACTCTTGATTTTGGCCCAGGTCATGATCTTGGGGTTGTGGGATCGAGCTCCGAGTCGGGCTCTGTACTCACAGCACGGAGCCTGCTTGGGATTCTCTCTCTCCCTTTCTCTCTGCCCCTCCCCTCCTCTCTCTCTCTCAAAATAAATAAATAAACTTTAAAAATAGTAAGTGTTTACAAAGTGAAGTAAAAAGCATAGACATAAAAAATCCTTATTCTTTTATTGTCAGTTTCCGCAGGCACAAAATTTCTATAAACGTTTCTACGTTCTCACTCTCAATGTCTACATATTGTGATGGATTGTAGGCTGGTACCAGTTGAGCTGGAGCAGTGTTGTGTAGCCCTGCCCTGGGGGATGGGAAGCTTAGTAAGCAGGGGTGCAAAATGCTGCATTAATCAGAGTAGTGTGGGCCAGTAGGTTCTCAAAGTGTGGAAAACTGATTCTAGGGAATCCCTGGAACGCTTGAAGGGGACCTGCAAGTTCAAAACTATTTTTGGGGTACCTGGGTGGCTCCGTTGGTTAAGCATCCGACTCCTGCTTTTGGCCCAGGTCATGGTTCGTGGGTTGGAGCCCCACGTTAGGCTCTGTGCTGACAGTGCAGGGCCTGCTTAGGACCCTCTCTCACCCTCTCTGTCCCTCCCCCATGCACGTGTGCATGCACTCTCTCTCTCTCAAAGTAAGTAAATAAACTTTAAAAAACAAAACGATTTTTAGAATCCAACTGAAGTCAAAACTATTTCATAATGGGATGCCTGGGTGGCTCAGTCTGGTAAGCATCTGACTTCGGCTCAGGTCATGATCTCACAGTTGGTGAGTTTGAGCCCCACGTTGGGCTCTGTGCTGACAGCTCAGAGCCAGCAGCCTGCTTTGGATTCTGTGTCTCCTCCTCTGTCTGCCTCTCCCCCATTCACACACACACACACACACACACACACACTCTCTCTCTCTCTCTCTGTCTCTCAAAAATAAATAAACATTAAAAAAAATTAAAAAAAACTATCTCATAATAAACCTAAAACAACTTCTTAATAAAACTGGCACTTAGCATGAATCAAGACAATGGCACCAAAATGACACCGATAGTCACTCTATTCTTCATTGCTACACACTTGCATTAAAAAGGAGAATGCCACCTTCAGTTATAAATGTCCTGATGTGGTAGTAAAAATTATTAATTCTGTTAGATCCTGAGCCTTGACTACAAGTCTTTTTATTTATTTTTTTAATTAAAAAAAATTTTTTTAACATTTATTCATTTTTGAGAGACAGAGTGTGAGTGGGGGAGCAGCAGAGAGAAAGGGAGACCCAGAATCCGAAGCAGGCTCCAGGCTCTGAGCTGTCAGCACAGAGCTAGACACGGGGCTCAAACCCACAGACGGTGAGATCATGACCTGAGCTGAAGTCAGACACTTAACCGACTGAGCCACCCAGGCACCCGTCTTTTTATTATTAATTTGTGTGATCAAAGGGGATGTATGCATTAAGCAGTTCTGCAAACCAAGATATGATGGTTGTCTTGAGAAAATGCAATTGAGTTGCAGGCCCAACATTAAATGGATTTTTCGAAGTGTAAAACGATGCCATTCATCTTACTAAATTTTTGTTTTGGAAAATATGGTAATTTTTAATGACGGAGATTCCTTGAAAGAATGACTGGCCAACTGTGTTTCTTTGGATTTGGGTGTTTGGCTGAAACTTTCTTGAGAATGAATGGAGTGAACCTATCACTCTAAGGAAAGCAACTGATAGTATTCGTTGTAGCCAATAAAGTACATCTCCCAGGAGAAAATTAGAGCCTGAAAAATTTGTATCTGCTACCATGAGCCCGACAGCTTTCCAATTCTTGGAGACGCTTCTGATGAAATTGGTGATATTAACTGATGTGATTTTTAAAAAATGTATAATGTAATGCGCCAACATACGGAAGATCTGCGTAAGTCAGTGAACGAGTATTTTCCGAACGATCTGTGCACAATGTTGCAAAATCATGCAGGTGAAAGATCCATCAAACTGTACAATCGACTGATGTATTTTAATGTAGCAGAGCATGAAAAGTTCATTGATAGGATCTCGTAGTCTACATTGCAAATAACCTTTAGGAAAATAAGCGCTTGTCAAATTTTGGGGTAGTGTCAAAAAAGATTATCCACAATTATCTGAGAACATTATTACAATGTTTTCTTGTTTCAATTCTCTTTTCTTTTTTTTTTTTTTTTTTTACCGTTTATTTATTTTTGAGACAGAGAGAGACAGAGCATGAACGGGGAGGGTCAGAGAGAGAGAGCGAGACACAGAATCCGAAACAGGCTTCAGGCTCTGAGCAGTCAGCACAGAGCCCGACGCGGGGCTTGAACTCACGGACCGCGAGATCATGACCTGAGCCGAAGTCGGCCGCTTAACCGACTGAGCCACCCAGGCACCCCTCAGTTCTCTTTTCAATCACACATCAGTGAAGGCTAGATACTCTTCATCTAACTTCAAACAAAACAACGTATCGCAATAGGTTGAAAGCAGAAGCAGATAAGAGAATCCAGCTGGTTTTTTTTTAAGCCATATGTTAAAAATATTTGCAAAAATATGTAACACAACACCACTCACCACTGAATTTTTTGTTTTGGAGCAAAACATTCTATTTACCTATTTATTTTATTATTTTATTCTTCATATATATTACCATGTGAAGAGTTATTATCATGTTTTACTAGTTTTAAAAACAATGTTTATTTATTTTGAGAGAGAGAGCATGTGTGCATGAGTAGGGGGGAAGGGCAGAGGGAGAAGGAGAGAAAGAACCTCATCACAGAGCCCGACCCGGGGCTCGACCATTAGATCGTGACCTGAGCCGAGATCAAGAGTCAGATGCTTAACCAACTGAGCCACCCAGGTGCCCCCCAAATAGAGAAAGCTTTCAACATTTTCTGTTTTAATTTCTAACATGGTAAACTTTGCTAGTCATAACCCACACAAGCAGATTTCTTTAGGACTGTGAAGTGATCCTGAGATCAAAGTTCAAGAGCACCAGGTCATGAGGTGTGGATGGGATAGCTACAAATAAGGAAGCAGCTTGGAGAAGAGTCATCCCATTCACATTGGGTTGTACTGTAAAGAAAACGGAAACTTCGTTGTGGTAAACCCCTGAGATCTGGAGTTTGTTATGTAACATAGCCTAGTGTCGCCTGCCTGACACACACACTGGGATCTGTGTTTTAGGGATGTCATCTTGGCAGCAGCATAAAGGGTGGGATAGGCGTTGAGGATGAGGATGCAGGATGAAGCCGAAAATGCGGCCATAAATCCTGAAGTTGTTTCAGGGGATCTAGCTCAGGGTCTGAATGAGGCAATGGCAGAGGAGTAGCAGAGAGGAAGGGACGCATATGAGATGTTTCAAAGTTGTGCTTGGTTATCAGTTATAGTATGTAGAGGGAGAAGGGGAGAAGTCTGAAAGAGGCTGGGTTTTGGTCCCTGAGGAAATGGTGAAGTTATTTACGAGATCAGTAACTCAGTATGCCTAACGGAAATTTTGTGTTTCAGAGGGAAATGAATTGATGAGCTCCATTGTATTTTATTTTATTTTATTTTATTTTATTTCATTTCATTTCATTTTATTATTTTATTTTATTTTTTTATTTTTGAGAGAGAGAACACACACGCGTGAGCAGGGCAAGGGCAGAGGGAGAGGGGAACAGAGGATCTGAAGCAGGCTCCACGCTGACAACAGTGAGCCCAACGTGGGGCTCCAACTCACAGACTGTGAGATCATGACCTGAGCCAGAGTTGGACGCTTACCCGACTGAGCCACCCAAGTGCCCCGATGAGCTCCATTTTAAACATTTGAGTGCGAGCGGCCTACGGGCCACCCAGACAGAGATGAGAATAAAAAGTGCTTACACGGCTCTTCCCATGTGCTTCACATTATTTTGGGCACCAATCCTACAAAGTCTTTGAATGCATACAGCCATCTGATGAAGAAGGTACTCATATTATCCCTACTTCATAGAGGAACTGAGGCATGGGAGTGAAGGGGTTTGTCCAAGTGAAGCGGTCACCCAGTGAGTGATAGGTGCATGATTGTGACCCGAGCACTCGGGCTCTTAGACATTATGTTTTGCCATCCCTTGATGCTCAAAAGCCAGTGAATAATCTGAACCCTGGGTCCAAAGAGACGTTAGGTTGTATATTTGTAAATTCCATCAGAAAGTTACTCATCTCAGAAAGGATAATGACTTTCACTCTTTTCCTCTGTCTGGTCGCATTGGGAGGAAACACAGGATTGAGCAAACTCCGCTGAAGTGTCCTGGCCTGACGACCCATCTGAAATTGTAGCAGCTCCTGTTAGAATGTCCAGCTTTACAGCAGAATCCCATGAATCCCAAGTCCGGCTCCCAGAGCCATGCCTTGAAAGCAACCCGGGGAATGTCTGTGAGAGGCCCCGAGGCAGCCACCATGGTTTTCTGAAAAACTGCAAGGATTCGTCTTTGCCCAGCCAGCTTCTGGACTCTGGATGAACAAGTGCCCGTCTTGCCCAGCTCCGGGCGCCATGACTCACATTGCCTGTGAACCGTGTGCCCTGGAATCACTTTGTGTGCTGAGAAATCGCATTCTCACCCATTAGCACCAGCTTCCCATTTCGCATCAGTTCCTGGGTTAACTTGGTACCGATGAGGTGCTCACTTCCCCGTCTACCTCTTCAAGCAGGATGTGACGGGGCGCCTGGGTGGCTCCGTCGGTTAAGGGACTGACTCTTGATTTCAGCCCAGGTCGTGACCTCAGTTCCCGGGTTCAAGCCCTCATCGGGCTCTGTGTGGACAGAGTGGAGCTGGCTTGGGTTTCTCTGTCTCCCTCTCTCTCTTCCCCTCCCTGCTTACATGTGCTCTCTGGTTCTGTCTCAAAAATAAATTAACATTAAAAAAAAAAAAAGATTCTCTCTCTGCCCCCTCCCCTCTTTATGCTCTCTTTCTCCCTCTACGTTAAAGTTATTAAAAACAAAAATTTAAATAGGATTTGAAATCAAACTTATGCTTCTATCAAACCAGAGGGATTTGGCTTTGCCTACTGGGTGCCACCAGCTCCCGGTGTGGATGCCTGACTCTGTGTCTGAGAGGTTTCCAGGTAAGGGAAGAAAAGGGAGCTCTGAGATTCTCGGATTCTGCGTGCAGCACTGAGGCTCCGGCAGGTGGCAGCGAGGGAGGGGCCGGGGGGCCCCTGCCCTATCAGTCTGGGGGAGAACTTCCGGGGAAAGTAGAAAGAATGTCCCCAGGAGTTGAGTGTCACCTCACGTTCCCTCCAACCCATCCTGAAAAGCCTCTGTTAAAGCAAGGATGAAATCTGTGAGATTTGTTTCCAAATGTATCTCAGTAGCCTTGATTTATGGCCCAATTCAGCAGGAGGACAGTTGGCTCCTTTAAAGTAGAGTAAGTGGAAAATGGACAGACGTGAAGGGCCAGGGTGTCTCATTGAAACAAAAGCTTGCTTGCTTTCAGACTCAGATCCATGGGTGCCCCATGTTTCCTATGTCCCAGAACAGTTTTTTGAAATAATTATTTGTACCCCTTATGCCAACTGCCAGGGTGCCTCTAAGACCTGGGGCATGCTGGGTTTGTCTTGCCTTTTGAAATTTAAATAAAATCAGTGGTAGCCTCGTGAACATGCGTTCCAGGAGAAAAGACGTGGCATCCTCTCTTTCTAGAGGCGTGGGCAGGATGGAGGAGCCATGACAGTTGGTGAAGCACCCTGGAATAGCAGAAGTGGGGAGCCGTTACCACCCCTCAGGCCCAAGAGGGAGGGGCAGGGAGGGAGAAGAGTCAACACAGCCTGAAGGGGCCCTAGAAGTAGGAGGGGGCCAGCCACGGGCCCAGGAGCAAATCCCCCACCTCCTCTCCCCTCCTGCTCTGAGTGCTGTCACCTCCCATTGGCTACCTCCATCCAAGAGGCAGAAGGTAAGGGACACCTGGTGATTCAGTCTGGGAGGTTATTACCCCCCCTGCAGAGCAGAGAGCAGTGACGAGTGTGGTATGGAACGGGCACCAATCTCAACCCCATGTACAACAGAAAACCCAGTTTTTCTCAAAGTTCTTGGGAGGATTCCTGCTAGAAACAGGAGAGACGATGACATCTCCATAACCAACAGCCTCCACGTCTTCCAGCTGTTGGATCCAACAAACTTGTGTCGCTGCCATGCACCTTGGCGACACCCAGCTCCGTGTGGTGGCTCAGGGGCCCCAGCTGATGGTACTCTGCCTTCTGGGAGGCTCTAAAGGAAACAGGGAGCCTTCTCGGTTCTGGGGAGATAATTCCGCTTCTGCTTGTCACCGCTTCATCCTAGAAGTGACAAACATGACCTACACTGCTATTTTGTTTAGTCATCTCTTATTTTCTAACGCAGTTCCCTATCCTACTTGAAATTCCTTCCTCTCTCCTGAGAATTTCTTCCCTCTTCCATTGGCTGACTTCACACCATACTCCTGAATCGGACTCTGATTTCCTGACGTCACGTCGGTCTGGAGCTCTCTCCCTGTATCCTGCACCACCACCCTGTCTGTATTTCTCTTCTTGGGAAGGCCACTCTTGCCTTCATATCCTCTGCCTGGCTTTTCTCTAATCTTATGCAGCTCATCTCTGCATACAAAGGAGCCAACACCTTGGTGAGAATCATTAATTTTCAGAAGCTTTTATTTCAGTGACTCCAAAGATAATTGCTAAAAATAGGTGCATTCCTTGCAAGACACAGTTAAAATCAACTCATTTTGTGGTCAGGTTCCCAAAGGCACGAGAGTGTGCCGAGAATACAAGTGTCTCAGCAGCCGTGACAAATGTCCCCCACGAGCGGGCTTGCAGTAAATAATGATTTCTTAGAGCCAGTCTTTGGTGCTCAGAGTTGGGTTCCGATGTCTGGAGATGTCCAGGTGGGCCTAGGTTTTTCCAAGAGAGGAAACTTTATCATCTTCTAACGAACGCAGGAGTGGCGTGGGGAGACGGGTTGCTGGGGACCTCACACCTGGGATTATTGGCATTTCAGAACTCTACAAATAGGTGCTTTGGGTACAAACCCTTCAATGACAGTTGGTAATACCCTTCAGCATCTGGAGGAGACATCCCAGTTAGGATAGGGTCAAGGTCTAAAAGAAACTAGCAACAGGTTTTAAGTAGGCATCGTTTTTATTTTCCTTAGTCGTCACTTTGGCCCACAGAGAAGGTGGCTGTGTAAGCATTTCTGCTTTCTAGTAAGTGAGGGGAGGGGATTTCCGCCCTTGGGCAAGGCTTCGCTTACCTCCTCGTTGGGCATAACAGTGGGCACTCTTACATTCTTCCCCCCTCTCTCTGTCTGGGGTCTTCCTCCCTGCATTTCTGCTCCGCGCCCCCTCCCCCTTCCTCACTTGCACCTGTCTCCTCTCAGGTGTAAGAAGGGTTGCCGTCCCTTTCAGCAGGCAGGCTCTTCTGTACCTGGGGGATATATCTGGATCCTGCTATTCTCGAAGCGCGAATTTGTAAGGGCAGCCGTTGAATGTTCTCTCATCCAGCTGTTTAAGTAAAACCCATTCTACTTTTGCTCCTCTGGCTCCCTGGATCTTTTCATCAAACTGGTTAGAATCCGTATGGGGAGGAAAGGCATGGCGGATGTCCCCGGGTTTCGAACACACGGAGGGTTGGCCGGGAGGTCTTAAAAATCCCACACGAGGACTTGCAGTTGAGGACACGTTCCTGATGGGGCCCCTAAAGGCCACCATCAGCTCTTAGAAGCAGGAGTTTCTAGGAATTGTAAGACTTTATTACGGTGGACATCAGAGGCCTTTAACCTGGGTTCCAGAACCTAATTTTGTAGTTACAGGTGATTTCAGCAGGTGTGGGTCATGTATTTGTGGCATCAGAAACTCACCTGGTGCCCTCAGACACAGGACCTGGGTTAGGAAGAGAAGAAATCCATCCGAGGGGCTCATGAAGACTTTCCCAGGAGCTTTAAAAAAAAAAAAAAAAAAAAGCCAAGATTCTTGCCTTGGTTGGAGATTTTTACATTTTTCTCGGGGTCAGCGGAGATTTTTCTCAGCTACTTTAGGAACTACTGTGTTGGAAAAGGCAAGGCCTCATCTGAACTGGGGGAACTGGAGTCAATCCAGGCTTTTCCTTCATGACAGCGACGAGACAAGATGGCCGGTGTAAGGACTGGGTGTATGTGTTGGGTGCACGGCGCGTGCCCACGATCCACCTCTATTTGAGCTTGGGTGTTGGAGGACAGTCCCCGTGGATGCGGGTGGCATTGTGGCTCAAGTGCTTACTACATAGCTGCACTTCCATACCTCAGTGTGCTTTTCTGAAGGACAACCTGGAGGGGCGGGGAGGTTAGCACACCCCCAGGTGACGCTCGGGGGGGGGGGGGGGGGGGGGGGGAGTCAATGGAGACCCCTGCCTCGTGTCCTTCAGAGGGGCGATTCTGAGATACAGTACTGTTTCTCAAGGGGTCACCAGTCCGAACCGCTCTTTAGTGATGGTGACCCCTTCCCTGCCTCACTCCCGCCGCCCCCTACTGTTGCTTCCTGGTATTACATCCCAAATCAACTGCCGGCACCCAAATCCTCATAGCGTGCTTTTGGGGGAACCCGAATTAAGACACCAAGTGATCCCTCGTGTGTCAAATGTCAACACTGGCACTTGGAAATCCAGCTGATTTCTCTCTCCCCTTATCTTTTTTTTTTTTTTTTTTATTTTGTTATGGGAAGGAGAGCACAAGCAGGGAGAAACAGAGACGGGGAGAGAGAGAGAATCCCAAGCAGGCTCCACGTTGCCAGCGCAGAGCCCCATGCGGGGCTCGAACTCCTGAACCATGAGATCGTGACCTGAGCCGAAATCAAGAGTTGGACGCTTAACCGACCGAGCCCCCACCTCCCCAGGCACCCCCCTCTTCCCTATTTCTCATCCAGAGTTAAGAGAGGGTGAGTGTCTAGTTCAGAGGAAGTAAGAGAAGTAATAAGGTAGCAAGAGATTTTAATGCTACCTTTACAGTAGCTTGAAGAATTAAAAAGTAGGAAAGGCAGAATTTGGGGCAAAAGAACATGACACAGATCATCACTTTTATTTGGATTAGTGCTAGCCACAGCAGTGCTGGGACATTGCCAACCATGGGAATTAGGAAATTTTTAGGTCTTTGCCAGTTGTACAAAGTTAAAAATAATGGTATCATATGTATTGCTTTAATTCACATTTTTTAAAAATAGCAGTGACAGCATTTTTCCTTGTGTGTATTAATCGTTGTCCCCCCCCCCCCGTAAGCTGGATGTTCCACAAATTATTTCACAAATCATTTTGATAGTAGGTATCCAGATCAAGCGCCCCTTTTCACTAATTTAGGAAATGGTACAGTACACAAATGAAAAAATAATTGAATGTTCCTCATAACGGAAGTCTAGCACATTGAAAGAACAATGCATTTTTTTTCCTGTACATTTTTGTTGTGAACATTGAAATGTTTGGTAATACTCCACGCATACAGTTTTTGCAGGGAAATCGGCACCGAGATTGACAGTGCAAATTGGTACGGTGTTTTGAAGGGCACTTAAACAATTTTTATCAAAATTTCAGATTGGCCTATCCACCGTTGTAGCATTTCAAGCCAAAGCATGAGAGACTCTTAAAAGCTGAGAACAAACTGAGGGCTGATGGGGGTGGGAGGGAGGGGAGGGTGGGTGATGGGTATTGAGGAGGGCACCTGTTGGGATGAGCACTGGGTGTTGTATGGAAACCAAATTGACAATAAATTTCATATATTGAGAAAAAAAAGAAAATTTGTCCTGCAAATATGCCTACATGAGGTCCCCAGTATTATGCTTCATCGTGGGCATCTGTGTGCGTGCATGCATGCTAGTCGATGCATGAACAGACTCGCAGAGGTGGAGAATTGATAAAGTCTCTTGGCTCCTTCTTGCATCTAACCCTGGAGCTGCTGCAAAAGACACAGAGAGAGAGTCAGAGATCCTAGAGCGTAACTAAAACTATGCACATCATTTCAAGAGGGAGAAAGTGCTGGAGTGTCAATATGACAGGGTAAAAGGAGGTCTGAGCGTCACAGGTGGCAGAGGCGGGGCAAGAACTTGAGGGCTGACCCGCCGCCCCCCCCTCCCCCGCCCTTTGCGATGGATCCCAGAGCAGGGAAACTGGGGCAGTTGTATCCAGAGCAAGACAGGCCTGGAGTTCTGTGGGGGTCATGGGCGGGTGACAAGGACTGACTGACGCTGGCTGGCCCTGGGACAATCCCAGCAGAGGGTGGCCGAGAGCAGCACCGTCTGCAGCCTAGAATCCGGCCCATTCCCAGAGGAGGAGAAGGACAGGGGTGAAAAAGGGAAGTGACTGCGAGCAAATTGTTACACCTGGAAACCCTCGGCACAACCCTACCGGGAGGAGGACGAACGTGGATCAAGGGTCTTGCCTCCAACCTCATCTGTTCCCCCACCCAGCCTTCATCATCACAGCCAAGCCATCAAATAGTCCCAAAGGAATCTGAGTTCTAGGAAAATACGACACACCAACTTAAACAATCTGTGCCGTAAGAAGCAGAAATAATGGATGCGAATTTGTTAAATTGTTTATTTATGTTTAAATAAAATAAGCCAAGTTGGTTAACATATAGTGTAATAATGGTTTCGGGAGTAGAGTCCAGTGATTCGTCACGTCCATATGACCCCCAGTGTTCATTCCACCAAGGCTGTCCTTAATGCCCCTCACCCATTTACCCATCTCCCCAACCCTCTCCCTTCCAGCAACCCCCAGTTTGTTCTCTGTATTTAAAAGTCTCTTATGGTTTGCCTCGCTCTCTGTTTTTATCTTATTTTTCCTTCCCTTCCCCTATGTTCATCTGTTTTTGTTTCTTATATTCCACATATGAGGGAAATCATATGATATTTATCTTTCTCTGACTTATTTCGCTTGGCATAATACACTCTAGTTCCATCCATGTTGTTGCAAATGGCAAGATTTCAATCTTTTTGATCGCCGAGTAATACTCCACTGTTATACATATATATACCACATCTTCTTTATCCATTCATCAGTCGATGGACATTTAGGCTCTTTCTGTAATTTGGCTATTGTGGATATATATATTTTTTGTTTTAGAGAGAGGTCGAGCATGAGTGGGGGAGGGGGCAGAAGGGGAGAGATAGAGAAAGCGAGAGAGAGAGAGAGAGAGAGAGAGAGAGAATCTCAAGCAGGCTCCACACTCAGCATGGAGCCCGAATCGGGGCTCAATCCCACGGCCCTGGGATCACGACCTGAGCTGAAATCAAGAGTTAAATGCTTATCCAACGGACCCACCCAGGCACCCCCGGGTTCGAATTTCTTAAAGTTAAAACAAGGAAAACGAATATCCAAATCCAAAGATTTTAGGAACAAAAAATAGGAATAAGAAGTTTTGAAGAGCCATTTGGTGACTCTGGGACATGAAAAATATACTGCAAATAAATAAATAAAGGCCACATTGTTTGGGCGTGAAAAACATTGTGAAAAATGAAAGCCACATATATTGTCCAAGGAGAAGTTGGCTGGCATAATGAGTACAGCTGAAGAGCGAATTAGTGAGCTGAAGGATTCAGTCAATGAACCCTCCTGGAAAGCAATTGGGAGGGATAACTCGTTGGAAGAAAAGAGAGTAAAAGTTACGTATTAGAATTGCAGTAGGAGTGTCAGGAGGGGGAAAGAAAGAATAAATGGAGAGGAAGCGGTGATTTGCCAGAACTAAAGTGGGAGATGGAGTTTGGGAGAACGGCGGGGACCTTCAGGGCCCCAGGTCCTGGGCTGTCAGCAAGGGACTCTAATCCAAAGTGGCACTCCAAGCACAGTGGGACTCCTGAGTATAGTCAAGCATGGTAATTTATTATTATTTATTTACAAGAAACAGATTGTCTTTTGACCTTCCTATTCCTGCCGGGCTAGTACTGAGCTATTGTTCAGCACAAAGGAAGAATGCAAAGTGTGTGGCAGTTTCCAACTCGATGCCTCCTGGTCAGATTTTGATGGATCAAAGGATGTAAATGAGCCGCAAGCCCCTTGTTAAGCCCTCTTCCCCTTGATCACCCCCTTCAGACACTGAGCATCAGGGCAGCCGCTGCAGATTTTAACTCTTCTGTTCCTGGTGCAATTTCTTTCTGAAATTCATTTTCTCTTGCACCAACTGCTTCCTATGCTCTCCTCAAATTTGCCACATTGTTTTGGTTTATCACTCTTCCTTCTCTTCTTTTTTTCTTAATTTTTAAATGTTTATTCATTTTTTGAGAGAGAGACAGACAGAACATGAGCGGGGGGGGGGGCAGAGAGAAAGGAGGAGACAGAATCCGAAGCAGGTTCCAGGCTCTGAGCTGTCAGCACAGAGCCCAGCTTGGGGCTCTGACCCATGAACTGCGAGATCATGACCTGAGCCGAAGTCAGACACTTGACCGACTGAGCCACCCAGACGCCCTTCCCTTCTTCTCTTCTTTCTGTATTCTTCTCTTTCATCATTTCTAGTTTCTGCTCTTTTTCACTATTTTCAAAGTTACTCATTGATTCATCCATCAATTCATCTATTCAACAATTACTTTGAGGGGTGCCCAGGAGGCTCAGTCAGTTAAGCGTCATGATCTCATGGTTCATGAGTTCGAGCCCCTCATCGGGCTCTGTGCTGACAGCTCAGGGCCTGGGGCCTGCTTCAGATTCTGGGTGTCCCCCTCTCTCCACCCCTTCCCCCACTCGCACTCCCTCTCTCTCTCTCAAAAAGAAATAAACATTTAAAAAATTTTTAAAAAACAGTTGCTTGGAGCACCCACCATGTTCCAGAAACTATTGAAGTCACTGAGGACACAGTACACAAGACTGAACAAAGGTACCCGAACCCACTCTAGTGAGGAGGACAGATAATAAAGAGTCAACGAACAACAAGAAAAAAGAAAAATCTAGAGACTAGACAAATGCAATGAAGATAATGGCATATATTAGAGAATGATGTGGGGTGGAACAGGAACGCTTTAGATGAGGAGAGGGGTGTCCCAGGGTAAGTCTTTCTGAGGAGGTGACAGTTGAATTGAGGTCTGAATGGCAGGGAGGCGTCAACTCCGTGAGATCTGATGGAAAAACATTTCAGGTAGAAGGAAAGGCATGGGCAAATGCCTTGAGGTCGGAATGGTACATCCTTCAACCTTCGCTTCCTTTTTCTCCTTTCTTCTCTCTAGCAAATTCCAGAATAAATGTTTCCTTCCTAGTAAATTCTGGAATAAATTCCAGAATAAATTAGAGCGTCCTCACGATTTTCATTCCTGTGGCCTGGTTTCTGTTTCCACTGCCTCCCTGAAACAGTTGTCTTGCTTCCCCGAGATTGTTCCCTTGGCCGCCACCAATGTCATCCAAGGTGTGACAGTGATCTGAGAAGAAAGAAGAAGAAACAGAGAGAACGTTAGCCTGTGGGTCTCTTGGTCCAGCAGTTGGATGTCTATAGCTCAGCCTCAGTCTGTTTGGGAGTAGGTCTTTATCAAGGTAGGGAATGCAGGAGAAACCTTAATGAGATATGAAAGCCCTCGTACACCTCTGGACCCTGGACTGGATGCCCGTCTTCTGTATTTCTCTCGCCTCCATTATCACTGTTCCCTCTTTTTGTGACCTGTGTATGCAGCCGTACACAGGTCCTTCTCTTTGATCTTCACAAGACTGCCTGTTCCTCATTATTGAATTATTGGCCCTATATCCTCATCTCCTTTCTGATAGTATTATCCACCCACCTGTCATGGCCTCATCGTGGGTCGAGTGCACCTCCTTGCCTCTTGATCTTACTCTGGCCGTTGGGATGTTAGTGGACAAGACACAGGCGGAGGCTTAGAATGTGCTTGTGTCGTGGGGCTGACTCTTGTGCACTCCTGTCATTACTGTGGGATGCAAATGCCCTGATCATAGTCGAGCTCATCCCAGTGAAGTTCAGCAGACCTGAGTCCAGCCCGGCCTTGATTAGCTAAAAAGCAGCTGCCCCAGTGACATGGGAGCAAGAAATTCACATAAATACAACATAAGTGTAACTCAATAAATATTTGTTGAATAAATGCCTGTGGCTTATAAGTAATTATTCGTTTCTAGATCTGAGTTTTTGGGTTTGGGGGCATTAACGTTTCTGGACGCCGAGAGCCATCTGTGTTCCAGGTTAGTAGTGGACACTTTGATCACTCTTTGGAATGGGTCTGAGGTTTCCTCAGGAGCTTCCTTAGCAGCCTCAGCACCCACATACTGGATAATCAGACAGGGGCCAAGGCAGATTCCCGCTGAATTCCTAAGGATTTCAGAGTTCAGTCCCTTCAGTCCTGATTTTTTACGGTCCTTTTTTTATTGTCACGAATTCTTAAGTGTATTCTGTGCTTTGAATGGCCATCGGCCAGGGCTCTAAGGCTAGACAGTCTCCAAGCTGCCAGGACACGCTGCGGAATGATCCGAGGGTCTGCATGGTGATGAGGACCAATCTGATGCCCACTTATCACGGAGGATGAGATGGAGAGATGCATTCCCATTTACTGCCCGTGAGAGCAGTTGTGTTACCTGATTTATAAGTCCCCAGGGCCTTCCCATTGCGCATTTGAGTGTCTGCGTCAGACTTTCTTTTGTCTGAGCGTCTCCGCTCTGGCCTCGAGGATTTCAAAGAGGAATGGACTCACGCTGACTTTGTTGGGCAGACAAAGCTGTGGGTGATGATTCCAAACTGGGAAGTCTGTATACAGAAAGCTAGGATCTACCCGTGAGAGGTGGCAGTCTGGTGGCTGCTGGAGGACGTGACCCTAAGAAGTGAACACAGGCCGCCTGTTCTCGCACCCCCGAGTTGTCCTAGGGTCACTTCCTCCTTTGGATGAGCACAAGCCCCAGGCTGATCCAATCAGATGTCTTCTTTCTGGAACCTGGAGGAGTGTGGATGACGGGAGATCACTGGACTGTGTTCATCTCCGCGGCGGGGTCCAGAAGAGACCCATCACTGCTTCCTCACGCCCGGAGCGGCTCCAACTCACATTCTCTCTGCTTGTCCAGGTTTTCCTTCAATTTTTGGAACTTCTCCATAAATCCCTCCAATAAATTCCCTTTTTACTAGATCAGCTAGGGCTGATTCTTCACTTGCATGCAAAACATCCTGACAGGTGCTGGCTGTCCCCCATAGGAAGCTGTCAGAAGAAGTGGCCTTTTGCGGGGCTTGAAATGAAGATGGCAAGCTTCAGCCTCTCAGCAGGGTGTCATGCCATGGAATAATCTTGGCTTCAGTTTGCTGAAGACCTCAAGACCCCGCCCTCATTCATGGCTCATGTGTCCGCTAGCCCATTTCCCCCAAATTTACCCTATTTATCTTTAGCTAACCACCAGTCGATCACAATACCAGAGGGTATTGTGTTTGGCTAGACGTATCACATAGTGCGGTATGGCGTGGTGTCATGTGATACAGTGTGGTGTCGTATCAGGAGCACGGCACGGCACGTTACCTAAGGGTATGGGTTTTGGAGCCAGACTCCGCAGGTTCAAATCCCAGCTCTGCCATATACGATCTCAAATGAATTACTAAGTCTCTCTGGGACTCAGTTTCTTTAACTGTAAATGTGAATAATGGTAGTACCTAGGTTATAGGATTGTAGGAAAGATTAAATGAGTTGACAAGGTAACTGGCAGATGGCAAGCCCTGTAAATATTAGCTATTATTATGCCAAAGAGCTACATGCCTCTTAAGGATTATAGGTCCCTGTGCTTTTCGGATTCACAACTGTGGTTCCTTAACCTTGTGAAACGCATGGTTGGCAAGATCGGCTGCTCTCTCTTGGGCTTGACTTGGTGTGTACATTGGAAGGAAGGGAAAAGCACATTTTATAACCCCCTTCATTATGCCAGGTGTCGTGAAAAATGCCTCTTTGAAGATCATAACGACACCCCCAAGAGACAGATATTGTTACTACCATTCTACAGGTCAGAGACTTAGAGCTCAGAGAGGTTAAATAACTTGTCCTAGGTCACTCAGCTAGTAAGACACGGAATTTCCATTCTCCCAGGTCTGTCTCATTCTGTTTCCACTGGGTACATGGCTTCCACAAAGCCCCCAAGGGAGTGACTCCCGCATTTCTCATCACTCGCCATGCTGAATGCACCCCAGAGAAGCAGTAGACCCTTATTCCCACTCTTTTTGCATTGTTACTTTTTTTTGTTTGCTCAGTCTCTGTAGGAGATCAAGGACAACACCGCACAGGGACAGGTTTGGCATCTGACTTGGTGTGCTGATAAAGGAGGGGGTACAGCTTGGTGGTTAAGCCCGTGGGCTCTCCATGGGGTCACTGGGGTCTGAGTCACTGCTGTGTACCTTCCCTGATGTGCATCTTTGGGCGGGTTACACGATCCCTACAAATCCCAGGCTCCTCATCTGGAAAGGAGGGATGGAAATGATCATAGTTAACTCTCAGAGGGTTTGGACATGTTAAGGGAAATACATCTTGGGGGAAAGACAGTTGAAACATTTTTTAAAACTTTGGCAGAGGGTGACTTTCCAATCAAACAAGACTGTAAACCCAGAATACGCAAAGAAAAGACAGACACATGTGACTACATTAAAAAAACAAAACCTGGGGCACCTGGAGCAACTCAGTTGAGTGTCCGACTTTGGCTCACATCATGATCTCACGGTTTGTGAGTTCAAGCCCCACATCGGGCTTGCTGCTGTCAGTGCAGAGCCTGCTTCAGATCCTCTGTCCCCCTCTCACTGCCCCTCCCCTGCTTGCCCTCTCTCAAAAATAAATAAAACGTTAAAAAAATTAAAAAACAAACACCAAATCTGTCAAAAGAACGAAACAAAATCAAAAGCCAAACTTTCCCACATATGATTTTTTTTATAACATGTGTGACAGTAAGAGTATTAATAGCCCTAATAGAGAGCTATTGATACACACAACTTGGATGTATCTCCAAGGCATTATGCTGAGTTAAAGAAGCCAATCTTGTGGAGCCTGGATGGCTCAGTCGGTTGAACGTTCGATTCTTGATTTCAGCTCAGGTTGTGATCATAGGGTTGTGGGATCGAGCCCTGTGTTGGGCTCCACCCTGAGCATGGAGCCTGCTTAAGATTCTCTCTCTCTCTCTCTCTCTCTCTCTGCCCCCACTAATCCTCTCCCTTGCTTGTCCTCTCTCTCTCTCACTCTCTCTAAAAATAAACAAACAAATAAATAAAACGAAGGACATCTTAAAAGTGCACAGGGGAACTTTTGGAGGTGATGGCAACGTTACGTGTTCTTATCGTGGTGGTGGTTGTATGAGTGAATAGATGTATGAAAGACTCCCAAAGGTCAATTCTACTGTGTGATAATTTGCTTAATTATCAAGCAAGCTTCACAAAAACAACAAAAAGAAGTTATAATTCGGTCTATCGGCCTGGAGGGCCGATATACTTAGGGGGAAAAAAGTTGTAAAATCGTGTGTATAATATGCTTCTATTTTTGTAAAAGCACATACCCCGAAGACCTTTTCTACATATGATTCTATGTTTGCATGTTTCTGTGAGTGTGAGAAAGAGGTGGAAAATACACACCAGGCTGCTGGTGGTGGTGGTTATCTGAAGAAGGCAGGACTGGAAGAGGAGCATTAGAAGGTATTTAAAAAAAATTTTTTTTTCTTAATGTTTTTATTTATTTTTGAGAAGAGAGAGACAGAGCATGAGCAGGGAAGGGGCAGAGAGAGAGGGAGACACAGAATTGGAAGCAGGCTCCAGGCTCTAAGCCATCAGCACAGAGCCCGATGCGGGGCTCGAACTCACAGATTGTGAGATCATGACCTGAGCCGAAGTCGGACGCTCAACTGACTGAGCCACCCAGGCGCCCCAAGAAGGTATTTTTTTAATGCTTATTTATTTACTTTGAAAGAGAGAGCACGAGTGAGCAGCGGAGGAGCAGAGAGAGAGAGGAAGAGATAGAATCTCTCCTCCACAGTCAGCAGCATGGAGCCCCGTGCAGGGCTCGAACTCACAAACTGTGAGATCAGGACCCCAGCTGAAACCAAGAGTCAGAGGCTTAACCGACTGAGCCACCCAGGCTCCCCAAGAAGGTATTTCTTTATACGTCTTCGCATTATTTCACTGGCTACATTGAGCAAACACTACATCTTGAATTAAAACCAGAAACTCAAACAGAAACAATAATGGAAAACTGAAGAAACAGAAGGAGGCTAGAAAGAAGGCCAGCAGGGAAGAAGAGAAAGTTGAAACAAGAAGCCAGCTGGCAGAAAAAATGGCCCTGGGGCTTGGTGGTCAGGGTGCCCGGGTGGTGCCAAATTCCCAAATCAGAAATACATGGATGTTGCCGGAATAGTAAACCACCCTGAATCTGGAGCCAGGAACAAGCGATCTATCAGGCGTTAAGACTCGGGCTCATTTCTAGGACCCAGGCCAGCCTCTTTGGTTCCTCTTTGTTTCTTCTTCTGTCCACATGTTTATTCACGCATCCATCCGACGTCCACCTACCGTTGGCTGAATGCCTACTGTGTTTTCAGTTGTTAAAATTTATTTTACTCTGCTCCTCCTCTAGATCATAATAAAATCCAAAGCCACATTCAGATTCTGGAGTGCTTGGCTTTAAAGATGAAAATAGGGAGCACCTGGCTGGCTTAGTCGGTAGAGCATGTGACTCTTGATCTCAGGGTTGTAAGTTTGAGCCCCACGTCGGGGGTGGAGATTACTTAAAAAAAAAAAGTAAAATCTTTAAGAAAAAAAAGATGAGGGGCGCCTGGGTGGCTCAGTCAGTAGAGCATCGAGGTCCTGATCTCAGGGTCATGAGTTTAAGCTCCGCATTGGGCTCCGCGCTGGGCTTGAAGTCCACTTAAAACAATAAATACATAAAGAAACAAAAAAATAAAGATGAAAACATATGGAGACATTGGGATCCGTTCCTCAGCTTTTATTTCTGTGACTCAGCCTCAGGGATCAGCCCTCTCGTGGTAAGTGGCCATGACGGCTCAACCTAGGCGAAACTGGTATCTATTCAGGCTCCCGGGTCTCTGAGATGGGCATCTGGGAGTCTCAGAATACAACGACAGACTTTGCAGTGAGTCGCTCCCATACTTTTGAAGAATCCAGGGCACCTCCTCAACCTTTCCTGATATGATTGATGAGAGAATGTTCCCCACTCTATGATGAGAGTAGACTTCTGGCGCTAGACTCCCTGGGTTCAAATCCCAGCTTCACCATTCATTGACTGTGTGCCCTGGGGCGAGTTTACTAACTTTTCCAGGGGCCTCAGCTTTCTCATCTATAGGCCAAGTGTCAGGCTAAATGTGTTACTAGATAGAAAACACTTGAAACCGTGCCTGCTCATAGTATGCTTCATTGTCAGCATTACAATTATTGTTGTTGATAACTATGT
This sequence comes from Herpailurus yagouaroundi, assembly GCF_014898765.1. NCBI lineage: Eukaryota > Metazoa > Chordata > Mammalia > Carnivora > Felidae > Herpailurus > Herpailurus yagouaroundi. The sequence goes on from NW_024412627.1 coordinate 167,001, forward strand.
GGTTACAGGGTTGCATTGGTTACAGGAAAAGTCCACTCTATTGTTTTGAATAACAGAAGACACTGCACAATCTGTATAGCAGAATCATATTGAGGCTACAACTATGTGTGTACGTGTGTAGGCATACGTGTCCATGTTTGCATGCACATATGTATGCACACTTGAAAATGCAGAGGGAAGGGGCGCCTGGGTGGCTCAGTCGGTTAAGCATCTGACTTCGGCTCAGGTCATGATCTCACAGTTCGTGGGTTTGAGCCCCACGTCAGGCTCTGGGCCGAAAGCTCAGAGCCTGGAGCCTGCTTCGGATTCTGTGTCTCCCTCTCTCTCTGTTCCTCCCCTGCCTGTGCTCTCTGTGTCTCTCAAGAATAAATAAACGTTAAAAAAAAATTTTTTTTTAAAAGAAAAGAAAATGCATAGGGAAGAAGGTGAGACACCACACTTCAAACCGTGCCCAGTGGTGATCTCGGAAGAGCGGCTTTGGGAGAGGATTAAAAGGGAAGTTTTACTTATTATTTTATATTCTTCTGTATTGTTACAAAATTTACTGTCAGCGTTATTGTTTTGGTAATTTAAAAACAAAAAGAAAATTAAACCAAAGGAATCAATAGACTTTAAAATGGAGGTTAGCCCAACCAGAGAATGTTCTTCCATTGTCTATTACAGAAAACTTACTATTTTTCTGTCATGGGTTGTATGAGAGTCACAAAGATGGCCATAAAATGTAATATTTTTTCTTTAATATGAGAACAATTCCTGGGATTGTTGATCCTAATGCGAAGGTGAGATTTGTCTGATATAGATCCATGGGTCAGTCTAATAAATCACTCTGCTGGTGGCTGCATTAGAAATTCAAAGTCTGGAGGTGCAAATCTCAATGTGTCTACGGCTCCCCAGATACCACTATGTCTTGATCCCTGTTGCCCACAGCCTTGGTGGACTGAGCTCACAGAATTCGGAGCTGGGCATTCCTCTCCGCATGTCTCCTTCTTCTTTAGAGCTGCGCCTCCCTCTTAGTCTAAATGAGGTGCCTGGAGTTAACTTGCTGCAGTGGAGAATGCAATCAGAGGTTTGCTTTTGTCTCGTTGGAAAAGCAAAATGATATAGAAGGCTGGGGTCAGTTCCGGTGATGGCGGGCAGACTCTCAGGCAAGACCTCAAAGTGACAGAAACTATTTTATCCACTCCCCTGGAATGAGGTCCCTTTAGACACGGGCTCACATTGTCTAGACACACAGACTAATTTACAAACCAAATTTGTAGTGTTACCATGCAAGCGGGTAAAGCATTGCAATGGGTCAGGATTTTCAGGTCTCATCCTTAGGATGCTCTCCCAACCAATAAGGTAATTGGAAAATCGACAAGATATTGAATGCATGCTTGGTGGATGGTTAATCTGGGAACGGTGCGACCTGAGAATGAGACAGCCTCAGGGTCAGATCAGAGTTCCACCATGCACTCTGTGGCCAGATGCATGTTGCTATCACTCCCCAAAACTCGGTTTTGTCATCTGGATGAAGAAGATAATAGTATTGCTTTAGACGGAACCCCTGGAAACAGACTCTGAGATGGAGAGTTCCGAGCACAGGTTTCCTGGAAGATACACTTGCAAGAAAGTGAGAACCGCAAGACTGGGCAGGGCGTAAACGGGATGTGGCTGCAAATGGGGGCTGGAATTTGGACAGGAACTCTATCTGGGACAGCCCTTCAGAGTCCTTGCAAACTGAGAGAAAGGCTGAGCCTTTGAACTCTTGAGCCAATCCGTCATTGGCCATATGCCATCCCCTGAGAGGGTGTATAACCTTGGGCAGCGTAGCTCCCCATAACCGAGGGCAATCTCCAAGGAGGGGCAGAGCTGTGAGCCTCCAGCAGCCTGCATGCCCAGCAGGGCTACACTGGCTTTGAGGCGGGGGTCTTGGTGTTGCTTCCCGGGATCCACTGCACGTCCATATTCCAGGTTTGGGCAGGGGACTAGAAAGCACGTAGCATTTCTTCTATCTATCCCTCTTGAGAAATATTTCTCAATGACTTTGGAAGAGTATGGGGATGGTTTTCCTCTTCTGTCCTTTATTGGACCTTCCTGGTAGCCAAAACCCCCGCACCCACTGGAAATCTCTCTTTGCCTTGCGCAGTGCAAAATGAACACTAACAAAGCCTTCACCTCGGCTTTGCTTTATCTGTCACTACAGGACCCATAGCCTCTTGACAGGTAGGTAATCAGGAGAGGGTCTGCTCATATAGCACTTACATACTGCCATTTTTTCTCACATTTTTTTCTGGCTGGAGATTTTGGAGACTCTTTCGTATCCCGAGCAGTGTTTTGGTTTTGGTTTTGTTTAGTGGTTTTATTTATTTTTGAGAGAGAGAGGCACAGAGTGTGAGTGGGGGAGGGGCAGAGAGAGAGGGAGACACAGAATCTGAAGCAGGATCCAAGCTCTGATCTGTCAGCACAGACCTCGATGCGGGGCTTGAACTCATGGATGGTGAGATCATGACCTGAGCTGCAGTTGGACGCTTAACTGACTGAGCCACCCAGGAGCCCCTCCTTTTGTTTTTCAGTTTATTTATTTATTTTGAGAGGGAGCGAGAGGGAGCGGGCTTGAGCAGGGGCGGGGCAGAGAGAGAGAGGGAGAGAGAGAATCCCAAGCAAGCTCCACCCTGTCAGCACAGAGCCCGACTTGGGGCTCAAACTCATGAACTGTGGGACCATGACCTGGGCCGAAACCGAGAGTTGGACGCTTCACCGACTGAGCCATCCCGATGCCCCTCCTGGGCAGTATATTCTATGAAGTATTGCTCAGGTCATCGAGGTTGGACGTTGTTTTTTTTTTTATTGACTTCAGAAGCAGAAGGTCACGTTTTCTTGACTTTGAACTCAAACTTTCAGGGAAGGAGCCTCTAATACTACACTTGATCTTAGCCAAAAGGCCGAGAAGCGATGGGAAGGAGCCTCTCAGAAGTCATGTATCCTTACTATCCAGACGACATGTGCTCAGGAGGATTTTCTCTTTTGGTTTCTTGTTTGGTTTTGTGTTTTCTCTCTTCTGATACTACCAAGCGGTGTCCAGAACAGGGAAGGCTGAGGCAGACTGGAAAAAGAGGTAAGAGGGGACCGAAGATTATGGCAATAGTTTTGGGCAGGTAGGATCATCTGGGAGAGGGATAAAAGACTTCAGGATATCGAAAAAATCAGTGCCCGGATCTCTGAGCAAAGTGGCTGAAGCAGAAATCATCAGAAGAGCCAAAGATTTTAATTGAAGGAAGTCATGTAGTGATTAAGATTCTGTTAGTTGAAAAGTAATTAAACCAACTCAAGACAGCTTAGGGAAGAAGATTTCTTTTTAAGAATGCAGTGGTGTTTTACAAAACCCAAGGGCAAGGATGCAGCCCACCTCAGGGAACACAAGCAGACTCTTTGACTCACTTCTGTTTCTCTCTGTATATATGCTCTCTGGCACTTTTGAAAATATGTCCTCAAATTCTTTGGCGATTCCTTCCTCCAGTTGGGAGTCTAATTCCCCTCTCACTGAGCACGGGCTGCACTTCCTGTCTCACTCTTAATGAATAAAATGTGGCAGAATGAGGGTTTGTGACCTCTGAAACCGGGGCATAAAGGGTGCTGTGGCTTCCTCCCTACTCTCTTTCTTGGATCACTTGTTCTGGGGAAGCCATGTCACGAGGACACTCACATTGCCCTGCGGAGAGGTCCATGTGGTGAGGCACTCATGCCTCCTGCCAATATCCGTGTGAGGAAGCCATCTTGGAAGTGGATTCTTCAGCCCCGACCAAACGTTCAGATGCTACAGGCTCAGCCAGCATCCTGACTGCAACCTTGCAAGAGAGCCTGGGCCACAACCATACAGCCAAGCCCCTTCTGAATTCTTGATCCCCAGAAACTGTGAGATAACGTGTTTACTGTTTAATTCACTAAGTTTTGGGGGCTAGTATTTTACACAGCAACTGGGGCGCCTGGGTGGCTCTGTTGGTTAAGCATCTGACTTTGGCTCAGGTCATGATCTCATGGTTCGTGGGTTCATGCCCTGCGTTGAGCTTTGTGCTGACAGCTCAGAGCCTGGAGCCTGCTTCGGCTTCTGTGTCTCCCTCTCTCTCTGCCCCTGCCCTGCTTGTGCTTTGTCTCTCTCTGTCTCTCACAAATAAATAAATGTTTCAATTAAAAAAATGTTGTCTGTAACAATAGGTAATAAATATAGGACTAGAAATAATCCCTGCCAATATTCTCCTCATTTAGAGAGCAGTCATCAGAGAGAAGAGTCTTAGTCTCATTTCCAAAAGGAAAGATCTTGATTGACACAGTTAGATCAAGTGCTCAGATGTGAAGCAATAAATTGTGGCTAAGACGGGGGCAGCCTCATTTACAGGGGGACTTTTATTATAATCATGTGAAAATGTGAGGTAATTTGGTAAGGAGTACCTAGAAGACACCAAAGCAAATTCCCCAATGGAACAGGACTTTATTTCTTTGGTCACCAGAGCATCTCCTAAGGCAGATGAAGCTTACCTCAGTTGTAATACAGTGATTCGAACTTAGGTAGCAATACCACGTATTAAACTTAAGTGTGCGATCAGCTTCTAGCTGTACATTTGCAGAGACTGATGGGTTATTTGGCCACCTGTTCCCTCCTGCCCAACTACCCTTGTTTCTGTGGCTCCAGAACAGCCTTCCTAGCCACTTTCAAGTTGATTAATATTTTCCGAAGTTTTCTTCTGACAACCGTAGGGCACCTTTTTCGGAAAGTTCCCACATTTCTTCTAATATATGGGAAAAACTTAAATTCCCCTGTCTTTTCCAGAAATAGAAGGAGAATTTCTCCCCACCCTCACTCTCTCCAGCTAGGTGTATGGGAGAAAGAAACACAATAAGTCTTGATGGCTTCTGACTTATAAGTCAAATTAAGGCACTTAACGCAAGTGATGTTATGAAGAAAGTCAATGAGGTCATAGGGAGTGAGATTACTATTATAATGATATGTGCATTGGATGAATAAACTTTTCAGACTGAATGTTATGGCAAAAACATTTCCTAAAGTGATTGTGTACATGGCCTCAGGATTAGGGTTACTTTTGAAACAAGATCAGCTTTGAAATCATGATGTCTCTGGGGGAACGTCTGATAAGCAAAGTAGCCAGGGCACAACTCATGATCATAAGGTATGGAACAAGTATAAATCTGCTAAGAATGGACCTTCACCTCCATCCCTTGTAATCCATTTAAAAAAAACTTTTTTTAACGTTTATGTTTATTTTTGAGACAGAGAGAGACACAGCATGAACGGGGGAGGGGCAGAGAGAGAGGGAGACACAGAATCGGAAGCAGGCTCCAGGCTCTGAGCCATCAGCCAGAGCCTGACGCGGGGCTCGAACTCACGGACCGCGAGATCATGACCTGAGCTGAAGTCGGACGCTTAGTCGACTGAGCCACCCAGGCGCCCCTGTAATCCATTTTTAGAATATTCATGGCAAATGTCTTCTAACTCTTCTCCGGACTTAACCCTTCCCTAACATAACCCCTAACTCAGGGCTGTGTCTTCTCACCTGTGTGTGCCAGCGTCCTTCAGAGTCTTTGTGAACTTTCTAGCTTAATTGTCAGTTAAGGTTTAGAGTCTCTGTTGCTAGCTTAGAACAGTGGGGCCGCCAGTTGTTTTTTTTTAATCCAGATTTGTGGGTCTAATACTTACCGGCCAGTAAAACTTTCCCTTACAACGATATTAACCTAATTGTCAATCCTAGTTCGGGTGTTTTATTGAGTGTTCAAATTTTCCTGGGAGGTTTGTATTGGGCTGTTTAATTTTAATCCAGAAGTCCTTGATAGGAATGTTTTTGGACTCTTTTGACCCATATTATCACATATTTCCAGAATCATTGTGCCAATTTCCACTTCCACAAATAGTTCATAGAAGAAGGACTTGTACCTTCCTATGCCAAGCATCTGCTGGTTTAACAGACCTTGTCCATTGCTGACTTTCTGGAGAGTCAACCAATCAGTACTTGAGTCTAAAAGTGAAAGATGACTACATCTCCCTAAAATATCTTTGATTTTTAGTGTCATTGAATGTTCGTATTACTTACATTTCTTTTTATATAAATTGCCTATTCGTGATCTTTTTTTCCCCTCCATTACGGGATTAGGATGTTTTCTTAATGACTTTATGTATATGTTACATATTTATTTATTTTAAATACCATGGGGCTTGAACTCATGACCCTGAGATCAAGTTGCCTGCTGTACTGAGTCAACCAAGTACCCCAGATGTTTTCTTAGTGATCTTTAAAAAGCTCTTTAGGGGCGCCTGGGTGGCTCAGTCGGTTAAGCGGCCGACTTCGGCTCAGGTCATGATCTCGCGGTCCATGAGTTCGAGCCCCGTGTCAGGCTCTGTGCTGACCGCTCAGAGCCTGGAGCCTGTTTCAGATTCTGTGTCTCCCTCTCTCTGACCCTCCCCCGTTCATGCTCTGTCTCTCTCTGTCTCAAAAATAAATAAACGTTAAGAAAAAAAATTTTTTTAAATAAAAATAAAAAGCTCTTTATACAGGAAAACTAGTAACTCTATGTATTTCATGGTGATTCTAGCCTTTAACGATTCATTTTTGTCTCTGAAACAATGTATAAAACAGGGGGAAGTCAACTCTAAAGTAAAAAAGTATCCCTTATCTTTTTCCTTGTGGTTAATCGGTCTGTGGCAACTCTGATGTGTATAGGAGCCAGTTAGAAATTTTAATTCAGTGGGGTATTGTAGAATAAATTTGCAGTGGGGTAAAAACATTCCTGCATTTAATTTCCAACTCCATCCCTTTCTGTTCTGAGTAAGATTTTTAACTTGCTCCACTTTGGTTTTCTTAGATACTGACTGAGAATAATGCCCATGGCTGGGATGCTAGGTTATTGCAAGGATTCAGTTACACAGGGCACACGAAGATGCGTTATAAACTGTGATGTATGTAACTTGCTCTAAATGTAATCTGGATGGTCAGTCCTTCAGAGATTAGCTTCCGCTGTTCTGGGCAGCGGAAGCTAATCTCTGGCTTGGATGAGGGTTCAACAAGTAGTCAAAAGGGTCAAAAGTAGCTTCTCTGTGAACAGTGATGGAAAAGGCATCTCTCATTTTTATAAAAACAACAATCTTAGACTAAAAGGGTAAAGAAAAGGAGACTAGTCTGAGGATTTAACTGGTATTATGGATGTGTTGTAGAAGGAACCATGAGGTCAGTGACAGCAGGTGGAAATATCATGTTTGCTTTTCTCACCCAGCACCAACCTATCACTTATGAAGCCTATGCTTTGTTATCACTGATGTCCCAAGAAAGTCACCTTCGATGGGGTTTATTCTCTCTCCTGGTTCATCCCTGTAGATGACTTTGGAGGAAAACTGATTCATGATCAATGAAACATAGAATCAAAATCCTCCACATTTAATCCTGACTCAGCATGGATTAGTGGGAACGGATGCTAAGTTCCATGCCCCAAACTTAAAAATATAAGGTGTACTGTTTTTTATAAAAGGATGTTAGCTCGTCGTTTAACCTCTCTGCACCTTAGATCTCTACACTTGCCCTGATCACTTTATATGTATGCTGTGCTAATTGGAAAAGATAATGTGTGTAAAGCTCTTCGTAAGCTGTCATCGTGTCATCAGTGTAAGAAAAATAAACACGATTTAAACGAAATGAATGTTGGTATCCGGACAGACAAGAGCAGAATTTGGTTGCCACGTCGCCCCAAGCACACTTTTTGAGAGCAGTTTAAGAAAATGGAAACAAAACAAAACAACGTACTCTGTAAATTAACCCTTTGCACCAGATTTGCTCCTGTAATCCAGGTGTACCTGGATATACTTGGTAATACCACCAAGTCATGATAGTGGGCCGGTCTGTTTGATCTGAAGTCGGGCAATCCTAATAGAGAAGCTCACTGAATCCTAACTGGGTAGCCAGGCCTCCGAGGGTTAACTCAGATTTCCATCGAACAGGCTAGATTGCCATCAAAACCTCCCAAAAATCTTCATCAGCACCCTTCTTAGGGTTTTTACCCCCCTCCTTGGCTGTTCACAGCTTTGAGCACACTGGTGAGATGTTCCCCTCTCACTGCTTTCACCTCCCCCCACCGCACCTCAGTCAGCAGATCCTAACACTTGCGATATCTGTCTTTTCTTCTCTAATCTCTTTTCAGAGACCACAAGATCAAAGCTTTCAGGAGAAAGAAAAAAAGAAGAGCCCCTGCTTATGCAGAGCAAAGCATCTCCTCCCCTTGCAGGAGCCTTGTTTCTTTCTCTCTTTTCTTTTCTTTTCTTTTCTTTTCTTTTCTTTTCTTTTCTTTTCTTTAACCTATCTGATGAGAATTTTGCCCCTTCCTTGGCTGCCTTTCCCCCTTCTCGGTTCACCTTTTCCAGCAAACTTAGTATTCACAGAAGAGATTGTTTATACCTTGTATATTTCTATGATCGTTTTTTCTTAGCAGATTTCAGTTCACATATTATGATCCTTCCAGGAAGATTTATTTAGAAATACATTTCTTAAAGGAATACAATTCCTTTAGAGACATTTATAGCTGATTTAAACATACACTTTATGTAATTTCTGTATCAGTTAGGATTAGGTTTGGCTGCCTGTATCAGGAAACTAAAGTTAAAACTGATTTAAAGGAGAAATTTATTTCTCTCCCCGGTGCAAGAAGTTTGGAGGCCAGCACAGAAGTCCGGGAAGGCTTCTTTAGTATTGACTACCTCCTTTTATCTGCCCGGTACACGTAAGCCGTTCAAGTGTGTGACCTTTATCATCAAGGCCACCACATGGTCAAAGATGCCTGCTGGATGTCTCAACACCATGCCTGGATTTCAGGGAAGAAGAAGGAGGAGAAGAGAAAGGAAATGGGCAAATGTCCCAACTGAGAGAAGTTCCTTTGAGGGATCTTGCTGGAAGTTCAGTCAACACTCCATTTACATGTCATTGACCAGAACCCAATCATAGGGTCACATGTGACCTCATGGGAGGTGGGGCAAAGTAGTCTTACTTGCCCAATGTGGGGCTTGTGCTCATCTGATGGGGGACTGGAACTCACAAACCCTGAGATCGTGACCTCAGCCCAAGTCAGATGCTTAACTGACTGAGCCACCCAGGCGCCCCAAAGTAGTGTTTTATGAATGCATTGCCACACCAAATAAAACGGTGTTCTCTACTAGCAAAGGAGGGGCGAATGGATACTTTTTGGCAACCAGCAAGCTCTACTATAGTTTTATTCCACCTCCCTTGACTTGACTGTTGTTGAGCTGAACCGGCATTCTGGTCAGTTCGCCTAGCTTGCTCTATTTTGCATTTCATTTCGGACATCCCGTCCTTAATTCCTTCCCAGATGAGGGAGGGAGAGTAGTCCGACTGGTCCGAGTTTAGGTCGTGTTTACAGGTGAGCAGCTCATTGTACATTAAGCCGAAAGTTCACGGTCATGATACTTCCCTTCTCCCTGCCTTCATATGGTGGCAGAGAGAAACTGATCCAAGGTTCTGGCTTGGATTTTTCTTACCTTACACAAAGGTGGGGGAAAATGGATAAAATTGCCCGAGGGGAAAAGGAGAACAGAACACCAGTGTCTAAACAAGAGACTGAAGAAGGCTGTATATGAAAAGTAGAAAAGATGGGAAAATATCAGCCTTCCGCGACCAAGGACTTGGCTTTGCCGCTCTAGCTGCTTGGGATGTGCACTGCCTCTATAACGACTTGCCACCGAACAAATGCTGAATGCTATTTTTGCTTTCTGGGTTTTTTTTTTTTTCTTTCCCATAAAAGCAAAAATATTCTTCGGATTTCTTTTGGTTACCAAAAGCAGATACCAACGTAGGTCTTTTGTAACAAGCAAAGTGTTGAAATGTGAACTTTTGAAGAGTGGGTGATACCTGTATAATAAGAAATATACATTTAGGGAACACCTGGGTGGCTCTGTCGGGTAAGCGTCCAACTTCGGCTCAGGTCGTGATCTCATGGTTCATGGGTTGGAGCCCCATGTCCGGCTCTGTGCCACCAGCTCAGAGCCTGGAGCCTGCTTTGGATTCTGTGTCTCCCTCTCTCTCTGCCCCTCCTCTACTTGTGCTCTGTCTCTCTCTCAAAAAAAAACCACAAACATTCAAAAAGAAAGAAATATACTTAGTCTTTGTCCCCAGGGTCCTTGGTATGCTAGTGAGGTGACCAGTGGGTGGGATCCTAGGTAGATTGAGGACTCCGGTGAGGGTGTGAGGGGAGATGGGCTGGTCACCTGAAAGACCAGGCATCATTAGAGGTTCCAGACTTTCAGCCCTACCCCCTGACCTCTGGGAGAGGGGAGAGGGGCTGGTGACCGAGTTAACTACGAGTAACCGATGATTTAATCAACCACGCCTGTGTAATGAAACTTCCATCAAAGACCCCTAAACTGTGGGGTTCGGAGAGTCTCGGTGTTAGTGAACACAGTTGCTGGCAGGGTAGCACAGCCAACCCCATAGGACAGAAGGTCCTCTGCTCAGACCCCTTCCAGATCTTGCCCTACATACCTCTTCATCTGGCTGTTTGCCTGTATCCTTTATAATGAACTTCCGTACTTAGTAAAAGTAAGTAAAGTGCTCTCCTGAGTTCTGTGAACTGTTTCAGAAAATTCCTGAACCGGAAGAGGGGTTTGGGGGAACTCCCTGACTTTATAGTCAGAGCATCCAAAGTCCCGGTGTAACTGGCATCTGAATGAAGCAGGCGCGGCCCTTAACCAGTGGATGTCCAGATAGACGGTGTCAGAATTGAATTACGTTGTGGGACATCTAGCTGGTGTCCGGAGAGTTGGAGACTTGGTTATTGGTGTAAGAAAAAACCCTACTCTCTTGTCAGAAGTATCCTGAAGTAGAAGCACATCAAAGGAGCTATCGGTGGGTGGGACCCCATAGAAGTGACAATGGCATTCAGATTTCCACACTCATTACTATTGAGCCTCTGAGTGCCTCACAGCGGGTTTCTGGAACTGTGCTGGTTTCCGGCCTGTCCCCACAGACTCCTAGGTGTGGGGAAATAGGTGGGGGCTAGCGTCAGTGGGTGGCCATGTCATCCTTGCCCTCACCCTGGGGTCGGATGGGTCGCTCTTTGGAGCAATGAAAGCATAATTCTTTCTTTCTGCCATTCCTGTAATGGAAAGCCTGTTGGGGAAGGTTGAGGGTGGGTCAGTCTGGTAAGAGTCAATTAATTCTTCCTCCTTTTCCAACTTTGTAACTTTTCCTCAGAAGTCATGAATTGCTGTCCATTGAGTGAATCAAGCCTGCAACTACGTCTTGTTTGGCGTGAATACCATTCAAAACATGAAATGGCAACATTTCAAGATTGAGGGATTTGGGGGCGCCAGGCTGGCTCAGTCAGTAGAGCACATGACTCTTAATCTCGGAATGGAAAGTTCAAGCCCCACACTGGGCAGGGAGCCTATTTAAAAAAAATAAAATAATGAACAGATCTGGTAGCAGGGGATCGGCATTCCTGAGTAGTGACTGCCTCTCTTTGCATGAGGCAGGCACTCTCCTGCTGGCCGTCCATCTTCTCTTTTAATTACCTGGGCTCTTCAGGCATTTGAGCTTGTGTTCCTGGGTCCCCTGTTTTAATCGTTCCCAATATGCCCACAACCGATCCCTGAAGCTGAGTCCTGGCCATCCTGGAGATGGTATAGCTGTGTTCAAGCTTCTCTGCATTTCTGACTCTCCCATATCCTAGATTCCATTTCTGGTTTATGGTTTTGCTCTCATTTTATGGATGGGACTTCACAGCTGCTGTCTCTGAATTGGACTCTTAGTTCTTCCCAAAGTCTCTGGCCTCAGTAAACCCCCAGTGTCTTCCCATTCCAGGCCAGTTCGGTAGGTAAAATATTCTGCTTGAATTTAGCTCCTTGGGACTTAAGTGTTGTCTGCTAGGTTGGTTGGTGTCTGGGTTGAGTCTGCTGTGGGTCCACCACAAGGCAAAATTCAGACAAGGAACCTATTAAGGGAGGACTCGTGTAAATCTAAGACCCTACCCTTGGTGGATGTCCCCAGGGAGAGACCTGAACCAGGCATCCAAGTGGTTTTTGATATAGTGCTGCTGGAAGATAAGCCACCTGGGAAGCTCATCTCAGATGGAGTCCTGCTATCTGGTTTTGATAAGCGTTGCCTAAAGGGGCCCAGGGGAGACAGCAAGTAAGGCAAACAAGGAGTTGGGTGACAAACTGGGCTCCAGCTGGGGCCCAGAAAGAAAAAGGTTTTATTGGATGATAAGGTTGAAGGATAGAGTCTGTGTTCAGGAAGCCAACCTCCCCAAAATCTCTTAGTGAAGCTACTTGCTACCATTATGGGGCAACCCAACACAGATCGACAGGGGGTAATAGTATCACAGATCCTCTTCCGTTTTAAAGTGTCAGATTTTTATACACATTGTCATTTTTATGCCAGAAGCAGATTGAGAGGGATCTCAGACATCATCTGGTAATATCCTCCAAATTTTTACTGTGTATTTTATTGTATATTTATAGTGTAACTTGTAAGACTGGTGCATGTAAATTCTCTAAAAGTTGAAAAGTTGAAAAACCCCTGTGATAACAGTGATACCATTTTCACGTTCCTTCCTTCCAGCATGTTTTCAATGCAAATACATGTATATACATATTTATTTGTTTATTTTCCAAAAAAGTAATCATACTGTATTTAGATTTGTATTTTGTGCTTATTCCCAGGATGTATGAACATTTTCTTATGTTATTAAATATTCTTTGTTTTATTTATTATTTTTGAGAGCGAGAGAGGGAGAGAAAGAGAGAGAGAGAGCACACTAGCAGGGGAGGGTCAGAGAGAGAGGGAGACACAGAATCCAAAGACCGGCTCCAGGCTCTGAGGTAGCTATCAGCACAGAGCCCAATGTGGGGCTCGAACTCACAAACAGTAAGATCATGACCTGAGCTGAAGTCGGACACTTTACCAACTGAGCCACCCAGGCGCCCCTTAAATAATCTTTAACATATATTTTAATTGTTTTATATTTCATCATCTAGATCTAAAGTAATATATTTGATCAGGCCCTTATCTTTAGATATTTGGATTATATTCAGTTTTTTTCACTAATAAAAATAACACTGGGATGGGACTCTATCATAAATCTTTGACTTTCTGAATATTTCTTCAGATTAAATTCCTAGAAGAGGAATGAACGAACTCTTATGGGTGCTAAGATTTTTCTTCCAGTTAATTTGCTTGGATTTTCTGGGTAGATAATGCAAATAATGAAAAACGTTGCCATTTCCTCTTCAACAATTGCGTCCTTTATTTATTTATGTTTCTTGTCTTATTGCATTGGCCATACATTTAGAGTGATATTAAATAATTAGGGTCATAGTGGGCATACTACTTTGTTTCAATTTTTAATGGAAAAGCCTCTCGTGTTACCCTGCTACATTTCATATGCTTATATTTTATTTAGGAATTTTATATTTATATTCATAGATAAAATTGGTCTGTGCTTTTCTTTCTTTATGCTTTTTTGTCAAGTTTTGTGATAGGGTTATGCTAGCTTTGTAAAATATAATAGGTTTTTCTTCTGCAGAGACATTTTCTGTGTCAGGAGGAGATAGCAATTTCCAACAGGCAAACACGCTGGGTATTTGACAGGCCAGTCGGGTGGTTTTCTTTCAAAGATTCAGACAGAAGATACATAATTGAATTCCCACACTCAGCTCAAACTGGTTATCCTGTCAGGAAGCTGGCATGCAAAATGATGTGCGATTGCTTCAATTACAAGAATCGAAGCATTTAGACAATTCTCCCTCTTCTGTTTGAGATGCAGGCTTTGCCTCTGCGTCTGAAGCTGTCAGGAGTCCAATTTAGCCAATTCCAGGCTCGAGGTGTTTGCTGTGGACCACCGCTGGCCCTGTTGCTACAACGGTGCCGATGTGTCAATTGTCATCCGTGTATAGAGACCTTGCGTCTGTTACACACTTTTTCCACCAGCCCCTTTGCTAGGATGCTTGTCAGTAGGTTGGTGGGAAAGCTGCTCGACAGTCACAGCTCATCTTTTTGAAGGGTCCTCGGAGCCGACCCCAACACCCATCTTCTGGTGGCTCTCCAAATTCCAAGTCAGGTCTGCGAAGGATTGAACTCTGTTCATTTGCCCCGTGCAAATATTGGGGCAGCAGCAGAGATGAAAATGTGACCAGCGTAACTCATGGGTCATTATTCATGTTTTTCCCTACATATCTCAGGGATCCATCCTTTTTTTTTTTTTTTTTTTTTTCCCCTTCCTCACCACCACCTCCAGGCCACCATCAGCTCTGGCCTCAATTGTTGCAAATAACACTAATCGGTCTTACTCTCTCTAGTCTTTGCCATACCCCAGTGCATCCGTCCTCTGGCCAACCGTCGTGATATTCCTGTAATACCAAAAAGCCAACCAGTATCCTGGTTTGGTTGCCTCTTTCTTAGAATTTCTGAATGATTCCTCAAGGATTTCAGATAAAGTTAGAACTTGGCACAGCTTATACAGTATGCGGTATTCTCCCCTACTTCCCTTTCTAGGCCAACTTTCTGCATTCCCTGCTTCGGTACTCTGGCTTTCCAGTGATTCTTTCTACTCTTCCTCTGTGCCACACCTCTCCCTTGCATATACTCTCTTTTGCTCGAACAACTACTACCTGGTTGACATCGACTTATCGCTCACATGTCAGCTCAGACATCATTTGCCATGGATGTTTTCCCATCCCCTCTAGGTGGAGTTTGGCGACTCATTTTTCCTTCCTAGCACTTGTGTGGAGGCAGGTGTAACACTTCATTGCACTTGGATGCTTTCCAAGAGCACAGAGACCATGTTTGCTGTTTCTCCCACACTTAGTATTATCTCTCGGCATTATAGTAGGTGCTCAATAAATGTCTGTTAAATTAATCAATGGTTTTCTTGCCTCTTGGGGAGGCGTCTTCAATCACCAGTAAGAAACTCCATTTTCTGGCTAAGAAGGTGACCCCTAAGGGAGAAGAAAGTTGAGCCCAACTTTCACTCTCAAACCTGAGGGATAACTCCACAGGTATTGAATAAATAAGTGAACAAAGAGGTAATGTGTATTGTGTTCAACGTCTGGCACCGTGCCATGGAAATGATCCTTCATCTGACATCAAAAGAGTGGTAAGTAAATCCTTTACTTCCTACTTATGTGATTTGAGCAAATGTCATCTCGATGTCATCATCGGAAACAAGGGACCGTAACCCCTGCTTGTGTCATAGGCTTACTGAAATGACATCTTTAAACACAATGTGTAAGTCACATAACCAAGATGGTGACACAGGTGGTTTCCAACTTCGGCCTTCCCCACAAGAAGACCAACTAGCAACTATCCACAGGTAAGACAACAGACGTCACCACTGCGAAAGCCCTAGAATCTGGAGGTGAGGCTGAAGCACCCCCCTAGACCACAGGGAGGGAGAAGGACCACATTTGAAGGGTGAGAAGGGTATTTACACTCTGACCACATCACCCTTCGCCCAGGCCTGCACAGCACCACACCAAAAGGGCCCCTCTGGGCCTACGGTTTTTCCAGTGGGAAAAACAAGAGCCCAAGGTAGAGGTGCAGCTTCCCCAGCATCGTGGAACACTTCCCAGCAGGCCCACTTGGGTCTCACTTCATGGGGATCACTGGCAGGGCTTGACTACTCGGAATCAGATAGAAACAGAGAAGGGAGATAGGACTTATAGCAACCAGTGTTCAGGTCTTAGTGGAATGCATTTCCGTTTGCAGTGGAACCCAAGCAGAGATCCCAGCCAGTGGTTTTGCTCATTTGCAGTCTAGCCGGTGACCCCTTCTGGTGGGGGAACTCAGTTGGTAGTTGTGCCTGACATGAGCCCTCAATGAGCCATACTGGCCACGGGGCCCATTCTAGAGCCTCACCCAGATAGGAAAGTGAGTTTGCAGCCTCCGCCAATTGCTGAGTATAGCCTCCAGTGCTGCCATCCAGGAGGCCTTGCCAAAGGCCATGGAGCCCCTGGTTCAACCACACTTGGGGAGAAATCCGAGCCAGAAGCCCTGCCCAACTGTTAAGAATAGGCTTTGGCCCTGTCTAACCAGGGAGCTTTAAGAGTGACCTTGGGCAGCCTTGGAATCCAGCCTATAGTCCTGCCCTGCAGTGGAGCCCAGCCTATAAGCCTGCCTGATTGCAGAGCATAGCCTGTAATCTCGTCTGACAGCAAAGCTCTGTCTTCAGCCCTGTCTGAACACAGAGTCCAGCCAGTGGCACCATCTGGTGGGAGAGCACAGTCTGATACCGCATCCTACCAGGAATGATTGCCGACCCCAGCAACTTTACGTTTCAAGGAAATAGAAAAACAACCCCCTAAGCCCAAAGTTAGTCGAAGGGAGGAGCTAATAAAGATTGGAACAGAAGTAAATGAACCTAGAGAATAGGAAAACAATAGAAACGATTAACAAAACTAAAAGTTGGTTTTTTGAAAAGAGACAAAATTGATAAATGCTTATCTAGACTAACCAAGAAAAAAAGAGAGAGAAGCCAATACATAAAATTATAAATGAAAATGAAGACATTCCAACTGATGCCACAGACATACAAAGGATCGTGAGACTACTATAAACAATTGTACGCCAACCAACTGGTGAATCTAGAAGAAACAGATATACAACATACCAAGACTGGATCAGGAAGAAATTTAAAAAAAGTCTGAACAGACCAATATTATATAAGGAGGTTGAATCGTTAATCAAAAACCCCCACTAAAGAAAAGCCCAGGAGCCAGATGGTTTCACTGGTAAATTCTACCAATCATTTAACAAAGAATTAATAAAAATCTTTCTCAAATTCTTTTTAAAAAATAGAAGAGGAGGGAACACTTCTAAATTCACTTGATAGACCAAAATTACCCTGTTACCAAAGTTAGGTAAGAATGTTTCAAATAAAAACAAACAAACAAACAAAAGCCTATAGGCCAACATCCCTGATGAATATAGTTGTAAACATTTTCAACAAAATGCTATTAAACTAAATTCAACAGCACATTAAAAAGATTATCCACCATGATCAAGTGGAATTCATCCCTGGGATGAAAGGATGGTTCAACATAGGGAAATTGATAAATGTGATACATCACAACTAAATGAAGGATAAAAATCATCTCAATAGATACAGAAAAAGCATTTGACAAAATTCAATAGCCATTCATTTTATACATTAAAAAGCCCCACCTAACTAACTGGGTATAGAAAGAACATACCTCATTCTAATAAAAGGCCCTATATGACAAGCCCACAGCTCACGTCATACTCAATGGTGAAAGTGAAAGTTTTCCTCTAAGATCAGGAACAAAATAAAAGTGCCCACTCTCACTACTCCTGCTTAACATAGTACTGGAAGTCCTAGCCAGAAAATTAGGCAAGAAAAAGAAATAAAAGACATCCAAATCAGAAAGGAAGAAGTAAAATTGTCTGTTTGCAGAAGACATGATGTTATATACAGAAAATCCTAAACACTCCACCAAAAATCTCTTAGAACTGATAAACAAAGTCAGTAAAGTTGCGGGATACAAAATCAACATACAGAAATCAGGCTTATTTCTATATTCTAAAAACGAATTATTTGAAAAAGAAATAAAGAAAATAATCTCACTTACAATAGCATCAAAAACAATAAAATGCTTAGGAATAAATTTAACCAAGGAAGTGAAAAATCTCTACACTGAAAATTATAAGACATTGATGAAAAACATTGAAAGACATCTCTTATTCATGGATTGAAAAAAATTAATGTCATCCAAGTATCCATACTACCCAAAGTCATCTATAGATTTTATGCAAACCCTATGAATATTCCAATGACATATTTTATAGAAATAGAAAAAAAAATCCTAAAATCAGTATGGAACCACAAAAGAACCTGAATAGCCAGAGCAATCCAGAAAAAGAAGAACAAAGCTGGAGGCCTCACACTTCCTGATTTAAAACTATATTAAAAGCTATAGTAATCAAAACAGTATGGTACTGGCATAAAAACAGGCACATAGACCAGTGGAACAGAATCAAGAGCCTATATATAAACCCACGAATATATGGTCAAGTAATATTTGATAAGGCATTATACTAAGTGAAACAAATCAGACAGACAATGATAAAACTGCATGACCTCACTTATATGTGGAATCTAAAAACCCCAGTTCATAGAAACAGAACAAATTGGTGGTTGCCACGGGCAGGGGTATGTGGGAGAAATGGATGCAAGTGATATGGGGGCCAAGAGCAGGGACACCCCAAAATGTGCCACTTTGGCAAGTTGTTTATTTTGAATTGAAGTTACTTACGGACCAGCTGGTGCAAGAAAAGCATTGTGACTCCCCTCTGTCTCCACAAAGCAGGATACAAACCTCCCATTGGAAAAATACCTCCCCTCCCTCCACAGCCCCCCACTGCTCCCCGTACCAGGAGGTAAAGATATTTCCTTTTCATGGGAGATAGGGAATTCGGAGGCAAGAAGGCTGTATAAACAAACCTTGTTACTTTTACCGATTTTCTACCCTAGCCCCAATTCTATTTAGCATTCCTGACTAATTGAAGCTCCCAAGCATAAGTTTTCTCTGTCCTGTCAGTTCCTCACAGATGTGCTGCCTCTTTGTCTAAAAAGTTTAAACACTGCCTGCCTTGGTCATTTCTTTGGATCTCAACTTCATCATTGGGCTTCCATGCATATACAATTAAAAGTTTTTTTTTTTCTTCTTCTGTTATTCTGTTTCATGTCAATTTGATTCTTTAAAAAATATTTGTTTACTTCGACAGAGAGCAAGAGAGAGAGAGAGCGATGAAGGGGCAGAGAGAGAGGGAGAGAGAGGATCCCAAGCAAGCTCTGTGCTGTCAGTGCAGAGCCCTACTTGGGACTCAATCTCATGAACCATAAGATCATGACCTGAACCTAAATCAAGAGTTGGAGGCTTAACTGACTGAGCCACCCACGTGCCCCCCACTTTTTAAAAAATGTTTTAAATTTAATTCTAGAAGAAACTTGAAGGGTAAAGGGAAAAAATTTTTTCCTCCACAGTGGTAGAAGGGTACAAACTTCCAGTTACGAAATGTATAAGTTATGGGGATGTAATACCTAGCGGGGTGACTATAGCTAACAATACTGTATTGTATACTTGAAAGCAGGTAGGGGAGTAGATCTTGAAAGTTCTCACCACACACACATACACAGAATGTAACTTTGTTGGGTGATGGATGTGTTCACTAACCGTATTGCAGCAATCAGAATTCACAATATATACATATTAACTCATTACATTATATACTTTAAACTTACACAATGTTATATGTCAATTACATCTCAATAAAACTAGAAAAAGAACATTTTTACTCCTTTGAAATTTGAACCATATGAAGGTAGTAACTATTAAAAATTTTAAAAATCAGACTTTAAGAAAAAAATTAAACACAATGTGTAAGATATTAATTGCTATGAGATAATAGAAAAAAATTATATATATATATATATATA